>NC_134881.1:18371250-18376250 GCF_041734735.1 Babylonia areolata
GCACCGTGGAAACATCGTGAACGATATTCTAGTTGTTTATCATATTCCCCACCCAGCTATTGCCTCCCTTGTCTCTTCCGGTTTTTAGATTAAAAAAAAAAAAAATTACAGCCACAGCGAAAGGAACTGGCTTGAAGAGATTCTGGGATAGAGAGAGAGCAGAAGTATATTCTGCAGGGCAGGATTATTTGTATTTCTTTTTTTCTTTTTTTTTTCTTTTAGCAGATTCGGGAGAACGTCCCCTCTTTTTTTTTTCTTCTTCTTCTGGTTAAAAAAACATTCGAGAAATTAACTAGGCGGATATTTCCTCAATAGTATAAGGAAAAAAAGAGAGAAAAAAACACACACAAAAAAACCGAACAAATAAAATATTCTTGAAGGCTAAGGTGGGTTTTTTTTAAATATGTCTAAGGAGGAAGGTGGCAAAGTGGCTTATGTGCCAACTCAGTGTCCGCGATCGAGGGTCTGAGTTCGAATCCCGCTCTCGTCCTTTCTCCGAAGTTTGACTAGAAAAAAAAATCAAACAGAGCGTCTTGTTATTCGGATGAGACGATAAACCGTGGTCCTGTGTGCAGCACGCACTTGGCGCATTGAAAAAGAACCCATGGCAACATAGTGCTTCCCTCTGGCAAAGTTCTGTAAAAGAAATTCACTCTGATTGCTACACAAACATGTAACGTGTATGCATTCATGCACTCAAGCTCTGACTTCGCGAGATGGATTTTGATACTGTCAGGCACCTGCCTGGCAGATGTGGTGTAGCGTATATGGATTTGTCCGAGCGCAGTTACACCTCCTTGAGAAACTGAAACTGAAACTTTGAACATGCCTCTTTTAATATGCCACATTTTACACATCTGTTAAGTAAGGTGTCATGTTTTACAAAAAGGGTAAGTAAATGTTTCACAACAACATAATGTTGCGTGCGTTAACGTGTGCGTGTGTGTGTGTGTGTGTGTGTGTGTGTGTGTGTGTGTGTGTGTGTGAGACAGAGAGGTTTTTTTGTTTTTTGTTGGTTTTTTTTTTTTGTGTGTGTGTGTTGTTGCTGTTGTTGTTGTGTGTGTGTGTGCGTGCGTGCGTGCGTGCGTGTATGTATCCAGTATTTCACAACCGCAAGAACCAATTAATCATGTGTTGCATGCAAAGGATAATTCGGAACTCTGGAAAACCTCAGGGAGACATGCAATATCAGTCATCCCCAAAAAGAGAAAATGAGTGCCGCTTTCTTCCACCCAGCATCAATCTTTATAGTTTCCACCACTTATTTCTTTTCTCCCCAAGACAATGGACGGGTTGGGAAGAACAGAAATGTAGGAAAACTGTACCACATACGCTCATCTGAATTGCATGACAGGCACTAACCCCGAAGACTTGACAAATACGTTACATTTTCAAACTCGACTAAAGTTTTACATTCAATGGAAATTTCCATGCTGTGTTTTTTTAGATTCAAGTAAAGTTCTTTCTTTTTTTTGTTTTTGAAAATGACAAGAATGGAAAAAGGTATATCTTTAACAGAGGAGATCGATTAAACGAAGTTTTGTATACATTTGTGTGAAGTTTCTCGATTGTGAAGTCAAACGTATGCACTCTATTTTTCTCCTCCGGAGGTGTATTAGCGCATGATTATGGCAATTATCTGTTGAAGAAATAAATCAAACACACACACACACACACACGCGCGCACACACACACACACACACAGAGAGAGAGAGAGAGAGAGAGAGAGAGAGAGAGCATTGGTTTGCAAAGAGAGAGAGAAAGAGAGAGAGTGGGGTGAGGGGGAGAGGGAGCAAGCATCTGCTAAATTCTGTAGAAGAAATCCACTGTGATAGGTACGACTATCTATCTATCTATCTGCCTATCTATCTAACAAGCTCCTTGGGTTATGCAAATGTGGTGCGGTGGTGTAGCGTATATGGATTTGTCAGAACGCAGTGATGCCTCTTTGAGAAACTGAAACTGAAAGCGCCATACTGGTCTCATTCTTTTCACCAAGGTTCAGCAGTCCAGGGGTTAAAGTTTACACCTGTCTGCTGAAACCTTATGGAAGTGAAAAAAAAAAAAAAAAAAAAAAAAAAAAAAAAAAAAAAAAAAACACGAGCATTCGGATCGGAGTGAAATGATTTTGGTGTTTGATGCTTGATGTTGTTTTCAATAAGATAATATCAACATGTGAAAAGTACTACTTTGCTAAAAAAAAAAAAAAAAAAAAGAAAAAAAAGGGGAATTCTACAATCACCAGTTTGTATGTTCGGAACATTAAACAAAATTCCTCCTTCTCTTCCAACTACTTTGACAAAATGTCTACATTTACCGGTATGCGTGTCGGGACATTAAACAGAATTCCTCCTTCTTCTCCTATTACCTTATCAAAATGTCTACATTTACCAGTGTATGTGTCAGGACATTAAACAACATTACTCCTCCTCCTCCTACAACAACAACTTTGACAAAATGTCTACATTTACCGGTATGCGTGTCGGGACATTAAACAGAATTCCTCCTTCTTCTCCTATTACCTTATCAAAATGTCTACATTTACCAGTGTATGTGTCAGGACATTAAACAACATTACTCCTCCTCCTCCTCCTCCAACAACTTTGACAAAATGTCTACATTTACCGGTATGCGTATTGGGACATTAAACAGAATTCCTCCTTCTTCTCCTTCTACCTTATCAAAATGTCTACATTTACCAGTGTATGTGTCAGGACATTAAACAACATTACTCCTCCTCCTCCTCCTCCAACAACTTTGACAAAATGTCTACATTTACCGGTATGCGTATTGGGACATTAAACAGAATTCCTCCTTCTTCTCCTATTGCCTTATCAAAATGTCTACATTTACCGCTGATATGTGTCGGGACATTAAACAACATTCCTCCACCTTCTCCTCCAACAACTTTGACAAAATGTCTACATTTGCCAGTGTGTGTGTGTGTGTGTGTGGGGGGGGGGGGGTTGTAGGGGAGAACGGGGGTTATTGTTTTTATAGTTTATTAATCCAAACGATGTCATTTCGCAAAAGCTTCCACGTTTCTGTTTCGTTTAGACAATTACGGAAAACTAAAAAGAGAAAAAAAAGAAAAAAAAAGAAAGTAGAGAATTGAGTTCTTTGAAATAGTAGATTCAGATTTCGTGTAATAATCAACAGGGAAAAACAAGACAGGAATAAAAAGGAATGATTTACTACCAAACAAGCACACATAGAAAGCGAAATAAATGATATCAACACAGAAAGAAAAAAAAAGACAACAATAAAAGAAAAAAGACAAAAGACCAGAGGACGCACACATACACACGCACACACACACGCACACACACACACACACACACACACACACACACACACACACACACACACACACACACACACACACTCACACACACACACACGCACGCGAACACACACACACACACGCGCGCGCGCACTCATGCACACACACACACACTAGCACCCCACCCCCCACCCCGCACACCCCCACCCCCACCCCCACCCCCACACATACACACACACGTATCTACACGGAAGAAAGAAAAAAACAACAACAACAACAAAATTCCGTTTATTTCATTTATTTTTTAATTATTTTTTTACACAGGTATAGAAACAACAGCGCTCTCAGCATCACACGCGTTGTCAAAAAAAAAAAAACACAACAAAAAACCCAACCAAAAAAAAAAAAAAAGAGAAAGAGAGAGAGAGAGAGAGAGAGAGAGAGAGAGAGAGAGAGAGAGAGAGAGAGATTCAGTTTCAGTTTCACTTTCTCAAGGAGGCGTCACTGCGTTCGGACAAATCCATACACGCTACACCACATCTGTGAGCAGATGCCTGACCAGCAGCATAACCCAACGCGCTTAGTCAGGCCTTGAGTGCATGCTTACATATTTGTGTACCTATGAAAGTGGATTTCATTTTACGTAATTTCGCCAGAGGACAACACTCTCGTTGCCATGGGTTCTTTTTCAGTGCGCCAAGTGCGTGCTGCACACGGGACCTCGGTTTATCGTCTCATCCGAAAGACTAGACGCTCAGTTTGATTTTCCAGTCAAACTTAGGAGAAAGGGCGAGAGCGGGATTCGAACCCACACCCTCACGGACTCTCTGTATTGGCAGCTGAGCGTCTTAACCATTCTGCCACCTTCCGAGAGAGAGAGAGAAACAAAACGAATGAAGAAAGAGTACACAGAAACAAAACAAAACATATGTTGTTCGTGCAAACCCGCCAGCGAAAACAGAAATGAACAGTTTGGAAGAAAAAAGAAAAAAGAAAAAAGAAAAAAAAAAGAAGCAAATTTGACTTTCGCCCAAATATCAAAGTTCAGCAACAAACATGATTTTTTTTTTTTTTTTTTTTTTTTTTTTGCATCTGTAATGTAATAAAACTTTCTTCGGTTCAGAATCTGACCACCACTGTGTCCTTTCTCATATGTCATTTTCTTTCTGTGTCTGTGTCTGCATATGTTGTTTGTCTCTGTGTCTGTCTGTCTGTCAGTCTCTGTGCCTGTCTGTCTGTCTGTCCTGTCAGACAAGACACAATGTGGAGTGATGGCCATGTGGAGTGATGGCCTAGAGGTAACGCGTCCGCATAGGAAGCGAGAGAATCTGAGCGCGCTGGTTCGAATCACAGCTCAGCCACCGATATTTTCTCCCCGTCCACTGACTAGACCGAGGTCCCGTGTGCAGCATGCACTTAGCGCACGTAAAAGAACCCACGGCAACAAAAGGGTTGTTCCTGGCAAAATTCTGTAGAAAAATCCACCTCGATAGGAAAAACAAATAAATCTGCACGCGGGGGGGGGGGGGGGGGGGGGGGGGGGGGGGAGGGGGGGGGGCGTTGTAGTGTAGCGACTCGCTCTCCCTGGGGAGAGCAGCCCGAATTTCACACAGAGAAATCTGTTGTGACAAAAAGAGAAATACAATACAATCTCTATTTTCATGCTTTGGGGTGGTTTGTTTTTTGGGTTTTTTTTTTCTTCTTCCTTTTCTTTTTC
>NC_134881.1:18393750-18398750 GCF_041734735.1 Babylonia areolata
CTCTCAGAAAGATGTAATTCCAGAGCGGGCTGAGACTTCGCCGAAGCTTCACTGAACGACTAGTTGATGAGATGGATGGTGGGTGGATGGGTGCGTCCAGGGGGGGTGGGAGGGGGGCGTGGGGAGGGGGATGGGGCTGCCGGCTGGGAGTGGAGGGAGGGGGGGAGGGAAGGAAGGGAGGAGAAGGTGAAGGTGGTGTAGAGACGCTTGTCATGTCCCCCCCCCCTCCCCCACATACTCCCACCCGTTAGTTTTGAGGAGCCTGTCTGGTGACAACAACGTCTGACCGGAAGCAGAGGAAACGGAAGCAGGGGGAACGGAAGCGGAAGCAGAGGAAACGGAAGCAGGGAGAGTGACAGAGAGAGAGGAGAGGAGTGGGCGGAAGGTTTGTTGTTTACAACAGGAAGGTGGCAGAATGGAAAGACGCTCATCTGCCAATAGAGCGTCCGTGAGGGTCTGGGTTCGAATCCCGCTCTTGCCCTTTTCTCCCAAGTTTGACTGGAAAATCGAACTGAGCGTCTAGTCGTTCGGTTGAGACGATAAACCGAGGTACCATGTACAGCATGCTCTTGGCCGTGCTGAAAAAGAACCCACGGCAACGAGAGTGTTGTCCACTGGAAAAATTATGTCGTAGAAATCAACTCTGATAGGTACACAGATATATATATATATATATATATATATATATATATATATATATATATATATATATATGCATACACTCAAGGCCTGACTTAGCGTGTTAGGTTATGCTGCCGGTCAGGCATCTGCCTTTCAGATGTGGTGTAAGAAACAAACCGAAGTGTGGTGTAGCGTATATGGATTTGTCCGAACGCAGTGACGCAATGGCGCCTCCTTGAGAAACTGAAACTGGTATTTACCGGAGGAAGCTGCAGGAAAAACAACGGCCGAAAGAATTTGATGCAATGTACACACACACACACACACACACACACACACACACACACACACACGCACATGCACACACACACACACACACACACACACACACACACACACACACACACACACACACACACACGAAAACACACACACACACACACGAAAACACACACACACACACACACACACACACACACACACACACACACACACGCACACACACACACGCACACACACACACACACACACACACACACAGCCAGCCACAGATAATCTTCTCTTCCCTCTCCCTCTTTAATTCGTCTCCTTTTTCCTCTTCCATATTGATCAGAATCAACCGACAATGATCGATTTTCTACCAAAAGATTTAGTGTGACAGAAATAAACAACAAACAAACAAACAAACGAAAAGGCAACGTACATCTGAGCACCAGTGCATGTGTTTAATTCATGTTGGTATGGCTACTGTCGTTTCGATTTAGAAACTTATGTCCCCCTTTTTTTTCACTCCTATATGTATTTTCCTTTTTTTGGTATAAAAACAGGCAGTTGAATGTGGTTGCTTGCTATGTACTTTTATTGAATAAAACAAGTTTTAAAGAAAAGAAAAGGAAAAAAGAAAGAAATCTATGTCACAAGCAAAACAAAACAAAACACACAAAGGAACAACAACAACAACAACAACAAAGAAAAAAACCAACAAAAACAAGCAAAAACACCCAGATAAACTAAAATCAGATTAGTGTTCAGAAACGATCAAGGAGTTTTGCGTGTTTGAACGCTGTCAGGAACTGAATGCCAAGTTTGGCTCCTTGTTAAAGACACACAATGTTGTCCGCAAGCCACAAACAATGAAAAAACACACAATGTTGTCCGCAAGCCACAAACAATGAAAAAACACACAATGTTGTCCGCAAGCCACAAACAATGAAAAACACACTTCCTTTACCCTCATCGACCCCGCGCTTTAAACGAAAAGTACAAAAAAAGAGAAAACATTAAAACTAAATCATATATTAGCAAAAACACCACAACAGTTTGGTATAATTAATTACGTACGTTATCAATTAAGAACGGGTAGGGGGTTAATTAAGTAAAGTGAATCAAAAACTTTCCCCAATACCTCCGTCGCAATATAATCAAAATTGGTTCGGCGACGTACTGATCTAGATCCAGACCTCAGCGCTGCCCACCATTCATTACCTACCCTCTCTCTCTCATACCTCCTTCACCACCACCCGATCACCTCCCCCATCCCAACCCCCACCCCCCCACTCCAGCCCCTCTACCATCTGCCCCCCTTCTGCATCTTGGAAACCCTTCATTAGTTGGCTGTATAGTCCCTGGTCCCTACCACAGGAGACTAGTCGACATCATCGTTATCCAATGAATCTCGCCGATCCAATTACTTTCGTACTGGGCGACCTTTCCTGGTTTCCAAACCAGAAACCGGTGTCGGGTTTATTTTTTAGAACCACCACCCACTCGCTCGTTTGATCGTCTTCCTGAGTATTTTATATGTCTAAAAAAATATTTTTTGTTTTTGTAATTCTTAATGTCACGGATTCCTACAATAGATATAAGCCGAATCGATCCACAGAGAGAGAGAGAGACAGAATGTCATCTCCATTTAACGATGCGATATCACACACACACACACACACACACACACACACAGAGGAGAGCACGAAACGAGACCATCGAACAGTCTAGATTCAATGGGGGGTGGGGGAGGGTTAAAGGTCAAAGGTCCCAAATCGTTTTACGGCAATCAGGCAGTGAATTCAATTTAAAAGTCTTGGAATCAGTCTTATCCAAATATCTGCGGTAACGAAGTGGTAAATCAATTTGTTGCAAACGTACACACGCATACATTACAGCATTTTTTGTTTTGTTTTTATTTTATTTATTTATTTATTTGTTTGTTTGTTTTGTTTTGTTATTTTATTTTATTTCATTATTTTATTTTATTTTTATTTATTTTTTATTTATTTTTTTCTCAAGTCCTGACTAAGCGCGTTGGGTTACGCTGCTGGTCAGGCATCTGCATGGCAGATGTGGTGTAGCGTATATGGATTTGTCCGAACGCAGTGATGCCTCCTTGAGCTACTGATACTGATACTGATACTTTAGCCAGAACGTCCTTTTTACGAATTTTACGATTAGGCTTCCGACCATTAATTAATCCCAAACATGCACACGATCAATACCCCTTGTCTTCCAGCTGTGAAGTCGTTTGTGTGTTACTTTGTACGGTCGCTTCTACCGGTAAGGTGTTGCGGAGAGATGGGAGTTGGCGATCTGCGGCAAGACGGGAGACCTGGATATATCAGCGCCATGCTGACGGGCGAGGAGCGTGTCTGAAACTCAAGTCAGTAAGCAGTCGGCGTGGTCTTTCCTCTGGCTCTGAAGCCTGAGTACTTGGTGCTGTTTGTATTTTAGGTCTTCAGTGTATTCATTCACTACACATGTGTTTACTTAGGATTCACACGTTTTCTGGATGCATCTTTTGTTTCCTTTCAAATGTATATATTCTATACATGTGTTTACTTAGGATTCACACGTTTTCTGGATGCATCTTTTGTTTCCTTTCAAATGTACATATGCACTGCGTGTGTTTACTTAGGATTCACACGTTTTCTGGATGCATCTTTTGTTTCCTTTCAAATGTATATATTCACTACATGTGTTTACTTAGGTTTCACACGTTTTCTGGATGCATCTTTTGTTTCCTTTCAAATGTATATATTCACTACATGTGTTTACTTAGGATTCACACGTTTTCTGGATGCATCTTTTGTTTCCTTTCAAATGTGTATATTCACTACATGTGTTTACTTAGGATTCACACGTTTTCTGGATGCATCTTTTGTTTCCTTTCAAAACATCCACTTTACCAACCTTTTAATGCATGCTGTCTCCGCTTTGTTTTATTTCTGGATTTCGAAAAAGTCAATCTTGATATTGTTATTACAATCTCACTGTTCGCAATAACTGTTCGGATGCATTTTTGCCTCATCATGATAGGAACACCTCCCTCGTTTGAGGTTATAAATTTTCATGGCGGTAATTGGATTGGCGCTGAGTATTAATTTTATGCAAAAGGAAGTGCAACATTCCGTCACATACGATAATAATTTTCTTTTTTTTTCTTTTTTTCTTTCTTTTTGGTCTATTCACGAGAGTCCTGCAGAATCAGAGAGTTAAGGAGCCACTTTTAATGATATCTGTTGATGGCACGATTGCCAGTGGTAAGAACGTTTGATTCTGTTTCTAGGGAGGTATGGAGGTCAGTGGTTCAAATCCCTCCAGCACGTGGCAGGATATATAGTGAATGTCTGTTTTCAGTCCCCAAGGTAAAAATTTTTTTTTTTTTAAATGCAGAATTGTTCATGTCGTAACCCCATAACCACCGAATCATATTCAAGGGTGCATACATGTATAACAACATGTTCTCTCATTACAGATCCCGTTATCCAGGTTTTGAAGATCATGGAGACACTGTGTGTACATTCACACCAGAAGACCGAGTATAGCTGCCTACAAAGTAGGCTTCGACACATTCACATCAGAAGACTGGGTATAGCTACCTTCATAGTGGGCTTCGAGCGGTCATTCACGCAAAATCTCACCCTCACCCGTAGGAACGAGCAAACTGGGTCGCTTCAGCCCACGAGCGCGTAAGAAGATGAAGACGTTTGCCATAGCGGCTGTGAGGAATAAATTCAACATAAAAATGCCTGGTGGGGAGACAGATTGGAAAGGAAAATGAGGCGAGGGGAGGGGAGGGGGTGGTTGGTCTGGGTGGGGGAGGGGTTGGCTTAGTATAATGATACCGCTTCTGCTGCGAGTCTCTTGGGTTTTTCTGGTACTAAAATGGCGCTCTATGGAGAAATTGGGTCGAGCTCGCACGTATTTTGCCCCCTTGCCAACCACTCAGCCGACGTCACTCGCTCTGTATAAAAAGAATATATATATATATATATATATATATATATATATATATAATCTTTTTCTTTTTTTTCCGTTTGACCTTGATTCAAGATCACGTGGTCACAAAACCAGTTTGTCGTACATTTGCATGCAGGAAGTGGGGG
>NC_134881.1:18403750-18411250 GCF_041734735.1 Babylonia areolata
AAGAAGAAAAAAAAAGAGAATCCAGAACGAAAAAGAAAGAAAGAAGGAAAGAAAGAAAAAAATAAAAATAAAAGTTGTGACAACCATTTTTTTTCCCCGCCCAGTGTCCGGCGTGTTGCTCACATCCGCCCCTTTCCCTCCTTCCGATCATGCGCAGAAGCGTGTCCGTTTTCATTTCGCTTCGCTGAGTCACACGTGCCCGCGCATGCGCAATAGCGTTCCGGATCGGGAGAGTGCCCGGGGAAGATTCAATGTCCTCTCCCTGGGTGTGGATTTTAATGTGGTATTGTTTCGATTATTATCTGTTGTTGTTATTGTTGTTGTTGCACTTTTAGGTTGTTTATTTTGTTGAACACTTATTTTGTTTTCTCTCCAAGCTCTGCTTTTTTCTGCTTTTCTTTCATTTCCGTTTGCTGTTTTCGTTTGCTTTGTTTTTTTGATTTTTGTTTTTTGTTTTTCTTCCAGCACTGTCTGTTTTTGTTTCCTTGGGGCTCTTTGTCACTCCGTGAACCATTTGTTTTGTGTCATTTTATTTTAGTTTTTCTTCGTTTAGCGTGTGCGTTGTGTTTTCGTTTTCTTTCTCTTTTATATTGAATTTTCTTTATTATTTTTTTTGTTTTTTTTTGGTTTTGTTCTGTTTCTTTGTTTGTTGTTGTTGTTGTTTAAAATTCCGTTTCAATGTTGTTACAAAGAGCATAAACAAACACACACACACACACACACACACAGAGATCGAAATATTGTAACTGTCAGACCACAGATCCCTAACGATGGACTTAACAAAAGAAACAAACAAACAAAAAAACAAACAAACAAGAAATGAAGAAGAAGAAGAAGAAAAGAAGAAAAAAAAAAGATTTAAAAAACAAAAACATAAACGAATACAAATACGAAGCAATGAGTACTCATTACTCAGCGGACAATAAAACCGATTCTGGAGCACTTGGCTGTACTGAACGCGTTGAAGATAAACTTGCATAATTATGCCGAAGAAAGACAGAAGAAAGAAAGAAAGAAAGAAAGGGATAAGCGTTAAGCAATTCAACATGCGGAAGGACGACATATTAGCGGAAAGGAAGAGAGAGGCAGAGACTGAGACACACAGAGACAGACAGACAGACAGACAGAGACAGATTCACAGATAGAACAAACAATCAGACACGTGGACAGACAGACAGAGACTCCCGAACAAGCTGATACACACACAGACACATATACAGAAACAGGGTTTTTTCAACCTGCTCATGTTATATAACCCCCCCCCCATCCCCCTCCACCCCCACCCCCACATCCCCTCCCCCACACACCCTCCACACAGACACACACGCCACCCCTCCTCACCAACTACTCCAACCCCACCCCCCATCCTCCTCCACGCGCCCTTCATACTAGACCTCCCCTTCCCCGTTGCCTTTGATGTTATCACAACACCGCCACAACATGACTCCAGGACGATTTCACATGTTGGCATCGTCACAGCAACACCTCTGCTCCTTGTGTGCGGTAAACAGGAACGGGGGCGGGAGGTGGGTTGGGGGCAGGGGAGGCAAAGAAAAAAGAAAAGGGGTGGGGGGGGGGAGGGTGTGGATGGGCAGGGTATGTTGTCTGACATAGCGTCAGTGAATCAGTGTATATTATTGACTTGGTATGACGCTGAGATACCCTTTTAATTATATTCAAATAATGTTTCTTAATTCTTTCTGTTTTTACATTAAGAATACTAGTTATAACCTGCAGTGTGTGGATGTATGTATGAAACGGTGTATGTGATAATTTTTTTTACATTTGTATCTTCGTAATATTCGTAAAAGCTGTTGTTGACTTTTACAGTTATGGTCCCCATGTTGTTTACTTGTCTATGTTGTGATAATGCACCTGACCAAATTTCTCCAGTTGGTGATAATAAAGTTATTCTTATCTTATCTTATCTTACACGATCTTTTAGACAGTGTCGTACTATTTCTCGAACTAAAAACAGATAAAAAATATATTAAAAAAAAATACCCCCCCCCCAAAAAAAAACAAACAAACAAACAAACCAAAAAACAAAAAAAACCCAAAAACAAAAAAACAAACAAACTTGTATCTAATAGACATAATAGGGGAATCGTGACTCACCGATGATTTCACATGTTAGCATCATGATAGCGACATCTCTCCTCCTTATCTTCTGTAAAGTGGAAAGGGGTTGGAGGTGGGTGGATGGTGCAGGGGAGGGGTGGGGGCTGGAGTTGGGGTGGCGGGGTGGAGAAAAAAGAAAAGCAAACAAACAAACAAACAAAAAAAAAGGTTAGGACATGTTCACTGACACTGACATAGCCCTGGCTAACCAGTAGTATGAACTATTGATTGAGTGTTACCCCTCAGATAATCAGGATAATAAGTTTATTTACACAGTGCCTTATCAAAAGATTTTACTCTAAGCGCTTTACAATAAAATAATTATTAGAATAGATTTTTTTGTGTTTTTTTAATTTAAAAAGTGTATATGTATAATCCATTGAATATTAGATACCCCTTCTCGGTCTACAAACACAGCGGTCTACCTCTTCTCAAACTATAAACAGACTATTGTAGAAAAAAAAAAAAAATTAAAAACCCAAAAATTTGTTTGTATCCAAAAGACATGATTACTTGTTTTTAAAATTGGAACTCCGAGATGATTTCCCACGTTGGCATCATCACAGCAGCATATGTCCTTCCTGTACGTTGTAAACAGAAAATTGGGAGAGTGTGGGGTGGGTGGGTGTGTGGGGTATGTGTGTGTGGGGGGGGGGGGGGAGGGGATAAAAAAGAAAAGATGTCCGGACATGTTCACCCTACAAACCAGTAATGTGAACTATTTTAGATCTTTGTTTTGGCTAAAAAACAAAAATAAAAAAAAATGTTTCGGTATATTTTGGGGTATTTCTGCTGCTTGTTGATGCTGTGTGCATTTCCCACAAACAGGCGGTGGACAAAGCTATAAGACATTCACGCACGCGCGCGCGCACACACACAGACACAGATACACAGACACAGACACAGACACACACACACACACACACAGATACACACACTTTCAAAAGATGAACTGAGCACGTGATTCCTGTTTGTTCGACATGAGCACACACACACACACACACACACACACACACACACATGCAGAGAGAGAGAGAGAAGCACACATACGCACACACACACGCGCGCACGTGTGGCGCGGCGGAGGAATGGGGTGGGGAGGCGTGTGGGGGGGGGAAAGGGGTGCAGAATGGAAATGGTACACAGGTCAACGGATGTAGGACCTCGACGTGTAACAAGTTTCTGTTCGTGTTTCGGCGAAGTTTGATCAGTTAAGAAGTGGAACATTTAGCGGTTTGAAGAAGAGTGTTTCTGGAGGGAGGAAAGGAGGAAGGGGGAAGAGGGGGGTCGGGGAGGGGGTAGCGAGAAAGAGAGTGTAAGAAGAGACGAACGGAAATGAGCTGTCGGTTTCAATATAGAAAATATGCAAATAGGCTCTCCCTCCTTTTTTTTTTCTTTTCTTTTCTTTTTCCCCGTTTTTCCGTTTATTCTCATTTCTTTACCGTTTCGCTTATATGTTATTTTCTTCTCTCATTCTTTCTTGTCTTTTTTTTTTCTTTCTGCTTTCTTTCTTTCTTTCGTTTCTGCTTTCTATTATTTGTTTCTTTTTTTTTCTTTCTCTCCTATCTTTCCTTTTTCCCTTTCTTTTTCTTTTTTTTCTCAAGGTTTCTTCCTCTCTTTCTCTAATTCTCTATATATCTATCCAACTCTCCCTTCGTTTCTTCCCTCCTTTATTTCCTTGCTTTCGTTTAACTGATCTTTTCCCCTCCTTTATTCTTTACCACACTTTCTTTCTTTCTTTCCTTTATGGCCTTCTTTGCTTTTTTTTTTTTTTTTTTGGTTGTTTTTTTTGTTTTTGTTTTTGTCTTTCTTCGTTCTCCCTTTCTTATTTATTCTCTTTCTTACTTTCTTCATTTTCTTCACTTCCTCTTCTTTCTTTCCTTCTGTAAATTATTCTTAGCTTTTCTTTCAGTTTTCTTTCTTTCTGTCTTTCGTTCCTTCCTTTCCGTCTTTCTTTTCTTTTTCTTTTTTTTTTAACTTTCCTTCCTTCTTTCTTTCTGCCTTTTTATTTTCTTTTTGTCTGTCTTGTGGTGTGTGTGTGTGTGTGTGTGTGTGTGTTTCCCCTTGTTCTTCTTGGCCGTGCAGCGTTTTGCAAGTAAATGGCGCTAGAGGGATTCCATAGGCGGGGCTTTTAGGATTCCGTTCATAGCCGCTGTCAACCTGTAGAATGTGCGTCCCTGACTGGTATGTTAACATAGCAAGCTGTCTGTCAGTTAGTCTGCCTGTCTGTTTGACTGGCTGTGGGTCTGTCAGTCTGTGGGTCTGTTTGTCTGTCTGTCTGTAGGCTCCCCCTTTGTGTGGGGGTTGGGGTGGGAGATGTTGTGTGTGTTGTGGTCTGTGTGTGGTGTGGGTGTGTGCATGCTTGTTTTTTTTTTTTTTTCATGCATGGTGTTTATGTGTATATGAATGAGTGCTAGTGTGTGCGTGCGTGTGTGCGCGTTTTTGTGCATGCCTGTGTGTCCATTACTGGAATGGAAAATTTCCAAACTGAATAAACCAGTCTCCCTTAATTAAACCCGTAACCGATGTCAACCGACTGAGCAAAGTTCCTGCTGGAGAGGCTTCTATCCCTCCTCTGTATGCGGTATAAAGATGAATGGGGGAAGGGGGGTGGGGGTGGGGGGATGTTAAGGTAGGAGCGTCTGGCTCCCTGATTGGGTATTGAGATTGACGGACATAGTGTTTACGTTTTGCTACTTTTTTATGTAAAATTCAATTTTTTTTTCATTTGCCGGCAATGCTTCTGCCGTGGAAACTGGTTTTCAATGAGTAAGATAGTAGCCAGGAGATGAAATTATTAACAAATAGTAAAGAGTGGTAACTCTCTCCACACACAAGGTACATAACTTCAAGCCAATGTTGCTTACGCTACCAATTTAGTTAGTACACAGGTAAACAAGAGAGGCAAGGCCTTCAAGACTCACTTGTGATACACTTAAAAAAAAAAAAATCCAAGCTTTTTATGTATTGAGTATAATTTTAAAATATAATGTTTAAGATGAGAAAGATCAGTTTAAAGCAAATTAAGTCCCCTAGCATTAATTACAGAGTATTTTCCCTTCTTTACTATCTGCACCAAAACGTTTGCAAAATAAATAAAACTTCTATGCTTAGCAAAAGAAGTTCCTGTTTGAACAAAAAAATGATAACAATGACTGCTCTTGTTGTTGGGTCAGAATATCAGATCAAAGTGCCAAGTTTAGAGAATACAAAAAGTATAAATTTAACAGTAAATGCAGTTTGCATATAATTAGGCTTCATTTTTTATTTTCTTGTACCCATCCCAGAGGTGCAATATTGTTTTAGACAAGATGACTGGAAAGAACTGAATTTTTCCTATTTTTAGGCCTAATGTGGTGTCAACTGACAAAGTATTTGCAGAGAAAATGTCAATGTTAAATTTAGTTTACCACGGACACACACACAACCGAACACCGGGTTAAAATATAGACTCACTTTGTTTATACAAATGAGTCAATAAAAGTTAATTGGAACAAACCCAGACACTTATCCCGAAATAAGAAACGCCGGGCTTGCTCTTATACCGATCATTTGACATGTGCATATAGCAGCAAATACAGAAGAAATGTGCAAACACAAATTAGCTTTTTTTTTTCAAGACTGGCATAGCCTCTTTAATCCTGAACAAGCCACACGGAACACACGGACAATACAGAACAAACACATGGTTGCCTCGGTGGTTTTTCAACTTGAAATTAATAAACAAAGAGGCCAGGAGATCAAATGATTAACAAATAGTAAAGAGTGGTAACTCTCTCCATACGCGAGGTACATAACTTCAAGCCAACGCTGGTTTTCAATCAGTTCGTTATACACGGGATGGGTTTTGCAAATGTCTTATTATTGTTTCACTGGAAGCGCTCAAGTTTTGGTTTGTGTGTGTCTGAGTCTCTTGGTTATTTCTTTGTCTGTGGTTTCTTTTGACTGTGAGCATACTTATCTTTGTTTCTCTTGTCTCTCTTTGTCTGTTTCTGTCTTTCTTCTTCTTTTCTTTTTCTTCCTCTGTGTGCAAGCGTGTGTGTGTGTGTGTGTGTGTGTGTGAGCGTGCGTGTGGGTGTAGGTGGGTGTGCGCGTGTGCGTGCATGCGTGCGTGATTGTGTCTGTGTTTGTATCTGGTGTGTGTGTGTGTGTGTGTGTGTGCATGCGTCTGTCTGTCTGTCTCTATGCTTCGCTGTCTCTTTTGTATGTCCGTATCTATGTCTGTATGTTATGGCTGTCTGTCCGTCTGTCTGTCTCTTCTCTATGTGTGTGTGTGTGTGTGTGTGTGTGTGTGTGCGTGCGTGCGAGCGTGTGGTTTTCGTGTGCTTGTGTGTGGATGTGTCTGTTGTGCCTGGCCAGCCCAATTACTGTCAGAAGCACTGAACGGGTAATGAACATGGATCACTACTGACCGCCCAGCACAGTTCAGATCCGACAGTTCCGCCCCGGTTGCTCTGGAAGTGTAGTAGTGTCAGTGTTCAGAGATGGTCCTTTCCCCTCACCTTCCCTGAGATGGATATTCTCGTCGTTGTGCTCTGGTTCTTAGTGCTGTAGCCTTGGAGTGCTGGCTGGTTGGCCTGTTTTTTTTTGTTTTTGTTCTTTCTTTTTTTTTGGGGGGGGGGGGGGGAACCATCTCCATCGCCGTCTGTCCTAAAGCCCTCTTGGCCGAGAAAGTGGGGATGTCACTTGTGCAAGACACTCTCCACTCTATAATCAAATCTAGCCCATATATATATATATATATATATATATATATATATATATATATATATATATATATATATATATATATATATATATATAGTCAGGACAGCAGTTGCCTCCTCAGCTGTTCTGATGGTTTCATTTATTTCATTATTCTTTTGAAATGTAAATCAGACATTTTCGCCATAGGGTTGTCTGGACTTTACTCAGTCCATCCTTATTTTGTTGTCTGTCTGTAGCGTTTCCTGCATTTGATTACGTACATCCTTGTCTGTTAGCAGTTGTGATGGTCACACTCGGACAGCGGCCATGTGTTTGAGGTGGTCCTTTTTTTCCCCTCACTTTTCATGGGATGGTCATCCCCGTTCGTTGGCCATTATCGTCTGAGATGTCGGTCGACATTAGACCCGAATGGCATAACTTCTGCAGAAAATCTCGCTTGTCCAAGACATTCTGTCTGTTTGTCTGTCCCTACTGTCTCTTCCACATCATATCCATCACCATGCATTATCCATCAGTTAACACGTGGGTATGCGATGTGTGTATGGTCCATGCAATCTTTTTGATTGATTGATATGGATACTTATATAGCGCCTATCCTCGGTCAGAGACCAAGCTCTAAGCGCTTTACAAACACGGGGTCATTTACACAACCGGCTGCCTACCTGGGTAGAG
>NC_134881.1:18423750-18428750 GCF_041734735.1 Babylonia areolata
TTACAATGACAGAGCGCTGAATAATTCAGTGGCAGCAGACAAGAAATATTCCAGCAGCCCACGTGTTGTGACTTGGTGTATTGACGAGCGAGTGCACGTACAGAAAAGAAAAGCGGATGCCGCTGCGTTCGTGTGTAACACACTGGAATGCCATGGTAGGTAATATGTTGATGTGACACAAATACACTCCTCTGCGGTGACATGTTATGACACATGTGGCTGAAACGCTTGAGGAGAGCCTCGGGACGGTTCACATGATTCTGCTAGGATTACGAAATCTTCACGTTCTACTTCTTTCCGTGTATGTCCCTTTCTGTTCAATGGAAACGCCATATAGCTACTCTCAAGGACACATTTTGAAAATGTCCATGATTAACCAAGGAAAAACAAGAAAACAAACAAAACGGGTTGCAATAGATTATAGTTGGGTGTCCCAAAATCATCTTGATTGCTCTCCCTCCCTCTCTCTCTCTCTCTCTCTCTCTCTCCAGAGAGTGAAAATTAATCATAAAAAAACCTCAAAGAAGATGGGAGCCCACATCTCCAATACTTTTTTCCCCCAGTCCCTGCAGTAATAATCGTTATTATCTGTCCTCCCCCTGCGCCCAGGGGACAACGGCACTCAGGCAAAAGATGCAAGAGAGCACGTGAAAACGTTACATCAGCTCGCACTGTCAGAGCGCTGAATTATTCAGTGCCCCGAAGGAAGAAGCGCTGACTGCTCTCTCTCTCTCTCTCTTTCTTCCATTGTGCCGTCTGCATTACTTTTGCTGGCAGTGTGGGGGCCTGAGAGTGTTGTTGCTTTGGGACAGCGTTGCGTCCTTTTCTTTTCTCTCACAGTTTGGTGGTTCAGAATCTACTGTTTTGAGATAACTGCAGGCTATGTTCTGTCCATGTGTGCTTCAGCTTGGAGCACTTGTGTTCCACTTTCGGGGGCATGTTATTGTGAACCGTCTATCATGAACAACGCACAGCCGCTGATGAAGTTCACGAACAAATTCATGTCGATGGTGACAACACCCACCGTTTCCTTCACCGTGTGCTTGAAACGCACAAAGCCCACTTTGTTTTGCCAGTTCCTGCAGTGATGATCGTTATTGTCTGTCCCCCCCTCCCCCCATGCCCTCTCAGGGGGGTACTTCCAAGCAAAACGTTACATCAGCTCACTCTGTCAGAGCACTGAATTATTCAGTGCCCCAAAGGAAGAAGCGAAAACTGCTCTCTCAGTCTGTCTATTCCATTGCGCCCTGTGCCATATCTACATTACTTTTCAGCTAGCAGAGTGGGGGTGAGAGTATTGTTGTTAGACGACAGCGTTGGGTCCTTTTCTTTTCTTTTCTCTCACAGTTTAGTGGTTCAGAATCTACTGTTTCGAGTTATCTGCAGGCTATGGTGTTTGTCCGTGTGTGCTCTAGTTCGGAGCACTTGAGTTCCACTCTTGGGGGCATGTTACTGTGAACCCTCCATCATGGACAGCGCACAGTCATTGAAGTTCATGGACAGATACCATTCGCATTTCAATACTTCCCCATGTACATCTTTCTGGTTATGTCTCTGTGTCTCACTCTCATCCCCCCTCTCCATTTTTGACGTTTCTTTATATTCTGTCATATTTGCAACCTATTTTTTTCCTTTTGCAGTATTTCATCTTTCTCCTCATCTTCCTATCTGGCTTTCCGTATGATAAACATGTTACCTGCAAATTGGAATCCTATATCTCTGCCCATCACTGCTCCTCACCATGTCTTCCTACCATGCCTTCATAAGGGGCCAAGGCCTTTTCGAATAAACCATCCAAATCTTTCTCTGTCGCTGTCTCTCCTTCACACCCCTATTTTCACAGACAGAAAGGCCTTAACAACAAGCCATTCTGAGTTGTCTCTGTCTCTCTGTGTTTTTCTCTCTCTTTCTATCTTTCTCTCTCTCCCCTCTTCTCTTCCCTTTCTCACATTTGCTCATTTCACCCATTCTCAAAGAGACAGCTCAAAACATTCAGTGATGGTGGCAACACTGACCGTTTCCCTCACCGTACGCTTGAAACACACAAAGCCCGCGTTGTTTTGCCAGTTCCTGCAGTAATGATCGCTATTGTCTGTCCTTCCCCTGCCCCCTCAAGGGGGCACTTCCAAGGCAAAAGATGCAAGAGAGCGTGACAAAACGTTACATCAGCTCGCTCTGTCAGAGCGCTGAATTATGCAGTGCTTCGAGGGAACCGCTGACTGCTCTCATTTTCATCACGTTCTACGCAACACCTGCGTTGCTTTGGTGCCGTGTGGGAGATTAAGAGTTTCACTTTCAGTTTCACTTGCTCAAGGAGGCGTCACTGCGTTCGGACAAATCTATAATGCGCTACTTCACATCTGTTTGGCAGATGCCTGACAGCAGAATAACCCAACATGCTTGTCAGGACTTGAGTGCACGCATTTATATTTGTGTACCCAACAACAGTGGGTTTGTTTTGGGTTTTTGTTTTACATAATTTTGCCAGAGGACAACACTTTTGTTGCCATGGGTTCTTCGTCAGTGTTGCAAGCGCTGTGCTGCACACGGGACCTCGGTTTTTCGTCTCACCCAAATGACCAGATGCTCAGTTTGATTTTATAGTCAAACCAGAGAAAGGGCAATAGCAGGAATCATACCCAGTCCCCAACGGACACTGTATAAGCAGATATGAATCTCAGCCATCCTGCCACCTTCATCCAACACACACACATACATACATACATGCATACACTCTCTCTCTCTCTCTTTCACACGTCCTCTCTCTATTCTATCTCCTCTCTTTCTCCATACCCATCTTTGTGGGCTATTTTTTTGTGTATCAGATACAGTTCTGTCATATTTATTGCATCCCGGTCTCGTCCTTTCCCTCGTCATACCCTTGGCTAATATCAGATAATCGCAACACCCACGCACAAAATGTATCCCTCTCTCTCCCTCCCCCCCCACCTCTCTCTCTCTCACTGTTTGTGTTTGTTTGTGTCAGATACAGTTCTGCCACATTTATTGCATCCTGGTTTCCTCCTTCCCCTCTTCATATGAACCCCCGGCTAATATCAGATACACACAACACCCACCCACAAAACGTCATATTTTAGATTCTCTCTCTCTCTCTCTCTCTCTCTCTCTCTCTCGATCCCTCACTCTCTTCCTCCCTCCCTCACTCTATCACTTCCTCCTTCCCTCCCACCCTCCCTCACTGTTCACTGTCTCTCCCCTCTTATTTACGAAAAAAAACACCGTAATTATTGAAAAAAAGAAAAAAAGCAAAAAAAAAGCAGCAACAACAACGACAGAATTTAATGATGATAAGAATACTCATTTTCCCTCATCATCAATAAGAAATAGAATCAAACCCCTGCTTCCTTCGCTCGTTCATGATGTGATGACAATCATCATCATCATAATAATCATCATCATCATCAATATTATCACTACTATTATAATTATCATTATCATCATCGTCACCATCATCATTATCATTATTATTATTATTGTTGTTGTTGTTGTTGTTATCATTGGTAGTAGTAGTAGTAGTAATAGTAGTAGTAGTTGCAGTAGTAGTATCATCGTCATCACCATAAACAACATCATCATCATAATCATCATCAATGTTATTATCATAAGCATTATCATAATCAGTAGTAGTAGTAGTATCATCACCATAAACATCATCATCATTATCATCATCATTATTATCATTATCATTATTATCATTACTATTATCTGTCTTCCCTGCATTCCTCCTTCCCAGCCACACCAGACCACGGGCAAGGTCAAAGGCAACAGAAGCAAGAGGGCACGTGAAAACGTGACATCAGCTCGCTCCGACAGACCGCTGAATTATTCAGTGCCCGGAAGGGACCGCTGACACCTCTGTCCTCCCGGGGGGGGGGGGGGGGGTGTGGGGGCGTGGGGGAGCAGGGGGAGTGGTGGAGGATGGGTTGGATGGGGGTGGGGGTGGGGGGGTTACTATTCAGCGGTGCAGTGGGAGTGAGTGTGTTGTTATTGTTGGTGGTGTTGAATTTCTTACTGTATCTGTGTTTGTGTATGATTTTCGAGTTATGTTCGTATCTTGTTATTACTATACCCCCCCCCCTCCCGCCTCCGTCCCCCATCCCCCCAATATTCCTTTGTGACCCCGGTACACTTGGTAATAAAGGCATATTCTATTCTATTTTATTCTATCGTTGTTATGTGATGGTGTATCATGCTTTCCATTGCCTAACAGCATAGAGGCATCACCTCCTTTATCAGATTCAGTATAAGTTACATCTCTGTCTCTCTCCGTCTCTGTCTCTCCGTGTCTGTGTCTGTGTCTGTCTGTCTGTCTGTCTGTCTTCTCCTGTCTCTCCATGTCTATCAATTTGTCTGTCTGATTACATGAATGGTGTGTGTGTGTGTGTGTGTGTGTGTGTGTGTGTGTGTGTGTGTGTGTGTGTGTGTGTGCCTCTCTCTCACGCTCTCTCTCTCTGTCTCTGTCTGTCTGTCTGTCTGTCTGTCTGTCTCTCTCTCTCTCTCTCTCTCTCTCTCTCTCTCTCTTTCAAACAACCCCTATCCTAGAGAGATTGAAAAACAATACTAAAATATTCTGAGATTGAAAAATCGTTGCCGCAAACCAACACCACTCCCGGGTCCTCTCTCCTCTCCCCTCCCCTCCCCCCCACCCCCAACCTCCACCCCTTTCCACACTATATGCTGGAAACAACTTTGTTTGCTTGGTCCGTGCAGTAATAGCCGTTAATATATGACCCCTACCCCCCAAGCCCCCTCACACACACACACACACACACACACACACACACACACGATAATTATCAGCCTCCTCTGGGACAGTTCAAGGGTGAAAAAAGGGAAAAGATGAAAGAGACCGCGACAAAACCGTTACATCAGCTCGCTCTGCTACAGAGCGCTGAATTATTCAGTGCCTCCGAGGAACCACTGGCAGACCTGTCTTCCATTACGTCCCGTGCCACACCTGTGCTGCTTTTGAAGCGGTG
>NC_134881.1:18438750-18441250 GCF_041734735.1 Babylonia areolata
AGAGAGAGAGAGAGAGAGAGAGAGAGAGAGAGAGAGAGAAGACCAGATAAAACAAGACAAGACGAGACGAGACAAAACGAGACAAGACCAGACGAGACGAGACAAGACAACATTCTTCATTTCGAGAGGATTTATAGATAAGCAATACTTTTTTTCACATCTTGTCCCTGCCCTGAACAGGGTCTACACTACACAAAACCGAATAAAAAAAACAACAAAAATCAATGCGTGGTGTTGATAGAAATATGAGAGAGAGGCAGACAGACACATAAACATACATACGGACAGACATGAAGAGACAGGAATAGAGCGAGACAGGGAGAGAGAGAGACAGAGAGAGAGAGAGAGAGAGAAACAGATATACACACAGACAGGCAGCTAGCAGACATAAAAAAGTAGACACAAACAGAGGCAGAGACATACACAGAGAGAGACAAACAGACAGAAAAAAACCAGGAGGGGCTGGGAGAGAGGGAGGAATAATATAAAGCATAGGAGGAGGGAGGGGGAAATACAGACCGCACAGAACGAGTTAAAAACAAACAACAACAACAACAACAACAACAACAACAACCCCCCACAGCTTTATTAACCTCCAAAAGGATTAAACATAAACATTTGTGTTGTTTATCTTTGTTTTTGTGTGCGCTGTTTTGACGGGGAGGGATCGGGGAGGTGGGGGGTGGTGGTGGTGAGGTTGTTTATCGCATCCAATTTTCTCTTCCTTCCTTGTCTTGTTGTTCCTCCTCCTTCACTTTCTCCTTCTCCTCTTCCTCTCCCTCCTCTTCTCCTCCTCCTCCTCCTCCTCTTCATCCTCTCCTTCTCCATCCTCTTTCTGCTCCTTCTTTTTCCTCCTCCGTTTCCACCTTTATTCTTCTTCCTCCTCCTTATCTTCCTTTTCCTCCTCTTCTCCTCCACCTTCTCTTCCCCCACCTTTCCTTCCTCCACCTTCTCTTCCTCCTCCTTCTCTCTCTCACACCTTCTCTGTCTCTGCTTCTTCTCCTTCTCCTCCTCTTCCTCCTCCACTTCCTCGTACCCCCTCCTCTTCCTCTTCCTTTTTCTCCTCCTTCTTCTATTCCACCTCTACCTTCTCCTCCACTTCCGTCTCCTCTTCTTCCTCTTCCTCGTCCTCTTACTCCTCCTGCTCCTCCTCCATCTCCCCCTTCTCCCCCCACCTCTTCCTCTTCTTCTTCCTCTTCCACCTTCTCTTCCACTTCTTCCTCTTCCTTCTCCTTTCCCTCTTCTACCCTACCTCATCTTCCTCCCCCTCTTGCTCCTCTTCCACCTCCTCCTCTTCTTCCTCCTCTTCCTCTTCCTCTCCTCTTCCACTTCTTCTTTTTCCTCCTCCTCTTCCTTCTATTTCTGATTATCGTCTTCCTTTTCTTCCTCCTACTCCCTCTCCTCCTCCTTTTCCTCCTCCCTCTGTTCCTCCTCCACCTCATCTTCTTTCTCTTCATCTTCCTCCTCCTCCTTTTCCTCTTCTCCTCACCTTCACCTCCTCCTTCTCCTCTACTTCCTCCTCAACCTTCTCCTCCTCTTCCTCAAGCACCTTCTCCTCCTCTTCCCTCCTTCTCCTCCTCTTCCTCCTCCACCTTCTCGTCCTCTTCCTCCTCCTCCTTCTTTTCTTCCTCTTCCTCCTCCTCCTTGTCTTCCTCTTCCTCCTCCTTCTTTTCCTCCTCTTCCTCCTCCTTCTTCTCCTCCTCTTCCTTCTCCTTCTCCTCCTCTTCCTCCTTCTCCTCCTCTTCCTTCTTTTCCTCCTCATCCTCCCTCTCCTCCTTTTCCTCCTCTTCCCCCTCCTCCTTCTCTTCCTCTTCCTCCTCCTCCTTCACTTCCTCTTCCTCCTCCTTCTTTTCCTCCTGCTCCTCCGTTTTCTTTCCCTTTCTTCTGTCCCTGTAATCCATGCCAACGTCCAATGAGTTATGGAAAGTGAAACATGTCCAACATGCACACTCCTCCCCGAAAACGGAACATGGCTGCCTACATGGCGGGGGTGAATAAAGGAATAAATAAATAAATGATAAAAAAAAGCGGTCGCACACGTAAAGTGCTACAATTGTGTGTGTGTGTGTGTGTGTGTGTGTGTGTGTGTGTGTGTGTGTGTGTGTGTGTGTGTGTGTGTGTGTGTGTGCGTGCGTGACTGAAACCTGACTAAATATCACGAGAAACGATTGTTCAATTTTTCAATTTCAGTTTCCCAAGGAGTCGTCACTGCGATCGGACAAATCCATATACGCTACACCACATCTGCTAGGCAGATGCCTGACCTGCAGCACAACCCAACGCGCTCGGTCAGGCCTTGAGTGCATGCATATATATTTATTTTACCGATCAGATTGCATTTCATTCTACAGAGGGAAACACTCTCGGTACCATGGGTTCGTTTTCAATGCGCCAAGTGCATGCTGCAGACGGGACCTCGTGTTATCGTCTCATCCTAACGATTAGACGTTCTGTTTGATTTCCCAGTCAAACCTGGGAGAGAGAGGGCGAGAGCGGGATT
>NC_134881.1:18453750-18458750 GCF_041734735.1 Babylonia areolata
GAGTCTCCTGTTTGAAACGTTTAGACATAAACTGACTGGATTGTGTGCGTGCGAGCTTGCATGCAAGGAGTGTCGTTGAATACATGTGCCTCTTGGTATTATCTTTTGATATAAAAGAGCAGCCAGTGTCTTTTTCGAGCGAGTGCAAGGTGATTTGAGTGTGTGTGTGTGTGTGTGTGTGTGTGTGTGTGTGTGTGTGTGTGTGTGTGTTCTTTAGTTTAGCGCCTTTTCACTATCAGTGATATTAGGCTATCAAAAAAAAAAGAAAAGAGAAAAAAAGGGGGGAGGCGGAGAGAGAAGAGGAAAACAGAAAAGGTAGAAAACTACAAAAAAATGCAGAACTAACATGCAGTTACATTTAAGAGTAATCACTGAATAATGTTTACAATAATTAGAAACCATTTACGCAATTCTGAAGTACATTAAAGGAATGTAGAAATAAGACTATGAACTAATGCCTGTGAAAGTTCGACCATAAGAACCTCGTCAGAAATAACTTTCCAAAAATCATTTGCAGAATATTATCTTTGAAATACTTGGGCAAGAAGGTACGTAACTGCTGACAGTGAAACAAACAATGATGCAAGTTGAACTGCTTACTACAGATACAAGTAATTTTTTTTTTTACTATACTTTGTCTTCAGCGCATCAAGTTTTGTACGGAAGAAAGTAGAGGTTATTAATCTTGTATAGCAAGCTGATGGATTCGGTATCTTTTCTTTAATAATATTATCGGGAAAAAATGTCCCTTTATATTTTAAAAACTTTTCCTTCCATCGGTTATGAAATCGACCCCATGCTGATTTTTTCTAACAAACTGTATGCCTCTTTTACATAATGTGTGTGTGTGTGTGTGTGTGTGTGTGTGTGTGTGTGTGTGTGTGTGTGTGCGTGTGTGTGAGCGTCTCTCTCTCTCTCTCTCTCCATCTCTCTCTCTGTGTCTCTCTCTCTCTTCACACACACACACACGCACGCACACACACACACACACACACACACATATACATAGACATATATATATATATATATATATATATATATATGTATGTATACTATATATATAGTATGTTTCTCTCTCTCTCTCTGTCTCTCTGTATATATATATATATATATATATATATATATATATATATATATACATACATATATACAGTTTCCTCACATGTGTTTGTTCAGTCACGTGTTGTGATGCTAGCAGCGTGAACAAAGGCAAAACAAAAACCAGTGGCCATCTTTCTTCTTCTCTCCGTTTGTGACCGAGACAAAGCGAGCGAGCCGACAGTGGTCAATGTCAGCTGGATTAGCAGTTCTGTCTTAGCGACTCCTCTTCTCCTCCACCCCACCCCCCACCCCCACCCCGCCGCCCCCTCCCCATTTCTTATCACCCCCACCCCCACCCCCACCCCCCACTCAGTTTAATTAAGCGCTGGTGATTATTTCACACCTTCTGGCACCTACAGCCTTATTGTTGTGAGACTCTGGGAGAGCTCTGTGGGGTGGGGGTGGTGGTGGTGGTAATGGTTGTGATGTTGGTGGTCGTCGTAGTGGTGATCGTCGTGGTGTGGTAGTGGTAGTGGTGGTGGTGGTAGTGATGGTGGTGGTGGTGGTGGTATGGTACTGGTGGTGGTGGTAGTTGTAGTGGTGGTGGTCGTGGTGGTCGTGGTGGTAGTGGTGATCGTCGTAGTGTGGTAGTGGTAGTGGTGGTGGTGGTGGTAGTGATGGTGGTGGTGGTGGTGGTGGTATGGTACTGGTGGTGGTGGTAGTTGTAGTGGTGGTGGTCGTGGTGGTCGTGGTGGTAGTGGTGATCGTCGTAGTGTGGTAGTGGTAGTGGTGGTGGTGGTGGTAGTGATGGTGGTGGTGGTGGTGGTGGTATGGTACTGGTGGTGGTGGTAGTTGTAGTGGTGGTGGTCGTGGTGGTCGTGGTGGTAGTGGTGATCGTCGTAGTGTGGTAGTGGTAGTGGTGGTGGTGGTGGTAGTGGTGGTGGTGGTGGTGGTGGTGGTGTGGTAGTGGTGGTGGTGGTTGTGGTAGTGGTGGTGGTGGTGGTGGGTGTGGTAGTGGTGGTGGTGGGTGTGGTAGTGGTGGTCTTGGTGGAAGGTCGTGGACTGAGTTGTTGTCAGGGTAACGAGGAGGGTTTTTGCTGCTGCTGTTGTTATTTTTAACGTCCTCTTCTTCTTCTTGTTGTTCTTATTTTTCTCACTTCACTCTATGTAATGTTCCCTCAAGGGAGGTCGTGGATTTAGTCGTAGTTATTTGTATTTCTTTTTATCACAACAGATTTCTCTGTGTGAAATTCGGGCTGCTCTCCCCAGGGAGAGCGCGTCGCTATACTACAGCGCCACCCTTTTTTTTTATTTTGTCCTGCGTGCAGTTTTATTTGTTTTTCCTATCGAAGTGGATTTTTCTACACAATTTTGCCAGCAACAACCCTTTTTTGTTGCCGTGGGTTCTTTTACGTGCGCTAAGTGCATGTGCATACGAGACCTCGGTTTATCGTCTCATCCGAATGACTAGCGTCCAGACCACCACTCAAGGTCTATTGGAGAGAGAGAGAATATCGGTGGCTGAGCCGTGATTTGAACCAGTGCGCTCAGATTCTATCGCATCCAAGGCGGACGCGTTACCTCTAGGCCATCACTCGACCTAGGATGGCTAAGTGGAATCTTTGTTCTTGTTGTTGTTTTCAGTGTCTTCCCCTTGTTGTTCTTGTTCTTGTCATTATTGTTCTTGTCCATGTTCTTCTTGTTCTTCTTCTTTGTTCTTCTTCTTTGTTCTTATATAATTTTCCCTCAAGAGAGGTCGTGCATTCAGTCGTTGTTAGGGTGGCTAGGTAGAATCTTTGTTGTTGTTGTTGTTGTTTCCAGCGTCTTCTCATTGTTGTTCTTGTTCTTGTCATTATTGTTCTTGTCCATGTTCTTCTTGTTATCTTCTTTGTTCTTCTTCTTTGTTCTTATATAATTTTCCCTCAAGAGAGGTCGTGGATTTAGTCGTTGTTAAGGTGGCTAGGTGGAATCTTTGTTGTTGTTGTTTTCAACGTCTTCTCCTTGTTGTTCTTGTCTTTCTTGTTCTTCTTCTTGTTCTTCTGACTTCATGTGTATATTATCTTCCCTCAAGGCCTGACTAAGCGCGTTGGGTTACGCTGCTGGTCAGGCATCTCCTTGGCGGATATGGTGTAGCGTGTATGGATGTTTCCGAACTCTAGCTAGGGACACCTCCTTGAGTAACTGAACTGAACTGAACTGAACTGAACTTCATCTTCTTCGTAGTAAAGGTCATTACACAAATTCAAATTTTCTTTTTGTCTTTTGTCATTTCTTATTTGAGCTTGTTTATGGAAGGTTCTCTCTCTCTCTCTCTCTCTCTCTCTCTCTCTCTCTCTCTCCTCTCTCTCTCTCTCCCTCACTCTCTCTCTCTTTGTGTATGTGTGTGTGTGTCTGTGTGTGTGTGTGTGTCTGTGTATGTGTGTGTGTGTGTGTGTGTGTGTCTCTGTGTGTGTGTCTGTGTGTGTCTGTGTGTGTGTCTGTGTGTGTGTGTGTGTTTGTCTGTCTGTCTGTATGTTTGCCTGTTTTCTTGTTTTTCTTCTTGTTCTTTCGTAAAGGTCACTGCACAAATTTCCAATTTTCTGTTTGTGTTTTGTCGTTTCCTCTTTGAGCTTGTTTATGGAAGGTTCTCTCTCTCTCTCTCTCTCTCTCTCTCTCTCTCTCTCTCTCTCTCTCCCTCCAACACTTCTCTCTCTCTCTCTCTCTCTCTCTCTCTCTCTCTCTCTCTCTCTCTCTCTCCCCTCTCCCCTCTCTCTGTTTGTGTCTGTGTATCTGTGTGTGTGTCTCTCTGTCTGTCTCTCCCTCACTGACTCTCTCTCTCTCACACTCTCTTTTTCTGTCTCTCTCTCTCTGTCTTTCTGTCTCTATCTATGTCTGTCTCTCTCTCTCTACCCCATACACCGTCTCCCTAATCGAATGCCAGTCAAGAATTCGTCCATATCCTTCCTTCCTTCCTTCCTTCCTTCCCTTCTCATTCATTCTCCTCTGCCACTGTCTGTCTGTCTGTCTATGTGCCAGGTGTAGGCCTAATTTGGTCACAGAACAGCACTTAAATAGAGAGAGAGAGAGAGACGTGCCAGTCGATACTCACCACCACTCTGCTGATTTTTTTGGTCTATCTTTTACCACCGTGAAGTACCTATGTTGCTGGTAGTAGAATTGACCCAGCACTCCATTCCAGACAGTCTTGTACGAGTTGTCACATGTCAACCCACTGGTATGAGAGAGATTCCGGTGGATGAAATTGACTATTGTATCACTTTAAAGAAGAAGAAGTAGTAGTAGTAGAAGAATAGGAAGAAGAAGAAGAAGAAGAAATCAAAGATAAGACAGGTTGGAAACTCAGGTTTAGTTTTAAGTCTAGCTTTACTATATATGTCACATGTCAAGCTACTGGTATGAAAGAAGGGAGGGTGGTGGGTGGGTGGGGTGAAATTGATTGTTGTATCGCTATAAAGAAGAAGCAGTACATGTTATGGAATCTAAGATGGTTGAACACTTGGGCTTAATCTAAAGTCTGTTTTTAATCATCTGTCTGTTTATGTATCTATTTATCTATCTACCCATCTCTATAGACATATCTTTAAAAAAAACACCTCAAAAACCCCCAAAAAACCCAACTAATTATGTACGTAAATGCTTTTTTTGTCTTCTTTTTATCGAGGCAAGGTTGATGGTTTTGAAAATACTCTTCGAATATTTTAACAACAATTTTGCTAGAGAAGTTCTCTTTGGCTGTTGAAATATTTTCCAGTCGATTACTTATTACACAGCCCAACAGACAAACTGTGTAAAACTCAGTCACTCATCATTGTGTTTATCTCTCCGTGAGTCTCTCTCACGTGCGCAGTTACACGTACACACATACACGTCTTCACACACGTACACCCCTCACCCCCCCCAACCCCCACCACCGCCCCCAGCCACACTCTATCTCTCTCTGTGTCTCATTGTCTCTCTCT
>NC_134881.1:18468750-18471250 GCF_041734735.1 Babylonia areolata
GGACAAAACAGCCATCAGATAGCTCTGAAGACAACACTGACAAAACAGCCATCAGATAGCTCTGAAGACAACACTGACAAAACAGCCATCAGATAGCTCTGAAGACAACACTGACAAAACAGCCATCAGATAGCTCTGAAGACAACACGGACAGACAACACTGACAAAACAGCCATCAGATAGCTCTGAAGACAACACGGACAGACAACACAGACAAAACAGCCATCAGATAGCTCTGAAGACAACACGGACAGACAACACTGACAAAACAGCCATCAGATAGCTCTGAAGACAACACTGACAAAACAGCCATCTGATAGCTCTGAAGACAACACTGACAAAACAGCCATCAGATAGCTCTGAAGACAACACGGACAGACAACACAGACAAAACAGCCATCAGATAGCTCTGAAGACAACACGGACAGAACAGCCATCAGATAGCTCTGAAGACAACACAGACAAAACAGACATCAGATAGCTCTGAAGACAACACTAACAAAACGGCCATCTGATAGCTCTGAAGACAACACGGACAAAACAGCCATCAGATAGCTCTGAAGACAACACGGACAAAACAGTCATCAGATAGCTCTGAAGACAACACGGACAGACAACACAGACAAAACAGCCATCAGATAGCTCTGAAGACAACACTGACAAAACAGTCATCAGATAGCTCTGAAGACAACACTGACAAAACAGCCATCAGATAGCTCTGAAGACAACACGGACAAAACAGCCATCAGATAGCTCTGAAGACAACACGGACAGACAACACAGACAAAACAGCCATCATATAGCTCTGAAGACAACATTAACAAAACGGCCATCTGATAGCTCTGATGACAGCACGCGCAAAACGGCCATCAGATAGCTCTGAAGACAACTCGGACAGACAACACAGACAAAACAGCCATCAGATAGCTCTGAAGACAACACGGACAAAACAGCCATCAGATAGCTCTGAAGACAACACGGACAAAACAGTCATCAGATAGCTCTGAAGACAACACGGACAAAACAGTCATCAGATAGCTCTGAAGACAACACGGACAAAACAGTCATCAGATAGCTCTGAAGACAACACGGACAGACAACACTGACAAAACAGCCATCAGATAGCTCTGAAGACAACACGGACAAAACAGCCATCAGATAGCTCTGAAGACAACACGGACAGACAACACTGACAAAACAGCCATCAGATAGCTCTGAAGACAACACTAACAAAACGGCCATCTGATAGCTCTGATGACAACACGCGCAAAACAGCCATCAGGTAGCTCTGAAGACAACTCGGACAGACAACTGTGACAAAACAGCCATCAGCTCTGAAGACAACACGGACAAAACAGCCATCATATAGCTCTGAAGACAACATGGACAAAACAGCCATCAGATAGCTCTGAAGACAACACGGACAAAACAGTCATCAGATAGCTCTGAAGACAACACGGACAGACAACACTGACAAAACAGCCATCAGATAGCTCTGAAGACAACACTGACAAAACAGCCATCTGATAGCTCTGAAGACAACACTGACAAAACAGCCATCTGATAGCTCTGAAGACAACACTGACAAAACAGCCATCAGATAGCTCTGAAGACAACACTGACAAAACAGCCATCAGATAGCTCTGAAGACAACACTGACAAAACAGCCATCAGATAGCTCTGAAGACAACACGGACAAAACAGCCATCAGATAGCTCTGAAGACAACACTGACAAAACAGCCATCAGATAGCTCTGAAGACAACACGGACAAAACAGCCATCTGATAGCTCTGAAGACAACACGGACAAAACAGCCATCTGATAGCTCTGAAGACAACACTGACAAAACAGCCACCAGATAGCTCTGAAGACAACACTGACAAAACAGCCACCAGATAGCTCTGAAGACAACACGGACAAAACAGCCATCAGATAGCTCTGAAGACAACACTGACAAAACAGCCATCAGATAGCTCTGAAGACAACACGGACAGACAACACAGACAAAACAGCCATCAGATAGCTCTGAAGACAGCACGGACAGACAACACGGACAAAACAGCCATCTGATAGCTCTGAAGACAACACTGACAAAACAGCCATCTGATAGCTCTGAAGACAACACTGACAAAACAGCCATCAGATAGCTCTGAAGACAACACTGACAAAACAGCCATCTGATAGCTCTGAAGACAACACGGACAGACAACACTGACAAAACAGCCATCTGATAGCTCTGAAGACAACACTGACAAAACAGCCATCTGATAGCTCTGAAGACAACACGGACAAAACAGCCATCAGATAGCTCTGAAGACAACTGTGACAAAACAGCCGTCAGAAAGCTCTGAAGACAACACGGACAGACAACACAGACAAAACAGCCATCAGATAGCTCTGAAGACCACACTGAAAAAAAACAGCCATCAGATAGCTCTGAAGACCACACTGACAAAACAGCCATCAGATAGCTCTGAAGACCACACAGACAAAACAACC
>NC_134881.1:18476250-18478750 GCF_041734735.1 Babylonia areolata
TCTTCAAAACAAGTCATAGTCATCATCAAGTGCCGGTGTTCTTACGCTGAATTGATAACATATTGGCTGAAAATGTGTAATGTATGCTAATTGTGTGTGTGTGTGTGTGTGTGTGTGTGTGTGTGTGTACGTGTCGTGCGTGCGTGCGTGCGTGAGTGTGTGTGTTTGTGTGTGTGCGAGCGGGTGTGTGTGTGTGTGTGCCTGCGTGCGTGCGGGGATATGTTTGTGTTTGTGTGTGTGTGTGTGTGTGTGTGTGTGTGTGTGTGTGTGTGTGTGTGTGTGTGTGTGTGTGTGTGTGTGTGTGTGTGTGTGCTCTTTCAGTTATCATTCTTGGACTGTCTTCCTGTCTGTCTGTCTGTCTGTTTGTCGTTCTATCTCTCTCTCTCTCTCTTTTCTCCTCCTTCTCCTCCCTGTCTTTGTCTCGCTCATCCCTCTCACTTTCCACATCCCTTCAACCCCCCCACCTCTCTCTCTTTTTTCTCCCTCCCTCCCTCTCCCTCTCTCTCTCTCTCTCTCTCTCTCTCTTTACTTCGCTGCTAGAAAGCGTGCTGTCTGGGCATAACATGAAATCATCTTTTATCACGAACTTCACTTTTCTCTTTTTCCTCCGAATCTCCATTACCCGTTCGTCGTCCATCTCTTGGAGAACAGCGGTTTTATGCGAAAGGAATTTCGTCTTCCAACACAGTAGGCACTGTACAAGCGCAAGGGTTTTTTTTTTTTTTAATTATTTTTTTATATTCTTATGCTTTCTGTTTTCTTGCTCTTGTGACTTTCTTTCTTTCTTTTTTTCTCCTTTATTTCTTTCTCTTTTTTTATTGGTCGTTTGTTCGTTTCTTTCTTTCTTTCTTTCTTTTATTTTCTTTCCATTATTTCTCTCTCTCCTTTATTGTTCGTTTGTTCGTTTATTTCTTTCTTTTCCTTTCTTTATTTATTTCTTCCTTTCCTTCTTTTTTTTCCTTCTTTCCCTTCTGTTGTTATTTCATTTCGCTCTTTTTTCTGTCTTTTATTCATAGCCTTCTGACTCGGCAGTGGAAATTCTAGAACTGTCAGCTAAAGATCTTCCCTAGATAGGAGAAAATCTTACGTGTGTGTGTGTGTGTGTGTGTGTGTGTGTGTGTTTACACTTGTGTTTTATATTTATCTATTTGTTTATTTTATCATTGTTGCTATTCATATCACTTGTATCTGTTTAATGATTATTTCATTCATTTAGTTGTTGATTTATTTGTTCATTCATTCATTAATTTATCTATTGAGTATGTTTTTGTTTTGTTTTTTTTGTTTTTTTGTTTTTTTTTTTTGCTATTTGAAGTTATCAATTCATTAATTCAATGATTTATTTACTTTTGTATATTATTTCACTTCGTTTCTTTTGATTTTCCCTCAAGGCCTGACTAAGCGTGGTTGGTCCTTCAACTGAGGGTCCCGGGTTCGAATCTCGGTGACGGCACCTGGTGGGTAAAGGGTGGAGATTTTTCCGATCTCCCAAATCAACATAAAATCATGTGCAGACCAACTAGTGCCTGAACCCTGTGTATAAGCACGCAGAAGGTCAAATACGCACGTTAAGATCCTGTAATCCATGTCAGCGTTCAGGTGGGTTATGGAAACAAGAACATACCCAGCATGCACATACCCCCAGCCCCCGCCCCCCGAAAACGGAGTATGGCTGCCTACATGGTGGGGGTAAATAAACAAAAAAAACCGGTCATACATGTACAATGTTACATGTCTGTCTGAGAGTGTATGTATGCGTGCCTGAAATCTGATTTAATGACACTGGAAACGAATGATGAGCGCCCAGTGGCAGCCGTCAGTCGGCTCTACGCGTGTCGGGAGCCTGTTGTGCAAATGACCCCGTATTTGTAAAGCGCTTCGGGCTTGGTCTCCGACCGAGGATAGGCACTATTAAGTATCCGGTTTATCGTTATCTTTTTGTTTTGACAGATGTTTTGAGGGTTTTCCCTGTCTCCTAGTTCAAGTGGTCAAGAGAACACGTATCAAACAGACAAGACGTACAGTGGATGTTTCACCACATACAGGGTACCCCCACTTCACTGCTGTTGTTCTTTTCTTAAGGCGATTTCCATCGGTTTTCAACTTTGTCAATGCGTTTTCTCTTCTTTTTTTTAACATTTCAGAAATCTTCTAAAATCTATACTTATGTATTCTTTCTTTCTTTCTTTCTTTTTTTTTTTAAAATCACGGGACGTGTTTAGCCCTGATACTACTCTATGTCGGTGCTATGGTGTTTAATGATGATTATTATGCCACTACTACTGCTGCTGTTACTGCTCCCACAGCTGCTGCTACAGCAACTACTATTACTACTACTACTACTGCTACTGTTCCTGCTGCCGCTGCTGCTGCTGCGGCTACCACTAACAATAACAACAAAAATAATGATGACGATGACGATGGTAATAATCATGATGATAATGATACAACCACTGCTACTCCTCCTCCTACTGCTGCTGCTACTACTACTTCTTCTACT
>NC_134881.1:18486250-18491250 GCF_041734735.1 Babylonia areolata
CAGAACACATGGACAATACAGAACATACACATTGTTGCCTCGGTGGTTTTTCAACTGGAAATTAACAAATAATGAGGCCAGGAGATGAAATGATTAACAATAGTATTTCAGCAGGAAGGTATGTACTTTGGTCTGTTATTTCAGTGATAAGAAACTCTCGGGAGAGCTGGACAGTACACGGTCTCCAGAGAAGAAGCCCCACTCAGTCAAGTGTTTCGGGACCTTATAACTCCTTACAAGTTAACAAATTAATTTCAGTAAATTACTGCGCAGTCATGGTTTTGTGTGTGGGATAGGGGAGTGGGGGAGGGAGGGGAAGGGGGGAGGTGGAGGGGGAACAGTCAATGGGTAGTGCGTCAGGAATTCTTCTCGATGTTCATTTTCATATCAAAAGATATGTATCGTCAAGAATGACATGCCACGATTCCTTATTATCATCCTTTCCAGAATACAGCAATTATCGCCCAGAATCGTTGTGGAGTGATGGTCTAGAGGTAACGCGTCCGCCTAGGAAGTGAGAGAATCTGAGCGCACTGGTTCGAATCACGGCTCAGCCGCTGATATTTTCTCCCCCTCCACTAGACCTTGAGTGATGGTCTGGACGCTAGTCATTTGGATGAGACGATAAACCGAGGTCCCGTGTGCAGCATGCACTTAGCGCACGTAAAAGAACCCACGGCAACAAAAGGGTTGTTCCTGGCAAAATTTTGTAGAAAAATCCACTTCGACAGGAAAAACAAATAAAACTGCACGCAGGAAAAAATACAAAAAAATGGGTGGTGCTGTTGTTATAGCGATGCGCTTTCCCTGGGGAGAACAGCCCGAATTTCACACAGAAAAATATGTTGTGATAAAAAGAAATACAAATACAAATAAATTTTGAAAGTGAATCATATTGGAGATCTCATTGTCTATAAACATAGGCGACTGCTATGTCTGTTGAAATGCAATAATTATATCGTTGTTGTGGGGTGTCCCGGTAGGGCATGCAGATAGCAGACCCTTACTGCAAGCAGTGCAATTCTATTAGAAGTGTTAAAGATCGGTGTCAAATGTGTCTGTTACAAATTTCCGTCAGACTGATTGATTGATGTATATTGATATAGCACATATCCTCGGTCGGAGACCAAGCTCTAAGCGCTTTACACACACGGAATCATTTACACAACAGGCTGCCTACCTGGGTAGAGCCGACTGACGGCTACCATTGGGCGCTCATCATTCGTTTCCTGTGTCATTCAACCAAATTTGAGGCACGCACACCTACACACTGAGACAAACATGTAACATTTAAATGTTTACGTGCATGACCGTTTTGTTTATTTACCCTGACATGTAGGCAACCATACTCCGTTTTCGGGGGTGTGCATGCTGGTTATGTTCCTGTTTCAATAACCCACCGAACGCTGACATGGATTACAGGATCTTTAACGTGCGTATTTGATCTTCTGCGTGCGTATACACACGGGGGGTGGGGGAGTGGGGGGTGGGGTGGGGGGTCAGGCACTGGCAGGTCTGCGCATATGTTGACCTGGGAGATCGAAAAAATCTCCACCCTTTACCCACCAGGCGCTACCGAGATTCGAACCCCGTGACCCTCAGATTGAGGGTCCAACGCTTTAACCACTCGGCTATTGCGCCCGTCAGCTGTTGTGTCCGCTTTGTTCAGTTTTAAAGACATTGCTGGCTTTGATTGTTGCCCAGTTCGTTTGTAAAAGTCTTTTTAAGAAAAACAAATGAGGCAGTGCATTTCTTACTTAAAAATAAACACAAATAATAACAATAAAGTCCTTAAAACAGTTATTTTCCTTTGCTGCTGAATGGAATGCTTCTCCACATTTAGTTGATAAGTTTCGTCCATTCTGTCGCAACTACAGTATTACCGTCTTTTAAATATCAATGTGTTTCTTTGCTCCATATGGGTCAAACAGCCTGCGAAATTGAATACAACTCTTTTTTTCTGTACACAGCCATACAAACACACCACACACACACACTCTCTCTCTCTCTTTCTCTCTCTCTCTCACACACAGACACACATACACACAACACACACACACACACACACACACACACTGGCAAACACACACACACACACACACTGGCACACACACACACACACACACACACACACACACACACACACACACACACACACCCTTGCCCAAACACACAATAAGAGGAGAATATAAATGATGACACAAAACTGACAAGGAGCTCTCCGATTTCTGCTTCGTTCGACTTGTGGCCTGGTACTTGCCGAGTATTTCCCAAGATTACACTGAAATATTGATACATGGATCTATTGAAAAAAAAAAAATTAATTAAGTATGTATCTTTTCTATGCTCTTCGTCATAGACAACGGTTGGATGATGTGTAATTTGACCTTAATTGAGAACAGTTTGGTTGCATTATTCAAGTCACTACTCAATTGACATGATATGCATTCCAAAGCTGTACACTCTTTTTTGCGGCCAGATACCCTTTCCTATGAGCTGGCGGCCGCCTTTAGGAACAAAATTTGTTCGTCTTTGTTCTCTCTCTCTCTCTCTCTCTCTCTCTCTCTCTCTCTCTCTCTCTCTCTCTCTCTCTCTCTCTCTCTCTCTCTCTTCCATACACCATCCTCCGCCGCCATCTATCTCTCTCTCTCTTTCTCTCTTTGTGTCTCTGTCTCTCTCTCATTCTCTCTGTCTGTCTGTTTGTGTCTCTCTCTCTCTCTGCTTTGTTATGTCCATTGTGTAAAGTCTCTATTGAAGATGAAGTTTATTTTGTTTTGATGTGTCCTGCTTTGCATCATCTTGGTGTGAAATTCTTTATTAAGAAGTATTATACAGATCCATGTTTGTTCCGATTAGGTCTACTGATGGCTTCTAGCAATGAAAATATCGTTCGTAGTTTGGCATTTTATCTGTTCAAAGCATTTCAGCTGCGAGTATCTCTTGTATCATAAATTTTGTGGGGACCTGTGGTGCTCATCTATGTATTGATTATTGATTCTGTTGTTGCCCCTCTTCATATGGGGCCATGGCCTTAAATGAATAAAATATCTCAATCTCAGTCTCAGTCTCTCTCTCACTATCTCCCATATACCCCCTTCCACCCAATCTCTCTGTCTCTGTCTGTCTCTCTGTCTCTGTCTCTGTCTCTCTCTTTCACACTCTCCCATATACCCCCTCCACCCAATCTCTCTGTCTCTCTCTGTCTCTGCCTCTCTCTCTCACACACACACACACACACACACACACACACACACACACACATACACACACACACACACACACTCACGTACACCCCCGTCCACCCAATCTCTCTGTCTCTCTCTGTCTCTCTCTTTCTCTCTCTCTCACTCTCTCCCATACACCCCCTCCACCCAATCTCTCTCTCTCTCTCTGTCTCTGTCTGTCTGTCTGTCTGTCTCTCTCTCTCTCTCTCTCTCTCTCTCTCTCTCTCTCTCTCTTTCACACTCTCCCATATACCCCCCTCCACCCAATCTCTCTGTCTCTCTGTTTCTCTCTCTCTCTTTCTCTCTCACTCTGTCCCATACACCCCCTCCACCCAATCTCTCTGTCTCTGTCTCTTTCTCTCTCTCTCTCTCTCTCTCTCACAGACACACATACTATCTCTCTCTCTTTCTCTCTCTCTCTCTCTTCCATACATCCCCCTCCACCCAATCTCTCTGTCTCTGTTTTTCTATCTCTCTTTCTCTCTCTCTCATTCATCCCCACATTATTTCTCTCTCTCTCTCTCTATCTCTCTTCATAGCAAACTGTGATGATATTCACTCCACCCCCCCCCCCCCCCCCCCACACACACACCCCACCCTCTCCCTAATTTGTGTGCACTGTGATGCGGAGCAGCCAATGTTGCCTGACATTCGCACGGTCTGGTTTCTGTTTGTTGAAAGGGGGTTGCTGCTGGTGCTGACAGGGTGGCCCGTCCATGCCACCAAATGTCCCCAGCTATCCAGAAGCCGTTTCTCTGTCTGTCTGTCTGCCTGTCTGTCTGTCTGTCTGTCTGTCTCTTTCCCTCCCTCTCCCTCTCTCTCTCTCACCGTCACAAACATAAAATAACCTTGCCTCGGCCAAGAACTGACCTTTATAAAAACAAGTCTCACATACTCTGGTGGATATGAATGAAATTCTATTTCATCGACACTTAATATAAACACCAGTGTCAGTGTCTTCAAAAGTCTATATCATAAACATTTAATGTCAGAGCTAAGTTCTACGAATCCTTGAAATTACCGAGACTGGTAAACAAATGATGTATTCTCAATATCCTTGTCTATGTGTCTATCTCCTTTCCTCCCTTCCTCCTTCCCTCCCTCCCCCCTCCCTCCCTCTCTCTCTCTCAACAGTTTCCCTCTCTCTCCTTCGTATCTCGTCCTTCCTTACCTTCTTCCATCCCTCTCTCCTTCACGCATATGCGTACTATGTTATTTTGTGGGGAATTGTGTTTTTTCTATGTCATTTATTTGTTCTTGTTGTTGTTGCCATGCGATGTGAATGTTGCTTATTTCTCCTTTTTTAAAAGTCTTCTTGTATTTCCTAGATTAGTTTATACGTTTTCTTTACGAGGGTAGGATGAAAACAGGCCGATAAGTGCCTATTCCTTTTCCCTCAATAAAAAAAGTTTCGATTTCGATTTTGATTTCGATTTCTCTCCCTTTCTCTCTCTCCTTGTGAAAAGTATCTGAGTATCGGTGTCTGTCTGTCTGTCTGTCTGTCTTTCTCTTTCTTAGAATTGTCTCTCTAAGTAGCTGTCTGTTGTCCCTGTCTCTGTCTGTCTATATGTCTGTTTGTCTGTCTTCTCTCTCTCTTTCCGAAAACTCTATCTCTCTATCTCTCTCACTCTTTCTCCCTCTCTCTCTCTCTCTTTCTCTCTCTCAGAGTATCTGTCTGTCTGTGTTTGTCTGTGTCTGTCTGTCTCCCTCTGACTCTATTTGTCTCCGTCACTCTCTCTGTATCTGTCTTTCTGTGTGTGTGTGTGTGTGTGTGTG
>NC_134881.1:18506250-18508750 GCF_041734735.1 Babylonia areolata
ACCCCCTCTCCACCTTTTCCCCTTAATAAAAGAAATGTTCGTTCGTTCGTTCGTTCTGTTTGTCAGTCTGTCTCTCTGTTTGTTTCACTCGAACTTCCTGTTGTTTGTTCATTAATTAAGGTGACGTCTTATCACTAAAGTGATTTTAGACCTATGTGCCAACGCCCCCCGCCCCCTACACACACCAAAATAGCAACAACAACAACAAAACACACTAAGGGCGCGCGCGCGCGCGCGCGCGTGTGTGTGTCTGTGTGTCTGTGCGTGCGCGCATGTGTGTATGTATATATGTATCTTCTTCTTCTTGTTCTTCTTCTTGTTCTTGTTCTTCTTCTTGTTCTTGTTATTCTCTTTCTTCTCTTCCTTCATCGCTCTTTTAACCACCCATTCATCTCTTCTTTCTTCCCCCGCCCCCTCCTTCGTCTATATTACCGTTGCCGTCACTGTCCGTCTTCTTCTTCAGTAATTAGCTGGGGAAAAAAAGAAAAAAAAAAAGGAACGGAAATCACAACTCATTGGGTGATACACCATCAACGTGAAAATAAGGGATTTTTATGTCACATCAAACGGTCATTTAACAGGTCACCCTTTTCCCCATCTCCCTTTGATGTTGCAGGTTTAGAAAGAAGCTGATTGTTGGTGCTAAAGGCAAGTCCACTTGATCATCTCCTGAGAGAGCTTCACATGTAGTCTCGTTCGCTCAAGTTCACAATACAAACATAGAAGAATACGCATGTAAAAAACAAAACAAAAAAGAAAAAGAAAAAAAAAGACATGATTGTTCATCAATGAACACATTTGGCATAATTGTATGCACTTGCAACTGCATATTATGTTGATGAAGTCAGTATGTTAAGACCATGTTTGTAAAAAAAACACAAAACCCCCCCCCCAAAAAAAAAACCAGCATAACAAAGGATAAGCGAATAAGGCAGAAAACAAAAAAATCCACCCATCAAATTACAGCAGTAGAGTTGGCGTTTCTATAAAAAGAACTAACTAAAAATCGCAGCAAATTCACATTCATCGTAAAACAGAAAATGAAGTCATCAATTCCACAGTAAAGTTAACATCGTTTTGACATAAACAACTTCTAAGAAATGAGGAGGTTCCATCTCTCCTCCTCTCTGCCTGTCTCTCTCCCTTTTTATTTCTTTCTCTCTCTCTGTAACTCTTTCTTTCTCTCTTTCTCCGCTCTCTCTTTCCCTCGCTGTCTGTCTGTCTGTCTGTCTGTGCCTCCTCTCTCTCTCTCTCTCTCTCTCTCTCTCTCTCTCTCTCTCTCTCTTCCTCTCGTTGTCTCTGTCTTACTCTGTCTCTGTATCTTTCTGTCTCTCTCTGTCTCTCCATTCTTGCTTAATGAGGTCTGGCTTATACGCTGTTTCAAAAGTAGAACCGAAAACATATCGCCATCGTATCATTGAATGACAGTCACTCCATTTTTCTTTTCATTATTGTTGTTTGGTTGTTTGGTTGTGTGTGTGTGTGTGTGTGTGTGTGTGTTTGTGTGTGTGTGTGTGTGTGTGCGTGCGTGCGTGCGTGTGTGTGTGTGTGTGTGTGTGTGTGTGTGTGTGTGTGTGTGTGTGTGTGTGCGTATCTGCATACGAGTTGTTGTTTTTTTTGTGTGTAATTGTGTTTGTGTGTTTTAGCCTACGTATCTTTGAGGTTAAACTGATATGAATGTACAAAAACCAACTCCATTTCACTGAGAGGAAATATGTGAATTTAATAAATGCTCAGACAAACAGATCATCTATCTTCTTGTGTTCGTCTGTCTGCATGCAGGCAGAATCCATCATCATCATCTTCGTCATTATCATGATCGATCATCATCATCATCATCATCATCATCATCGTCATTGTCATAATCGTTATCATCATCATCTTCGTCGTCGTCGTCATTATCAAAATGTCTAAATCACAGGCACTGAGAAACCAGAACGTGCTTTATCAACATTTGATCACTATTTTCGATAGGAAAAACAAATAACATTGCACGCAGGAAAAAAAATACAAAAAAATGGGTGGCGCTCTCAGTGTAGCGACGCGCTCTCCCCGGGGAGAGCAGCCCGAATTTCACACAGAGAAATCTGTTGTGACAAAAAAGAAAGAAAAAAAAACCCAACAAAAATACAAAATACATCGACAGCGTTTAATATCAACCTTAAAAATGGATAATTAAAGGAAATGTTTATATAATAAAAATATAATCCCTGAAAGAATCTTTTTCACATCACATCTTTATCTTCTTCTCCTCACCGTGCCATCATGATTGTCATCCCAACCGTTGACGAACATTAATTAGGAAGAAGTGTTTTATAATATCCTTTTCTATATGTGAATCCGCTTTGTGAATTGCTATTACTACGACGCCTTAAAGAGAAGGAAAGTAACAAACAAACACACAATCACGCAAACAAACAAACAACAACAATAAAAACAAGAAAGGGAAAAGAAAAAAAAACACAAGAAAATGAATGGGGTATGTTATCACACACTCATC
>NC_134881.1:18516250-18518750 GCF_041734735.1 Babylonia areolata
CGAAAGAAAAAGAGAGGGGAGGTGAGCGTGGAGACAGAGAGAGAACGCAAGGGAAGCAGACAATAATCTCTATTATTTTTTACATTTCTTACAAGTTGTGTGTCCGTGGATATCTTGAGAGCATGACCGGTGACAGAGCCATTGTCCACTTTCAACTTTACAACAGCCAGCGGGAAACAAGTAACCTCCACGCCAAGTTGATTTAAGGGGCTGGTCGAATATCAGGCAGTTCTGAAAGAAAAGGTGGATAGTGCATGCCTACGTTGAGCCCCTTTGCTAACTGAAGCCAGCGGAAGTGTTCAATCAACCAGTTTGCTACTCGAGTCAGTATAGCGCGAAGCGGTAACTTCATATATGTAGCCGAGCGCTCAGCTGGCTTCACGGCAAGCTTTCACTTGCTCGCGGCGTTAGTTAAGCTCACATTCTTGTGTGTGCCTCCACAGCAAGTTTACGCTACGTGTCACTGTACTGTTTTCCTGTAATCACCTTCCTTCACCTCTCCCGTAGTCTGGGTTCAGACCGTTGGGGCACCGCTGCTGACCTGGCCACCACCCCTCTCCACTCTTCACGGTTTTCTGATTTCCTCAGGGCGTCACCGAGCGTCAAGCCTGTCCACCCCCGGATGTTGTCTTCCCATCTCTTCTTCTGCCGTCCTCTCCTTCTGCCTCCTTGTACGGTGCCTTGCAGGAACGTTTTGGCAAGACCAGATGATCGGGAGATGTGTCCATACCACCTAAGTTTGCGTTTTTTCACTATGGACAGAAGGTCTTCGTAGGGTCCAATACTTTGCTTGATTCTGTTCTTCACTTCCGTGTTAGTGATGTGGTCTCTGTAGGAGATGCCAAGTAGTCTACGAAAGCATCTCATCTCGACAGCTTGGATTCTTCTCTCGATGTAATAACTTTGGTAAATAATCCATTGGCAGATACCAATCTAGACACAACATTTGGCATGTCGTGGTGGGCAAGCACAACACGATTTCATCGAAGATACACACTTACAGTTCAGAAACTACCACCAGTTAGACGACTTCTCAACGGATCGACGGCTGGATACGAGTAACAATATGGCGTCCAGTTGGCTTCAGCTTTCCTGGCCAATGAACTATCCATCTATTTTTGAAACAGTGAGTATCGGGGCATTCTCAAAATGTACGGTGTAGTGCCCTGCTCAAGAGCAGCTATCTGATTAAAGAACACGTGTTTCACGTTCAGACAGCGAAGAGAAAAGTGTCAGAATGGTTAAAACGCTTATCTGCCAAACACAGTGTCCGTTGGGGGTCAGTGTTCAATTTCCGCTTTTGCCCCCCCCCCCCCCTCCCCCTATTGGCTGGATATTGTCATCGGATGAAATGATATAAAAACCGAGATCCCGTGTGCAATGCAATCAAATAAACATGCAATGAGGACATGGCGTTTGTCTCTGCAGCTTGGATTTTTTTTCTCTCCATTGTCACTCACTTTTCTGTCTCGTTGTTTCTTTCCTCCCCCTTCTCTCTCTCTCTCTCTCTCTCTCTCTCTCTCTCTCTCTCTCTCTCTCTCTCTCTCTCTCTCTTCCTGCCAGCTTTGTCTTCATAAAACAACATTTGGTGATTTGATTAAAGTTGTGTCCTTTGATTAAGGTTGTTGACAACGTGTGTTAAACATAGTGATGTGCAGAATTTGTCAGCTTCCTTGTAAAATGCATTAGCATCTTAATTTAGAGATAATGCGTTGCTTTAATGCTATGATTCAGACATCAATTTCGATTGAGCTGGCAGTTGAGCTATGGCCCAATAATGAAGAATTGATTTGAATTCGCATTCGTATTCGCATTCTCTCTCCCTCTGTCTCCCTCTGTCTGTCTGTCTGTCTGTCTTAGTGATGACAGTTTGAAACAACTTCAACGGTCTTATTAACTCTTATGAGTCGACCTCTGCATTCTGGGTTCTCTTTGATAATCTCTTTCTGTCCCTGCCACCGCCTCCTTGTCTGTCTGTATTTCTGTCTATTTTCTGTGATAAATGGGTGTCGCTATCTCTAACGATGTCTGTCTGCCTTTCTGTTTTACTGTGACTGATGGGTGTCGCCATCTGAAACGATGTCTGTCTGTCTTTTTTCTCTGTGACTGATGGGTGTTGCTCTCTTTAACGATGCCTGTCTGTCTTTCTGTTTATTTCCTGTGACTGAATGGTGTCGCTATCTTTAACGATGTCTGTCTGTCTTTCTATCTATTCACTGTGACTGCTGGGTGTTGCTATCTCTAACGATGTCTCTCTGTCTGTCTTTTTCCCTGTGACTGATGGGTGTCGCTATCTTTAATGATGTCTGTCTGTCTTTCTGTTTTACTGTGTCTGATGGGTGTCGCTATCTCTAACGATGTCTGTCTGTCTTTCTGTTTTACTGTGTCTGATGGGTGTCGCTATCTTTAACGATGTCTGTCTGTCTTTCTGTCTATTTACTGTGACTGCTGGGTGTTGCTATCTCTAACGATGTCTCTCTGTCTGTCTTTTTCCCTGTGA
>NC_134881.1:18523750-18526250 GCF_041734735.1 Babylonia areolata
GGCAAGGAGATGTTTGCAGACGTGAGAGAGAGAGAGAGAGAGAGAGAGAGAGAGAGAGAGAGAGAGAGAGAAGGGCAGGGGTTGTGGAAGGGGGTGTGGGGAGTGAGATGGAGGGAGTGGGCAGGGAAGAGAGAGGGAGTGAGAGTGATATAGGAGAGAGAGTATGTGAGGTAAAGAGAGAGAGAGGGGGGTGAGGGGGAGAGAGATTATGTGTGTGTGAGAGAAAGAGAGAGAGAATGAGAGAGAGGGAAAGCGAAAGAGAGAGAGAGGGGGGGGGAGACAGACACAGACAGACAGACGGACAGACACAGACACACACACACGCGCGCGCTCAGAGACCGACAAACAAATACAGAAACAGAGACACAGAGACAGAGACACAAAAAGAGAAAGAGAGAAAGAAAAGGTGGAGAGAGAGAGAGAGAGAGAGAGAGAGAGAGAGAGAGAGAGAGAGAGAGAGAGAGACAAACATAGACACAGAAACACAACGAGAGACAGAGGAGTGAGGTAGTGACAGTGGTCCATTTCCATTGGAACACAAATGCCCACGATCATTTCAAACACACTCAAAATTAATAAATAGAACGATACACAGATCTTTTACATCGTGGGCATTTCATTTGTCCAGGTGTCCACATAGATGTGGGGGTAGGGAACAGCAGAACCCCGTCACTGGTATTTTTACGTCTTGGCACGGGTGTTTCTTTGCTGTTTTTCTTTGTTCTTTTTGTTCTCTTTCTTTTTGTTCTTTCTTTTTCTGTCTTTCTTTCTTATTTTCTTTCTTTCTTTCTCTACTCTTTCTTTTTGTATTTTTCTCTTTGATTTTTTAAAAGATTCTTTTCAAGTTTGATTTTTTTTGTTTTTGTTTTGTTTCTCTTTCCATTTTTTCTTCTTTCCTTCCACTCTTTCATTCTTTCGTTTTTTGTTCCTTCTTTTTCGATTCTGTCTTCCTTTTTTTCTCATGTTTCTTTCTTCTTCTGTTTCTTTTCTTTCTTTTTTTTCTTTTCTCCTCTTACATAGTTTCCTTTCTTCATCCGTTGTATTTTTTCTTTATTTTTTTTCTTTTCTTCCTTTTTTTCAATTTTTTTCTTTTCTCTGGAATTTTTTCTTTGGTTTCATATTGTTTCTGTTCTTTTGTTCTTTTTTTTATAGTTCGGTTTATTTTCTTTGTTTTCTTCCGTTTTTTTCCCGTTGATTTACTTCCTTTCTCTTTATTTGTCTTTCTTTCCGTTCTTTCTGTTCCTTGATTTCTGATGATTTTTTTTTCTTTCTTTTCTTTATTATTTTTTTTACCCCATCGCTTTTCCGACCGAATTAGTTAATTGCCTGCTTGACAAGTTGTCGACGCTCATATATTTTTTTTGGACGATGATGATGGTGATGATGATGATGATGATGTGTGTGTGTGTGTGTGTGTGTGTGTGTGTGTGTGTGTGTGTGTGTGTGTGTGTGTGTGTGTTGGGAGGGAGGGATGGAGGGTGTGTGTGTGTGTGTGTGTGTGCGGGGGGAGAGACAGAGAGAGACAGAGACAGAGAGATGAAGATAGTAATTGTAACATCAATAGTGAAAATTGAAAAAGAAATCATTTGACAACAACAGAAAAACAACAACAAATCAACGTCAGCTGGTAAAAGCCTCTGGCAGGTTCCTTTCAATGCCTTTGTTTTTGTCTGTTAATTGGACTAGACTGCTTCTGTGGGCACTCTCCCTTCGCCCCTCCACCCTCCCCTTCCACACACATCCTCCCCCAAATCCCTCTTTTGTCACGAGACAGAGAGTGGGGAATACAGAAAGAGGTGTTTTTTTTTGTTTTTTTTTGTTTGTTTGTTTGTTGTTGTTGGTTTGTTTGTTTTTTTGTTTTTTTTTGGGGGGGTGTGGGGGTGGGTGGGTGGGACACACACACACACACACACAGAGAGAGAGAGAGAGAGAGAGAGAGAGAGAGAGAGAGAGAGAGAGAGGTGGTCAGATTCAGAGATGAACACACAGACACACACACAGACACACGCACACACACTCACACACACACACACAGAGAGAGAGAGAGAGAGAGAGAGAGAGAGAGAGAGAGAGAGAGGTGGTCAGATTCAGAGATGAACACACAGACACACACACACACACACGCACACACACACACACACACAGAGAGAGAGAGAGAGAGAGAGAGAGAGAGAGAGGTGGGTGGAGGGATGTGAGAGAGAGAATGAAAACATCAGAAAAAAAGTTCATTGTTATAATTAACACCACCCAACCCCCTTCCCCCGAGAAAAAAACCAACAACAACAACTAATAAATTCATCAGAAAACTAACGTATTTTGTCACAGTTGTATATAATATCCTTTTTTTCTTATTTTTTTAGCCTTTCCATCCGTTTATTCTTTACTTAATCTATGATTAATCTTATAGATAATTCACAAGAAATAACACGTCCTTCAAGAAATCTTCAACACATCGAAAAGTTCGGGACACTTTTATTTCGCACAACACATAAAAAAGGAG
>NC_134881.1:18561250-18566250 GCF_041734735.1 Babylonia areolata
GACTGACTCTGTCTCTCTCATACGTATGTATACGCTCTCTCTCTCTTTCGCTCTGTCTCTATCCCTCTCTCTTTCCCTCTATCACATACCTTCGCAGACCATGTCCTTTATACAGCTACACATTCACACACACGCACACGCAAATATAATTATGCACACATCTGCATGCGCACACCCATCCATTCACCCACCCACACACACACCCACACCCACACACACACGTATACTAAGTATTGGAAAGAAGTAGCAATAATGAACCAAAAGTCACGCATCACGACCACCATCATCATCAACAACCCAAAGAAACAGTCCCCAACTCAACCAAAACAAGCCTTTCACACACTCACACAAACATTCCTCCTCCTCTTCCTTCTCCTCCTCCTCTTCCTTCTCCTCCTCCAGCCCTCAAGCCCACTCATCATCACCTATTCAAACAAGGCAAAACGATCGGCCAACCAAGCTTTGCTATCCTATCACCCGATTCAACAAAACAAACCAATCAGGGTCCTGAACTGACACCCTCCCCCCCCCCGCCCCTCCACCACCCACCCCCCTTCATTGCCCGCTACCCCCCACCCCCTCCGATCCACCCACCACTGCCACCTCTTCCCCTCCTCTCCCCTAGGGCCCCCAACTCCTTCCCAAATTTTGACGCCCGTTTTGTTCAGCACTCCATTTTAAATTTTCCAATCACTGCCAGTTTGTTTTTTGTTGTGTGTGTGTCGAACTGGAATTCTCTCTCTCTCTCTCTCTCTCTCTCTCTCTCTCTCTCTCTCTCTCTCTCTCTCTCCTCTCTCCTCTCTCTCTTTTCTGTCTGTGTATATCTCTGTTTCTGTGTCTCTGTCTCTATATCTCTCTGTTACTGCCTCTCTGTTTCTCTCTCTCCCTTTCCCCAGTCATCTCTCTCTGTGTTGTATATTTCTGTTTCTGTGTCTGTGTCTCTCGATCTAACTCTGTTTTTGTGTCTCTCTCTGTTTCTGTCCATCTCTGTCTCTGTCTCTCTCGTTCTTTCTTTTTTTTGATTATATATCTCGCTCTGTCTCTCTCCAATCACTGCCAGCTTTTGTCTAACTGGAATTATCCCCCCCTCTCTCTGTTTTGGTATCTCTTTGTTTCTCTATTTCTCTCTCTCTCTCCCCTCTCTCTCTCTCTCCCTCTCTCTCTCCCTGTTACAGACAGTCTAACATTTCTGATACTATTTGTCCGTTATGCAAAAAGTCAAAGGAAGATGAAGTCCATTTTGTGCTAGATTGTGCAGAATTGAGAGATATCAGAGAACAATTAATTCCAGAAAAATATTTCAGACAACCTTGTTTATTCAAACTCGTCTTATTAATGTCATCTACAAACGAAAGTCTTGTTAAACAATTCACTCTTTATCTGTGTAAAGCGTTTAAACGTCGAAGTGCCTTCGTAACATCTTGAACGTTCTGTGAATTTGTACGCGACTTTCATGTTTATCCCCCTTCTAAGGGGCTATGGCCTTAATGAATAAAACATCTTCAGTCTTCAGTCAGTCTCTCTCTCCCTCCCTCCCTCTCTCTCTCTAGTCACTGCCAGTTTTTGTCGAACTGCAATTCCTCCCTCCTCTCTCTGCGCGCGCGCGCGTGTGTGTGTGTGTGTGTATGTGTGTGTGTGTGTATCTGTTTCTGTCTCTCTCTTTCTGTGTTTCTCTGTTTCTCTCTCTTACTCGCTCCCTCCTCCTCTCTCTCTTACTTTCTCTCTCGCCTCCCCACCCATCTGGATTCAAGGCAGCCACAAAGGTATAAACGCTTGGTACCCCTCTCTCTCTGTGTCTGTCTGTCTGTGTCTGTCTGTCTGTCTCTCTCTCTCTCTCTCTCTCTCTCTCTCGTTCTTTCTTTCTTTCTTTCTCTCTCTTTCTCTCTAATCACTGCCAGTTTTTTGTCGAACCGGAATTCCAGTTTTAACTTTTACGTTCCTTTTGGGGACGGAGATTTCTTTCTGTTCGTGAACCGTAGCTCGACGTGTCCAAGATAAAAAGATTGAATTCGTCCAGAAAAATCAGAGAGGAATTAATAATAATGATAGTAATAACGATAAAAAAACCAACCCAAACAAATAAAAAAAACAATTGAATAAATAAATAAATAATGACCTTGCTAAAAGAACTCCATTCTCTTTCAATGCGTGTTCGTCGCCTTGAAATGAAAATTGAACAATTTGTCAAGGGATAGGCCTATCATAGAAGAGGAGAAAAAAAAAAATTCCAATCCGCTTCGGAAAATTGGAACTTGTTTTTTTGTTGTTTTTTTTTTGTTTGTTGTTGTTTTTTTTGAGAGAGAGAGAGAAAAAGAGGAATGGAGAGGGAAATCCTCCATGTTAAATGTAGAAAAAGTAAAGTTTTGTTTTCTTTGAGAATGTTGGGAAATGGTGGGAAAGAGAGGTATGGAATAAGAGGGCAAGACAGAAAAGGGGAGGAGGAGGAGGAAGAAGAAGAAGAAGAAGGAGAAGAAGGAGAGAGAGAGAGAGAGAGAGGGAAGGGAGCGAGTGTGTATGTGTGTATATATGCGTGTGAGAGTGTCGTTACGCCCTTTTGTGAGTACGTGCGTGCGTGCGTGTTTGTGTGTGCGTGCTTGCGTGTGTGTGTGTGTGTGTGTGTGTGTGTGTGTGTGTGTGTGTGTGTGTGTGTGTGCACGCGCGCACGCACGTATGTAAGTTTGTATAATTGTATGTAATAATATAACCATGTATGTATGTATGTAACGTATGTATCTGTTACTGTGCACACGCGCACGCGTGTTTGTGCGTGTGCGTGTGTGTGTGTGTGTGCGCGCGCGCACGCGCTCGTTTGTGTGTGTGTGTGTGTGGATCGTGCGGGCGTACGTTGTGCTTTCGTTAGTACCAGTACCACTGGACGCTTCCACTTCGGGGACACGCACATGGCTTGTTTGCTGACTGACTCCCAGTCGTTCAGTTTGATGTCGTTCGGAGGACTGGGGTAAAAAGACTTCGAGCGGAGTAATAAGAAGAACTGTAGGAAGGGTTGTGGGGGAGGAGGAGGAGGAGGAGGAGGAGGAGAGAGAGAGAGAGAGAGAGAGAGAGAGAGAGAGACAGGGGGTGGGGGTGGGGGGGGAGAGAGAGAGATTGAGTGAGAGGGGTGAAGGGAGAGAAAGAGTGGAGGGTGCAGGAGATTGATCACAAGGAGTCGTAGGTAAATGATGCGATGCAATAAGGGTTGTACTTAAAGGAAACCAAGCAAGATGATCTGTCTGTCTGGCGAGTCAGCATTGTCGAGTGGAATTGCTGTTCTCTTTCTGTCTGTCTGTCTGTCAATCTCATCCCCCCCAGACCCCCCCCCCCCTCTCCTTCCGCGTTCCCCACCACCATCTCTCTCTTTCTGTTTGCCTGCCTGCATATACTTATTCCGTTAGATAAAAAGAAGTCTACATCTCCTCTCTCTCTATCTCTCTCTCTCCGTTTCTCGCTCTTTTTCTTTCTCTCTGTCTTTATTTTTTCTCTCTGTATCTTTCAATTACAGAACTCCAGTTTTCTATTCCGGTTAAGAAAGAAAATTCACAGCAGTTTGGGGAGAATGAAAGAAAAAAAAAGACTTTTTTTTTCTTTTTTGGTCTTTCAGTTTTCTTGCGTTCCATTTCTTGCCGTTAAAATTAACTGAAAAAGAAAAGTGAATGCGCGCAGATTTGGAACGGAGCGTACAGACCATCTCCGTTTTTGGTTCGGAGAACAAATTTCTTTGTGGGCGTTAATTGCTTCCATTCGGTAAAAGGAATTATTCGGAACCATCGTGTTGAAATCGATTTTGAAATGAAAAGAACAAAACAAAAAAAAACAAAAACAAAAAAGAAGAAAGAAGAAGAAAAAAAAAGAAAGAAAAAGAGTGTGTGTGTGTGTGTGTGTGTGCGTGTGTGTGCGTGCGTGCGTGCGTGCGTGCGTTCGTTTGTGTGTGTGTGTATGTGTGTGTGTGTGTGTGTGTGTGTGTGTGTGTGTGTGGATGTGTGTGTGTGTGTCCTCGTATGTTTGTACATGTATAAATTATGTTTTCAGTATGTATATTTTCATGGGGGAGAGAGAGAGAGAGAGAGAGAGAGAGAGAGAGAGAGAGGGGCATTTTATGTTATTTATTTATTCAATATTTTTGCCCCCAGCCTAAAATCATATGTGCACGTTAACAAGTGGCTTGTAAAGAAAATGCCAACAGCATCATAAACGGGCAGTGTCATATTCTTTTTTACATTTATATTTATATGAATTGAAAATATATATTGCTAAATCTCTTGTTTCCCTTATGCCTTTGTTGCAAAATAATAGTTTGTATAACACGTTGACTGGGCAGTCCACATGCACATGTTTTACTAAATGTTGTCGGTGTGCAGCCTGCGCATTGCGTATTAAAATGCAAGTTGACTGGGTTTTAAGGCCAGCGGCCGGCTCTTACTCAGTGCTGAGTGTGCCATGGGCTTAAACAGTAAGGCTGGGGACCACACAGTCGTGTATCATCATCCACTTCACGGATGCGTCTCTGGGTGTGTTGCTCAAATTTCCTGACCTGGAGCCAGTTGCATTGCTCGGACGGAAGAGCCTAGTATGGTCGTTACCCGCTGCTAACTGTGTGTAGTATGGAACTGACCAGTGGCGTAGTTCGGTCAACGTAGGCATTTAGTGACGTGTAACTGTCGAAATGTTAGAACCAAGCAATGCAGCTGGGACCAGCACTGCACGTGTCTTTTATCTCTCGGGCCTGGTTAACGCCGAGATGCCATTTATGAGAGGAAGCGTAGAGTACAGCCTTGTCACATCGTAGTACCAAACCTGAAATGTACCCCCCTAGCAGCATCGTCATCATTCGCCACCATCACCATCCTTCTCCATCATCAGCAATAAATGACAAAAAAAGGGTCCCAAACCCTAAGGTCTTTCATGCCGTGTTCTCACGGTGACCTCAGAGTCAACCCTCCCCCCCCCCCCCCTACATTTCCATGCTACGGATGAGTCCTGTCAAGTTCTTAGGTGTCGCCAGA
>NC_134881.1:18576250-18618750 GCF_041734735.1 Babylonia areolata
TTGGCACACATGCTCGTTCGCGTTGTGTTCATACACACACGCGCGCGCGCGCGCGCGCGCACACACACACACACACACACACACACACACACGCATACACACACATACACACACACACTCACACACATACTCAGAGGAGACAAATGTACCCGCACACACACACACAGACACACACACACACACACACACATGCACATATGCTCGCGCACATACACATATGCACACACAAAAAGAAAGAAAAGACAGAGATAATGATATAGAATAGAATAGCGCACATACACACATAAAGACAAGTGAGGTTGAGATTGAGAGAGAGAGAGAGAGAGAGTAATGGCAGCGCATCATGAAAAAAAAAAAGTTTTGGGGTTTTGTTCATTATTATATTTTTTGTGTGTGTGTGTGAGTTGAAGCCGTAGTGTCGTGTTAACATGATTAGCCTTCTGCTGTCCAGCGCTGGCCAAACACAAGCCTCCCCTAATCGAATTCCTCTCCCATTTGTAATGTCCACTTTGAATGGAGTCGGTTTGCAATTGAATTACGTCACTTCCCAAGTCATTGCCCAAAGCCCCTCCCCCCTCTCTCCCCCCTACCCTGCGTTATCGAAACCGTTCTAATAAATAACAATAAACGGGAGCTGGGAAAACTAGATTGAGTCTCTCTTTCTATGCAAGGGAGCAAGTTGATTCGATGGCGGAATTTTATTTTTATTTTATGTTTTTATTTTTTTTGTAAACTGGATCAAATTCCTACGTTCTATAAATTTGTTGTGGTGGTGGTGTGTGAATGTGTGTGTGCGTTTGGGGCGGGGGATGGAGGGGATGTGTGTGTTTGTGTGTGTGTTTGGTGGGGGCGCGCGCGCGCGCGCGTGTGTGTGTGTGGTCAAGTTCCTCTTCGTGCCTATTTTTTTGCTTCTGAACACCGGGAAAGCGGGTAGGTTTACTTTTTTTTGTCCCTTGTGTCTTTGTATTGTCTCAAATCTCACTCACCACCTCGCTTTCTTTCACTTTATTCTTTCTTCGTCCATTCTCGTTCTCTTTCCACACACACATTCACACACACACACACACACACACACACACACACACACAGATTCAAAGAAATTTTATCCTTAGCCCCTTTTGTGGTGTGGAGGATACAATAACAATACATACTCATTGAATCACAACTTCAGTCCAACGATGTCTCCGAAACACGCAAAAACGCACACCCACGCACGCACACACACACACGCACACGCGCTAATGATAATGATTTGCAGCAAAACAAATGTAACAAAAGTTACACTCCCTTTCTAAGTTTTACAAATTTACTTAGGTTAAGTTGTGTTTTCTTCCCAGCACAGAAACCGAACATATGTGATTTGTATTTATGTGGTATCAGTCTGTTTCGAATTACAGTATTTTGGGGACATTCTATAACAAATTGAAATTCATCCCCAACAGTACCCATATTACATTCCTTGCAAATCCTGTTTCTCTGTTTTCGCCTTCTCTTCCTGTTTCGATCTGCAATTTATGGTTACTGGAAAGAAGCTTTATTAGGGGATAAATGTAAGTATATGGAAGTTGTGAGATATATTTTTTCTTGACGAAAGTTGGGTTTGATGCTCCTATAGAACAAACATTTAGTGCTGTCTTCGAGCGATTTTTCCATGACTGAATGAACATAGCTTTTAGACTTTGCGTGATATTTCGACAAAAGAAATCCTTACTATGGAATGTATGTGAAAACCAAACACAGTCATAACACACACACACACACACACATACACACACACACACCCCACAGCAGGAAGAAAGTTGTCCATGGCAAGATTTTATGTGGATTAAAAATAAATAAACAGTAAAAAAAAAAGAAAAAAGAAAAGAAAATACTCCCAAAACTTTCTTTCTTATACGGAGAAAAAATAAAGTGTTATAAGCCAGATCGAAAAAAAACAACAACAAAAAACGTTCAAAATGGGAAATTATCAGCATTTTTTCGTTGTAGTATTAAGAGTGTGTTACTTTGTGAGTTTTATGCATTGTGTTTTTTTTAATATTAATGATTCTGTTTTATGTTTCTACCACTTTTTATATGCTTTCTTGTTTTACTTTAGGTACTGGATTGTAAAGCGCATAGAGCTTGCTTATGCGTGTATTATAGCGCTATATATATAAAAAAAATTATTATTATTATTATATTACGCGTTTTGTCCAGAGAGAGGAGTACAAATTCTTCACAAAAACTTTTCTGATTCTTTCCTTGGATTCTGCATGTCCTTCCACAATACATTCTGATGCATATGTTTGCTCACAATACCAATAAACCAGAGTAGGTGGGCCTACTTGCGAACGACGCAGTCGATCCATGCCATGCAAGACAAAGCAAGCATACCTGATTGTATCGTTCACACTTTCTCCTTTTCGCTCCTTCAACTACCCCTCCCCCCTCCCTCCCCCTCCCCCAATCACATCTCCAAGCCCTCCACCACCCGACCTCTCCGGTTATACCTGAAAAAGTCTGATAATTTATGTGGTCGTGGTCTGTGTGTGTGTGTGTGTGTGTGTGTGTGTGTGTGTGTGTGTGTGTGTGTGTTGGTTGGTTGGTTGGTTGGTTGGTTGGTTGGTTGGTTGTGTGTGTGTGTGTGTGTTTTTTTTCTGTGCTGCCTCTCTTCCTCTCTCTGTATCTGTCTGTCTGTCAGTCCGTATTTTTCTTCCCCTCCTTCCCTCCACCTCATTCTCCCAAGGTTTAAAACGGGATCACCGAAGAGGGATATAAGTTGGGGGCGGTGGGGGGTAGGGGCGGTAGGGTGGAGGGGGCGTGGGGGCTGGGGGGGGAGGGGTACGGGGGGGTAGTCCAAAAAGAACGTATCCATAACGGAAAGCACAGAGATGGCCGACTGACAAAACGTGATCTCTCAAGTCGCCTCAATAGAGCCCCAACCCCCCATAGGACGATATGTATGTATATGTTTATTTTTATTTTTTCTTCTCTCCCTAAAGAAAACATTTGTCACGGAATGAGCAAATCGAAGTTTGGCCCACTCTTCCCCATCGCCCACCCTCTCCTACATCCCCTCCTCCCCCTTTCCCACTCCTCCGCCCTTCCCACCTAAACCCTTTCCCAAGATACAGGTTACGATAAAGGCAATGGTTTGCTACAAGAAACCGCTTTTGCAAATATTTATCCTTTTTTGAATGTTTGATTTCCTGCTCTCTCGTTTCTTTATATGTTGTTTTATTTTTATTTGTTCAGTTGTGTTGATGAAATGGTTTCGAGAATCCATCGTACCCAATTGAAGCAGTTTTATCGTATGTTATGCATTTCTTGTCATTTCATGCTTGGTGTTCAAGATGGGGAAAAGACGTGCTGTGTTGTGTTGTGTTCTGTTGTGTTGTGATCTGTTGAATTGTATTCCTTTTCGTCTGAACAGATTTCTCTGTGTAAAAATCAGGCTGCTCTTTCTGGGAAGAAGGTGTCGCTATAGTGAAGTCACCTACCCATCTATCAGTGTATCTATATATCTATCTATCTGTTGTTTTTTTGTTTGCAAGAGTATTTGTTTTGCTGTCAAGTTGGACTCCTAAGCTCGTTTTCAGTATAGTTTTGCTAGGGACAACCTAGTTTGGTGACGGCTGGGTGCGATAGTCATTCGGATGAGATGATGAACCGAGGTCCCGTGTGCAGCATGCACTTAGCGCACGTAAAAGAACCCACGGCAACAAAAGGGTTGTTCCTGGCAAAATTCTGTAGACAAATATCCACTTCGATATGGAAAACAAATAAAACAGAACACAGGAAAAAATACAAAAAAATGGGTGGCACTGTAGTGTAGCGACGCGCTCTCCCTGGGGAGAGCAGCCCGAATTTCACACAGAGAAATCTCTTGTGATAAAAAGAGAAATACAAATACAAATACATAGCGCATTCTTGGCACGGGGCCTCGGTTCATGGTCACTTCCGAACGACTGGCACCCAGCCCAAGGTCCCGTGGATTATGTAGTAAAACAAAACAAAACAAAAAAAAACCAACATCTGGGCCTCACATAGGACTTGACCCTTTGGACGCTTGCAACCCAGTAGGGCGTAATACCTTTCGGCCGCTGTTCCACATGTGCAGTTTCAGTTTCTGTTTCTCAGGGAGGCGTCACAGCGATCGGATCAATCCATATACGCTACACCACACCTGCCAGGCAAATGCTGACCAGCATCAAGAAGGCAAGACACGAGAACACCAGCCGTTTGTCTTACCCGTCTGTCTGTCTTGTCAGTCAGTCTGACTGCCATTACTTCCCTTTGCTGTTCTTTATAATACACGACCAGCCTCAGTTTTGCCAAAGTGGTATAAGATTCATGCTGAGGAGTTTTAGTTTTTTGTGTGTGTTTCTTTTTTCTTTTCTTTTTTTTTTTTTTTAGGTAACTCACCCAAAGTATTTGTATTTATTTTTATCACAACAGATTTCTCTGTGTGAAATTCGGGCTGCTGTCCCCAGGGAGAGTGCGTCGCTACACTACAGCGCCACCCTTTTTTTTTTTTTTTTTTTTTTTTGGGGGGGGGGGGGTATTTTTTCCTGCGTGAGGTTTTATTTGTTTTTCCTATCAAAGTGGATTTTTCTACAGAATTTTGCCAGGGACAACCCTTTTGTTGCCGTGGGTTCTTTTACGTGCGCTAAGTGCATGCTGCACACGGGACCTCGGTTTAACGTCTCATCCGAATGACTAGCGACCAGACCACCACTCAAGGTCTAGTGGAGGCAGCTGAGCCGTGATTCGAACCAGCGCGCTCAGATTCTGTCGCTTCCTAGACGGACGCGTTACCTCTAGGCCATCACTCCACTATAAGTCTGCATGAGGAGAGTTTTTGTTTTGTTTTTGTGTTTGTGGGGGGGGGGATCGGGAGGGGGGGGGGGGCAAGTATATATTGCTCTGCGTGGGATGGGAGGTCAGGGGGGTGGAGGTGGGCTGAAGGGGAACGGGGAGGGGGGTGTTGAGGCGCTGGCAGGTTTGCACAGGAGTTGAGGTGGGAGGATATAAAAACAATAAATGTCCTGTTCTCTGGTTGGTAACCACCACCACCACCACCACCACCACCAGGCGCCGTCAGTACCGTTGTGTCCCAAGACGCTTCGATTTAAAGCTCAACGCCTTCCTGTCTGTCTTATGTGTCTTTGTCTCTGGCTGTCTAGTTGGCCATATGTCTGTATGTCTGTCTGTCCGTCTGTCTCTGTCTGTCCGTCTTTCTTTCAGTCTCCTTGTCTGTCTCTGTGGCTCTCTGGATCTGTCTGTATCTGTCCCTCTGTCTCTGTTCATCTGTCTGCTTCTCCGTCTCTGTATTTATGTCTCTCTCCACTTGTAGTTCTGTGTCTCTCTGTGCCTCTGTCGGTCTCTGTTTGTCTGTAATCATATGTATCTCTGCCTTTCTGCTATTGTCTGTCTCTGCCTGTCTCTGTCTGTCTGTCTGTCTGTCTGTCTCTGTAAGACTATGCCTTCCCGTCTGCCTGTCTGTCTCTGAAGAAAGGTGACTGAATTTTCGCTGAACGAGTGGGCCTTCTGAGACACCTGGAGAGAGAACGGGTACGGGAAGGGCGGGTGGGAGGGGCCTGGGTGGGGGGTCGAGGGGTCGGGGAGAGGGATGGTGCGGGGGGGGGGGGAAGGTTGGGGGGCCATGGGGAGGAGAGGAGGGCATGTGGATGGGTGAGGTTGGGTTGAGGGAGGGGTATGGTACCGTAGAGGAGGAGGGGGGGGAGGAGAGATGGGGAATGGGTGGGTAGGGATGGGGGGGACTTTCTCAATAGTGGTTTGATTGCGCCGGGGGGGGGGGGGGGGGGCGTTGTGATTGCGCGGTCAATGCAAGGCTCTGATCTGTCGAGTTCAGGGTCCGGCTGATTGTTTTCCCCTCCTGGCCCCAAGGAAAACCTCTCTATCTGTCTATTTCTCTCTCTCTCTCTCTCTCTCTCTCTCTCTCTCTCTCTCTCTCTCTCATGAGCATGTTGCTTAAGTCATTAAACCATTTGAATCTTTGAATCTTGAATCTCTCTCTCTCTCTCTCTCTCTGTCTGTCTCTTCGTCTGTCTCTGTATCTCTGTCACTGTCTCCCTCTTTTCTTTTTTGTCTCAGTGTTTCTGTCTGTCTTTCTGTTTCCTTGTGCTTCTCTCTCTGTACCTGCTTGTCTGTCTGTCTAGTGTGTGTGTGTGTGTGTGTGTGTGTGTGTGTGTGTGCGCCAAGCAGAGGTGGTGTAGCCACCTTGAGAAACTGAACCTGAAACTTGTATCTGTTCTGGTCAAGGTTCCCATGGAGGAGGAGTATTTCAACAAACCTTTATATTCAGACGTAACTGACCGTGGCCAGTTGGAAGCGGAGAAATGTCAGCTTCATTTCGCGACGACACAAAAGCAAAGTTTTCAAATCTCTTGTTATAAACGGCCTTGAACGTGGGAGACAATAAAGAAACATCAGTTATATATTTAAAAAAAATATATTGGCATAATTATGATCTTCGCAAGAAAAATCAATCCCCAGTTCCGTTTAAACTTCGGTCGTTTTGATGACGACCGTCACGGAACAAGGAAAGAATGGATGAAAACAAAGACAAGCATATGAAAGCGAATGTGTTTGTTCTTTCACGTAAATTAGTCCGGCTTTGGCAAAGTGATGTTTCTCACGCAATAGCGAAATGTTAAAAGCTGCAAGTTCAGTTTGTGTGTTGATTGTGTTGCTGTGCATCTCTTTCTGCGAGGGAGGGAGAGAGACTGACAGTGACACAGGTTTCACTGGGAATGAGAACGGCCTAGGTACAAAAGCGCAATTCACCATGCAGGGAAACATACGTATTTCGCTCATCCAAGCAAAGTATCCTGTATTACACTTGAGCAGTCGATAAATAGATGAAAAAGAGGTGCGTCGGTAAATACGTAAGAGTATCGTGCACACCAAACTGTTTCTGCTACATATTACGTACAACTGTACAAAATCATTTGTTGTGTGTAAAAGGAATGCATTGCGCACGAGAGAGAGAGAGAGAGAGAGAGAGAGAGAGAGAGAGAGAGAGAGAGAGAGAGAGAGAGAGAGAACCTTTTTGTTTAGAAAAAAAAAGAATAAGCATAAATTGTTTTCATCCTGCCCTCATGAACCATATACAGCAACCACTCAACACAAATGCGTAGCAAAACATACAAATAATGTCAAAAGAAGATGAACAACATAAGTACATGCATAGATATTGCTGAGATCAGAAGGAAAAAGAAGAAAGAAGAGACAAAGAAAGAGAGTGAGAGAGAAAGACAGACACACCGAGAGTGTGAGAATGGGAAAGGTTAAGACATCCTGTTTGCAAATTCATAATGGTACATTTTGAAAATAAATACATTAAGAGAGAGACAGAGGGGGAGACAGAGGGAGAGAGAGACACAGACAGAGAGAGAAGAGACAGATAGAGAGTGACAGACAGACAGACACATAAACATAGAGAGAGAGGAGGGATGCAGAAGAGGAAAGATTGAGGGGGGTGGGGGGGGGGGGGGGACGTGACAACTAAACGTTGATTTTGCGATTTCACAGATGTCAAGAATGCTGCAATCTTCTTCTTTTGAAGGAATGATAGAACCGTTGTTTTGAGCGGATTACGTTTTGCGAGTCTGACAGAGCTGTAGAGTTCAGTGGATTTGGGGGAACGGAATGGATGTTGTTGTCCCAAAGGAACACCCCGCTGTCTTGTGTTCAATCCCAGATTATCTGTAAGATCAAAGGGATGGAGAGGATAGAGAGGGGGGGGGGGGGGGTAGCGGTAGTGGGGAGACAGACAGGCAGAGACGGGAAGGAAGGCAACAAGGAAGGTGTAATTTGGGATTTAAACGCAATTGAACTTCTTCAGAAGGCAGCTGGAAACGGGAGTTACAAAAAAAAAAAAAAAAAAAAAAAAAGAAAAAAGAAAAGATGGGGAGAAAATGGGAAGAGAGAGGGAGAGAGACAAAGACAGACAGGCAGAGAGACAGACGGACACACAGTCAGATACAGAGAGAGCAGAACGGAACATTAGGTCCAGTCACCCATATGTATCAATAATTCGGGATACCTGGGCTTTTCCTTGGAGGTGAAATATGGGCCGATGATAAAACTGGATCAACTGGTTTGATTTTGACAAACTGCGTAAGTTCGCTGAAGTGGCTTTGTGTCCCAAAGGGGATGATGCCATGTGTTTATCCCTGATGATCCGCAGGATCTAGGGAGGAGAAGTTCGAGAGTGAATGGAGGAATGTGGGGGTGAGAGAGAGAGAGAGAGAGAGAGAGAGTATACAGAAGAGAGAGAGAGAATGACACTGACACACTGACTGACATATGTTACTGACCGTTCATCCTAAATGCCCGCTTTATAAGGAACGAATGACAATTTCGATGACAGTACCATCCCAATCTTTTTTTAATTCACATCACACACACACACACACACACACACACACACACACACACGCACGTACACACGCACACACACACACGTCCAGCACACAATAGAAAAAAGTGAGAAAAGGAAGATTAAGAAGAGAGAGTGGGAATGGAAGGGTGGGCTCTGGTGGAGTTTAAAAAAAAAGAGGGTGAGAGGGAGAAAAGAGACGGGGAGAGAGAGAGAGACAGAGAGGGGGAGGAGGGGAGAGACAGACATTACAGAGACAGACAGACAAGGGAGAATCAGTTAAGTCGCCAGTCAAACAGAAATGGGACCTCCAAGAGGAAGAGTACTCTTCCTTTCCAGACGCAGTTTATGTGCACCTGGCATTTCAGCAACTCCACCAACCCCTCACACCCCCACTTCCTCACCCCAAACCCCATCCCCCACCCTCTTACCCTCATCCCCTCAACCTCCCATTACAACCCGAAAGACTTCCAGACGCATCTTCTTCACGTGATCATGGCAGATCATCAATACAGATGCCACGACTCTCTCCCCACCCCCTCACCCCCACCCTGCCCCCTCCCCACTTCTCTGTCAACATCCTGGGACCTTAGCTTTAGGACCTAGCAGCTGTCGACGAACAAAGAACTACCACCCCCTTCTTCCCCCATCCTCTCGCCCAAGCGCACCCATCCACCCACCCTCTCCACCACCACGCAGCCTCCCTGGGGAATACTGAGGGTATTTTATAGTTGGTGATAGAATTCCCGACCACGTTTTTATTTTCATTGAAATTCTACCCCTATAACTTTTTTTTTTTTTTTTTTCTTATTGTAGTTCTGAAGTTCTTGTTGGTAATACCCTATTCCATTCTCAAGTCGGTTTTCATTATTTATTTTATTTTTTTCTTTCTTCCTTTTTTTTTTTTTTTTTTTTTTTTTTTTTTGATGTCGTTTTGTATGTTTGAAAAGTCTCCCCTCCTCTCCCCATTCCCATTCCTGCACCCTTTTAGTCTGTTTCTGAACTTTAAATTCGCCGCTTCTTATTCCGTTGTGCTTCGTCTGCACTCCTCGTCCCACGGGATGTCTGCATTTTTGGGGTGAGGATCCCTTTTTTTTCCTTTTTTTTTTAAGGGGAAAGTCTGGCACTAGGAACTTCACAGACTGGGCGAATTTGACTTCATTTTTTTCCAATTTGTTTTATGTTTGTTTACTCTCTTTTGAGGAGGATATAGGTCACAACAGGACTTGAAATAGTTATTTACTCTTTTGAAATGCATGTTTAATTACTACTACTGCTACTACTACTACTACTGGTAAGTGTAGCAGCAGCAGTAGTGGTAGTAATTGTTGTCGTCGTCGTAGTAGTTGTAGTAGAATAGGTGTCATTGTCGTTGTTTTTATTAATGTAGTCATTGTTGCTTTATTGTCTTTTTCTGAATTTCATTTAAACGGGAGGTTGATTTAATCAACATCAAGTACATCAGTTTGGTACATATACCACCACTACCACCATCACCGCTACCACCACCAACAACAACAACCACAACAACAACGGGGCTGAAATAAAAGCAACAAAACAGTCTCATGATTCATATTACTGCAAATAGTGACCATAGTAACAGGAACTCCAATCGATTAATTATGGCTACCTAATGTAGTCTTGAGGAGGTACCTCAAGGCCTAAACCAACCAGAACACACACAAAAAAACACCACCACCACCACCACCACCACAACCAACAAAACAGCACACACAAAACAAAGAAACAAACAAAATAAAACCGAGCGATATATCAGATGGTAACCCATTACTACGTGCCGTATGTGGGGAACGGACCCAACAACAAAATCCGATCTGGAAAAGTATGGTTTCCACCAGATTTGACTTGCCCAAAGAACGCGCCGCATAAACTGTTCTCCTGTGCGCCGCGCCTCAGTGATTCTTCAAAGCAACGGGAGGAGAAGAAGAAGACGAGGTAAAGATGAATCTGAGAACGTTGGCAGCCAAAACAGAGGGACAGATCAGATCAAATCCTGTTCGCTTATTGCCCAGCCGAGCCACAAAAAAGGCCAAATCAGGGCTGGTATATTAACAGAACTGATGGACAAGACTCAGAACACAGAGAAGAGTGGTAACAGACGGTAGCTGGGAGTTATGCTTTGCAACAAGGTGAATGATTGTTTAAAGACAGGAACAGGCGACAACTCGTCAGTGAACTCTGATTTTTGGTCCGATTCGGAGACCTGTTCAAAGTTTGATTTTTTTAGACTGTTACCTGATTCATCATGGGTTAAATATTGCCCTGATATGAACTGTATTTGTTTCAGTGATGTGGCAGATAAGCATGTATCTTTATATAGTTGGTGAAGCCTTAGCTGCACGAAAGTGTGTCATCGCAAGTTACTGGGATTTTTTACGTCCATGACCAGTTGTTTGTCTTGCGAAATCAATGACTTCTCTTTTACGAAGTTCTTCAAGTAATTTTGTTACATTGTATTTATATAGTTGATTCCGCCCTTCATCTAACCCGTTCCCTCCCACGATTACCTACCATTTCAAACGATTACATTCAAATAGGAAAATTAATACTGTAACAAAATGTCTACAATCACCAGTATATAAGCGGGACATTAAACGAAAGTCCCCCTTCCTCGCCAAGAAGCACCAGAGAGAATAATTATTATAACGGAAACAAAGACGGCTGCGAGACAGGGAGGAAAAAAAGAACGACAAGAGGACACAAAACACAACATGAGGTATAGGAGAGACCGGAAATGTAACGAGACAATGACTCCCGAGTTTCGAGTTGGTGTCAAAGGCATGCCGACAGATAGGTAAACGTTACCCTACATCTGCTTTGAAAAGAAGAGAGGGGGACATGGGGGCAGGATGTGGGTGGGGGTGACTGACCTACGCATAAATCCAGCAAAATAGTCAGGCTTTAATTAAGATCGTGCCCTAGGTATGCGTGAAAAAAGGTATTAACCTAAAATGACGTGCTAGTAAGGCCCTTGGAGCTTACTCTTGATACGTACACAACAACAACAACAACAAAACTACAACCACCACCACCACCAATAACGTAAAACTGAATATAATAAACAGTAAAAAAATAAATAAATAAACAAGTGAACATATCGAAATATGAAAAAAGAAATATGGAAGACACATGGAAGGCAAAATGATTGAAATAGCTAACTCCGGAGAGATGATGAGTCAATATGTTCAGCGGAGAAGGACGCGGCACCGAAATAATCGGGCCTGAATGAGACTGAAAATGACTGCGTGTGGACATTGTTTGTTGACAGATGAAACTTTAGATTTTGTGTCGTCGAATTCAACTTTCAAGCTGTGGCAAATGATTATACATTGCTCAGTTTGTTGTGCACGTTCCTGGTATCAACGAACGAAGGGTAGGTGGGTAGTTAGGAGGAAACATCGTCGGCAGTGAGCGAACATTGACAGGAGAAATGTAGTGTGTAGAAGCAGAGAGATATATGTGTATATACGGTGTGTGTCTGTGTGCAATGTTGAATGGATGCTGATTCGTCCTTGCACATGTCTGCTGCTGCTGTTCCTGCTGATGCTCTCTCTCTCTCTCTCTCTCTCTCTCTCTCTCTATATATATATATATATATATATATATATATATATATATGTATCTCTCTCTCTCTCTCTCTCTCTCTCTCTCTCTCTCCCCTCTCTCTCTCTGTTTGCGCACATGTCAAATACATTTTTTTGTGTGTAGAAAAGCTTGGGATTGTCGACGTTTTTATACATTTGCGCTTTTGTATATTTTCTTTCTTTACTTCTGTGCACGCTGGAGACATTTTTTTTCTGGAATTACTTCTCTTCTTCTTTATTGGCGTGCATGGAAGCTTGCATTGCCTTGAAGATGGAAACCACTCCCGTCTTGGAGCGAAATTTCAGCGAATTTGTTTCTTGTTTACCAAGGCCAGATGACAAGCCAAAAAATGAACACACACACACACACACACACACACACACACACACACACACACACTGAAAAAAATAAAATAAACGGAGACAGGAGGGCTTGACGTATGGGATACAAAAAAGAAGATATAACAGGATCTGAGTAATACACAAAAGACTGTAACGAAGGAGTGGTAGGGTAGAAGGGGTGGTGGTGAGAAGAAGGACATGTTGATTATTTTCATGTACCCTAGGGACAAGAAAGCACAGAAAAGGGAGAGAGGCGGGGGTTGGGGTTGGAGGGGGGAGAAAGAGGGGTGAGAGAGAGAGAGATGAAAAGAGGAAGAGACGGGAGGAGGGAAAGGAAGAACGAGAAAAGACAGAGACGGATAAGGTTGCACTTAGAGACAGATAGAGGGAGAACGAGAAAAGACCAGGGACAGACAAGATGCACTCAGAGACAGAGGGAGAACGAGAAAAGACCAGGGACAAACAAAGATGCACTCAGAGACAGATAGATGAAGAACGAGAAAAGACAGAGACAGACAAGATGCACTCAGAGACAGAGGGAGAACGAGAAAAGACAGGGAGACACAGAGGGAAAGAGACTAAAAAACAGTGAGAGATTTACAAAGATGAAGACGGGCAGATATAAGGATAGAGAGAAAGAGTAGCACACACACACACACACACACACACACACACACACACACACACACACACACACACACACACACACACACACACACACACACACACACACACACAGACAGACAGACAAAGGGTTAGGAACAGAACAGAGTGTGAGGGAACAGAGAGGCATGGGACATAGTTCTTTGGGCATACACACGCACACGCACACACACACACACACACACACACACACGCACACACGCTAATACGCACACGCACACACACACACACACACGTACACGCACGCACACTCGCACACACACACACACACACACACACACACACACACACACACACACACACTTAATAAGAGTCAAGCAGGACTATGAGACCAGAGAGAGAGAGACGAGTAACAATTAGCCGGACTCTGAACCGTACAGGTTTTCTTTTATCTTTATTATTTATTTTATTTTATTTTTTTGTATTTTATTTTTATTTTTAGAACCAATGTGCATTGACCACAGAACCACAGTGGACCCCCCTCCCTACGCAATCAGCCACCATTGAGGACAAGAAACCCCCCTCTCCACGACCCAACTCACCTCCACCATTCCTCCCTCCCTACATACCCCTTCGCTCCCCTCTTTCTCCTCCTCCACAGCCCCCACCCCCCCTCCTCCCACCTCCCTATCTCTCTCCTCCCTCAGTTCCACCATCCCTCCACCCCGTCGCTTCCCCCACCCGTTCTCTCCTCCTGCCACCCTCCCCTCTCTCCCCCTTCCTCTCACTACCTCAGAGAGTCTACTCGTTTACAAAAAAAAAAAAAGAAAAAAGAAAAAAAAAAAAGAACTTCAGCCACCTTCCTCCCCATCACGGCCAGGCTCGGCAAAAACGAGCTGCAAGTTGGTTGAAACTGATCGAAAACTTTTCTCCCCCCTTTTTTTTCCCTTTCTTTTCTTTTTTCTCTCTTTCCTTTCTTTTCACTTTTTTTGTCTTCAATTTCTTTTTTCCCGTTTTTCTCTTTTTCCTGCTTTTTTTGTTTGTTTGTTTGTTTGTTTTTCTTTCTGCTCCTATCCCGAATTGTAAGAGTTTGTGAAGGTCATGCCATTTACGAATGGTGTATTCGTTCTGGTTGTGTGTGTGTGTGTGTGTGTGTGTGTGTGTGTGTGTGTGTGTGTGTGTGTGTGTGTGTACTCTTAAGCGATTAGTCCGCATATACACATTATATATGAGGAATGGAAAAGTAAAGAACTGGTAAACGAAACAATAGATTATCTCTCGACTGATTTTAATTAATGAGTCAGCCGTATAATAATGGATGAATACACGAGTAAATGGATGGATGACTCCCTCCATCAGATAATACACAGCGTGACTTAAGTCACATTTTTCCTTTCTTTAATTCCTAAGTATCAATGTCTGTCGCGTTTACCATCTGTCAAATTGTACACATTATGATAGTATGAACGTTTTATTTTCTGAACACTTCAAGTTTTATTTGAGAGGGCAGAGCTGGTACGAGAGAGAAATCGATTTGTTAAGGACCTAGCCATAGCATACTACACAGAGGATGGGATACTTATCCTCTTTCTTCTTCTCCTTCGTTCGTGGGCTGAAACTCCCACATTCGCTCGTATGTACACGAGTGTACACGAGTGGGCTTTGGCGTGGATGACCGCTTTTACCCCGCCACGTAGGCAGCCATACTCAGTTTTCGGGGGTGTGCAAGCTGGATATGTTCTTGGTTCCATAACCCATCGAACGCTGGCATGGCCATATGGATTACATGATCTTTAACGTGCGTATTTGATCTTCTGTTTGCGTATACACGCGAAGGGGGTTCAGGCACTAAGCAGGTTTGCACATATGTTGACATTGGAGGTCGGAAAAGTCTGGACCCTTCACCACCAGGCGCCGTTACCGAGATTCGATCCCGGGACCCTCAGATTGAGAGTCCAACGCTTTAACCTCTCGGCTATTGCACCCGTCGTATCCTTTTTGGAAACCCACTGTTTTGCCTTTTCCATATATATGGAGGGGAGGTTAGCATCATCTTTCGTTTCACATTGTTCGCACGGAGGGGAGCATACTGGCTTCATATCGTCGCCAGTGTTTGAAGTTTTCGTGGACATGGATATCTCCCGTCGTTAAAAATTGTTCGTCCTTACCACAGATATGCTGGAGAGGATGTTTGTCTGTTCTCGTTGCGTACCCACCGTTTGCCTTTACCATAGATATGGAGGGGAGGTTTAATCATTACCTCTCTTACCCAGTGTTCGTATATATACCATAGACATGTAGGAGAGGATGTTTGTCTCCTCTCGTAGCTTACCCACTGTTTGCCTTCTTCACCATAGATATGGAGGGGGATTATATTCATTACCTCTTGTTACCCATTGTTCGTATACACCATACATATGTAGGAGAGGATGTTTATCTCCTCTCCTTGCTTACCCACCGTTTGACTTTACCATAAATATGGAGGTGAGGTGTAATCATCACCCCTCGTTACCCAGTGTTCGTCTTTAATAAATATATGGAGGAGAGGATATCCATCTTCTCTCGTCACCCACTGTCCTTTTTCCCGTGTTGGAGAAGATACAGGTCTTACTCCGTTGCACTCCCCCCCCCCCCCCCCCCCCCCCCCCTTATTTAACAAAAGTCCAATTGCCTCTAAATAAATGCTTCTGGAATTTCTCTCCTGCAAGGTTTGTAAGTTGGCTGCGATACTAATTTTACCTTCCTTCTTATCTTTCTTTTCTTTCCTTCTTCTCCTCCTTCCTTCCCCCCTCCTTTCCTTCTCCCCCTCCCTCTTTCCTCTCTCTCCCTTCCACCCATCAACACTTTCCTAAAACAAAATCTTCAGTATTTTTTTTTCAATTGCTCTGGTGCTTTTTTGTTTCCATTTCTTTCGTTCATTTATTTTTTTTCTTTCCTCCATCCTTCCTTCCTTCCTTCTCTACTTTCTTTTTTTTTCTGTCTGCCTTCCGGTTCGGGCCTGTGAATGCTCTTTCCAATTATTATCAAGGCTTTGATTTACTCTTGTAGTTTTCACACCAAGGAGACGATAGTGTTTTTTGACCACCCCCACCCCACCAGCACCCTGCCCCCCTTTTGATTTGTCAAATTTTGTTACTGGTTTCATATGTGTGTAGTAGAACACGAATGCTCATGCCTTTGTGAAAGATTAAAGGAGTGGTAAAGCCCAAGAACATCTAAGGAGTAAGGTTGGTATGAAATTTGCTGCTGTTCTGCTTCCAGGAAGGTTTGTGTTTTCGTTTTAAGTAAAGTGCCTTGATAATCTTGGCTAGTTATGGTTATCGTGGCCGGACGGGCCAACAGCAGTACAGCGAATCAAAATCATGTTGCTATCGGCCCAGCCGAATGTGGGGTACTTGACGGCTGAATACCCGTCAGTCCTTCTCTTAAAAAGGGACTGTAAAGTAGTACGGTTACTCAAGGGTTGAAAGACGACGAGTGCCAGAAAATGAATATCTCCTTTAACGTACGTTGTAACTGGTATCGCCCGCTGTCCTTTGATGGTAATAAGAAAATGCATTTAACTAAGTATAGGTAAGAACATGCATTGCAAATGGCCCACTCGTTATGACATCAAATTTGTTGGGTTTTTTTTATGTCAGTGACACGAAGTATATTTACAGGTGCAAAATGGAAAAGAGCACACCGAACATGCCTTCTTTTAAAAGCAACCAATTTTCGCGATACAAAATTGAAGAACATAACACAAAAATGGCATGGACATTAAATGACTTTAAAATAAAATGATTAACCTATATGACACAATTAAGGTAAACATGTTTATAAACCCGATCAGGAAATGCGTGAAATATTTTGACGGTTGTCTGTACGGATGAAATAATCACCTGTCGTTAGCATTTTTGTTTTCACTTGACTGTCGTGTGTGTGTGTGTGTGTGTGTGTTGTGACACGATGTTCCCCCCCGCCCCCTATTTCTAGTATTAGTGCACACGTTAAGATATATACAAATGAGACATTTTGAGTGGCACAGATATCTTATCTCATATTTGATGACATATAAACATGATATATCTATATATACACTAACTCACATTTGTATTGCCTGGAATACTTTGCACGTGTCATTATATTTTGCTTTCATTGTGTTTTCATCAATTTCGTCATCTTTCCCCTTTCTTTTACACGTATTTGTGTTAATTGTCTGTCATAAAAATGGAAATTAAAAACACGTTTAAAAAAAGTATAGGTAAAAACATGCATTGCAAATGGCCCACTCGTTATGACTTCAAATTTGGTAGTTGTCTTTTATATCAGTGACACGAAGTTAACAATTTCAAGTGAATTTACAGAAAAGCTTAGAAAGAAAGGCTTTGAAGTCTCACGACGAAAATAAATAAATAAATAATAGAATGCCTTTGCGACTTCCAGTATGAAAGTCTGATTCTAATTCTAAGATACATACATGCACAGTCGCACGCACGTACGCACGCACGCACGCACGCACGGAGATTTTGGCTCCGATCGATCACGATCATTCTCCTTCGAGATTCTTCGTTTTTACAGATTAATTAGGAGCGGGAAGATTAGGACGGAAACTGGCTGAAAAGGAACAGTGTGTGGAATTGGAAAAAAGGAGATGTTTCTTTTGTTGTTGTTGTTGTTTTTCCTCTCCCATTTGAAGAAACGGGTGGTGATTTCGAAAGGATGCAATCCTAGAATGAGACGCTTTTTCCCCCTGTTCCTCTGTGTATTTGTCTGCTGTGCTTGCACGCGCGTGGGCGCTCCTCTTTCCTCCATTCTCTCTCTCTCTCTCTCTCTCTCTCTCTCTCTCTCTGTGTGTGTGTGTGTGTGTGTGTGTGTGTGTGTGTGTGTGTGTGTGTGTGTGTGTGAAAGATGCAGATGCCAAAAAATTAAAAAAAATAAAAAAAAAATAAAAAGGAGCAAAACAAACGAACAAAAAAACAAAAAGAAAACTACTTTCAACAAACTACTCCAAACCCAACAACCCCCGAATCCCCCCCCCCTCCCCCGCCCCTTCTCCTCCCTTAACGGTCCCATCGCAATCCCCTATTTTTCCCCTTCTTTACTTTTTACCAAGACACTGTTTCATTAGATAAAAACAACAACAACAAAACACAAAGAAAACAAAAACAAACGGTTTTAAGCAGAAGAATTTGGATGCCAGCTCTGGAACCGTCATTAATTCCAGAGGTTAATCCAGACAAGAAGAAGGAGAGGATTAAGGGTTATAAAGCAAAAGAAAAGAAAAAGAAAAAAAAAAGCCGAAGCGTGGTTTTCGTTTTTCTTGGCAGTTTGACACTTACGAGCTATCGTAATTGACACAAGACAGTTTTCTTGGCTTCTGATCAATACACTCGTTCTTTGAGGAGTTACGAAAATGTGATGGGGATACATTCTTGAGGACAGGTTAAATCCATAAGTAAATAGATAACGTTTGTTTGAAAACACAGACAAGTAAACAGATGGAAAAAGAAGTGAATAGATAAGTAAGAAGAAGAATAAACGTGTTTTGTATAGATAAATACACAGGTGAATCTGTTGACAGAAAAATAACGCATGTATCTCTGTGTCTCTGTACCAGTTTCTCTCTCTCTCTCTCTCTCTCTCTCTCTCTCTGTGTGTGTGTGTGTGTGTGTGTGTGTGTGTGTGTGTGTGTGTAACTCTATCTCCCTCTGTGTTTCTCTCTCTCCCTCCCTCTCTCTCCCTCTCTCTCACCCTCCCCCATTCCCCATTCTCTGTCTCGATCGGGTGTGTTTTGGACGCACGAGCGTGTGCGTGCGTGCGTGCGTGTGCGCGTGCGTGTGTGTGTGAGCAATCTACGGAACAGCAGGGGGCAGGGTGGAGATCTGGCATCAACCTGAATCTCTCAGTCCTTAGAACATGTGCATTAATTTTGTTCTCTCTCTTTCGTTTTCTTTCCATATTTCCCTCTTTCTCTGTTTTTTTTTTTCTGTTTCCCTCTGTATATCTGTCAGTGTGCCTGTCTGCCTGTTTGTCTACCTCTCTGTCTCTCTCTTTCTATGTCTCTCTGTCCCCGTCTCTGTCTCTCTGTCTTTCCTTCTACTCCCCCTCATATCTCCCACCTCTGTCTCTGTCTGTCTCTCTGTCTGTGTCTCTCTCTGTCTCTCTGTTTCTGTCTCTCTCTCTCTCTCTCTCTCCCGCTCTCCCCCCCCCCCCCCCCCCCACCCTCACGCACGCCGTATTTCCGATTCAGTCTGCATTGGCATTGTTTGTGAAGAAAAAAACTGAAAGGCACGTAATCCGACATCTCCCAAACAGGTTTAAAAAAAAAAAAATGCTGGAAATAACAATGGAAGGGGATGAAGGCGCAGGGGTGGAAGGTCGGGTTGGGGTGGGTGGGGTTGATTTCAGTTGATGTCGCTTCTGTTGCGTGGATAGGTCATCCCCACGCCCCCGCCTCCCACCCCACACGCCCCCAGATCCTTCTTGGTGCATTTCCAAACTGCTGTCTGCATGTCTGTTGCCTGGGTGTGTCTGTGCGGGTGTGTCTGGGTGTGTCTGTCTGTCTGGGTGTGCGTGTGTGTCTGGGTGGGTGTGGCAGGGTGTGTGTGGCTGTGGCTGTGGCTGAGTCTCTCTGGGTGTGTGTCTGTCGGGGTTTGTTTGTCTGGGGGTGTCTGTCTGTCTGCGTGTGTGTCTGGGGGTGTCTGTCTGTCTGGGGGTGTCTGTCTGTCTGGGTCTGTCTGCGTGTGTCTTGTCTGGGGGTGTGTCTCTGGGGGTGTCAGTCTGTCTGGGGGTGTCTGTCTGTCTGGGGGTGTCTGTCTGTCTGGGGGTGTCTGTCTGGGGGTGTCTGTCTGTGTCTGTCTGGGGGTGTCTATCTGGGGGTGTCTGTCTGTCTGCGGGGTCTGTCTGTCTGGGGATGTCTGTCTGTCTGGGGGTGTCTGTCTGTCTGTCTGGGTCTGTTTGTCTGTGTGTGTCTGTCTGGGTGTGTGTCTCTGGGGGTGTCAGTCTGTCTGGGGGTGTCTGTCTGTCTGCGGGGTCTGTCTGTCTGGGGATGTCTGTCTGTCTGGGGGTGTCTGTCTGGTTCGGCCTGCCTGGGTGTGTCTGCATGTTTGGGTGTGTCTTTTTGGGTACCTCCTCGACTTTCTAATCCCCACCACCCCACCCACTCGCTTTCTCTACCCATCCTATTCCTTCTTTCCTCTTCACCCCCCCCCTCCCACTCCCTCCTTGCTTCTCTTATTGTTTGTGACGAGCCGTTGCTGTGGTAAAAACAATAATGATGAATAAATAATGCGTGATGAGTTTGTTGTGTCCCGGACGGAGGAAGAGATTCGCATGCGAAATGCGCCGATTGATTCCTTAAAAACAAGCTTCACAGGGGATTACATGTCAGATGTATGTTTTCTTCGGCGCTTAAGAAAAAAAAAGTAAAGCGTATTCATCCTGGTGAGCCAAAGCATATTCAAAGGAAATGCTTGATACCATCAATCTAATTTCCAATGTCTGTACGTTTTTTTTTCGTTTTATAAATGTGTGTGGGATGATTCGCGAAAGCCTAATGCTTTTCCTCTTTATTACATCTATTTATCTTTTTCATTCATCGTGGAAAGTTTCTGTTTGTGGAGATCCAATATGGTTTGAATATTGTGTGAAATGTAATTGTAGACGCAAAAGTATATAAGCTGTGATAAGGTGAAAAATGCCTGGTTTAAATGTGTTCACGTTTTCAGACTTTGTGGAATGGGCAAGAGTTTGGGTGCGGAAGAGTAATGTTTTTGACTACTGTTTGTCTCCCTTCACCCACTCTCCTCCCCCACCCTTCTCGTTCTCCCTCTATCTGTCTCTGAGTGCGTCTTTGTCTGCCTCTGTCTTTTCTCGTTCTTCCTTTCCCTCCTCCCGTCTCTTCATCTTTCCATCTCTCTCTCTCTCTTTCTCTCTCTATCTCCCTCTTTCTCCCCCGTCCAACCCCAACCCCCCCTCCCTCCCCCTTTCTGTGCTTTTGTGTCCACAGGGTATATATATATCAACATGTCCTTCTCACCACCACCCCCTCTTCCCGACCACTCCTTCGTTAGTGTCTTTTGTGTATTACTCAAATTCTGTTATATCTTCTTTTTTTTTTATCCCATACGTCAAGCCCTCATGTTTTCGGTTTTAATCAGGACGAAATTGTTACGGTATGAGCTACCCTTCACTACACTTCCCTGCTTTACATAGACTACACTGTACCACGCTAGACTACACAAAACTGTTCTAAACTACTGTCCTTCACGCATTGACCTCCAGTTTCCTCAACTGCTGTGTGTGTGTGTGAGAGAGAGAGAGAGAGAGAGAGAGAGAGTGTGTGTGTGTGTGTGTGGTTGTTTTTGTTGTTGGTGTGTGTGTGTGTGTGTGTGTGTGTGTGTGTGTGTGTGTGTGTGTACGTGCGCGCGCGCATTCGTTCGCGAACGTTGGTTCATGTACAGACGAGAAAGCAGGCATGTATCGTTCTGATGTCGTGACCTTTTCTCAGAACTTGCAGCGTCCATCCAAAATGTATCCGGGATTTCCCCAGCGGATCCCCATGGCCCAACGACTGAAGCGTGCTCACCCATCTGTTTTGTTTTGTTTTGTTTTTACGTATTCCCTGTTCAGTTCCACTTCTTCCTCTTTCGTTTTTTTTTCATTCTTCCATTGTTCTTTTCTTTTATCCGCACATCAAGAAGATTGAGGGGTGGTTGCTGGGAGAATGGATGGAGGGGGTATATTCCATTGTCTGTTAAGGTTGTGGTCAAACCCGAGCACAGATTGACATGAACTTACAGTTGGGCCAACAGCAAAGAGAGAGTCGTATGATCAATGGTTTCTCTACTGAAATAGGAAGCATCGTCTTATGTGGAGGATTGTGACTCTAAAACCAGGAGGTAAGTTTGCGCTGGCTCTTAGTGCTGCAGCCTTCGGGGCTGCAGCCTAGGCCTTTGGGAACCATCCCAGCGTCGACTGTCCCAAAACCCTCTTGGTCGAGAGAGTGCGGATGTAACTTGGGCAAGACAACTCTCCACTGTAATCAAATTCTAGCGCATGTAGTCTGGACAGCAGCTGCCTCCTCAGCTGTTCTGATGGTCATAGTCGGACACGACTGACTGTCATACAGTTCCGGTGGGGATGTGGGCTATTTGTGATCGCAATTGGCATGGTTTCGATCCGTGGTGAGCCACAATGAAGTAGTTCTCTGTACAGGAACGGTGCCTTCACAACACACGCCTACCCTCTTTCACAACTAACAGTAGATGTGCACGCGCGTCCTTGATTTTATCACTTGATATTGATTTAAACATATCTCTCTACCACCCTCCCCATCCTCCCCCACTTTTTTTTTTTTTTTTTTAATTTTCTTCCCGATATTATAGCGATGGCTCGAAAAGCAAGCTTTTTGTTCCCCTTTCTACTTTAGTTATTGCAACACTTTTGAAAATTTCACATTATTGGTCTCTGCACACACACACACACACACACACACACACACACACACACACACACACACACACACACACACACTCGCACGCACGCACGCACGCACGCACGCACACACACACACACACACACATACTCACTCACTTCACCATATAAGAAACGTCAACCCCCCAAACAACAACAACAACAAAAACAACAAACAAACAAAAAACAAAACAACAAGACACGTCAAGTCATTAACGTAAGTAGGTTAAACTGAAAAATTCCGAGCATGATATCTTCCAATGATTGTAGGTATCACCAACATGGCCGCAGGATATAGACGTACATATACCGCCGTGGTCGGGTCGTGGTTCTATGGCTTTTGTCTTGCCTAGTCTTATCTTGTCTTGTTTTGTCTTTTATTTTATTGCTTTTTTTCACACGACAGACAGACAGACAGCCAGCCACACACACACACACACACACACACACACACACACACACACACACACACACACACACAGCCACACACACACACACACACACACACACATACACACACACACACACACACACACACACACACACACACGTGTGTGTATATATATATATATGTGTGTGTGTGTGTGTGTGTGTCCATATATATATATATATATATATATATATATATATATATAGAGAGAGAGAGAGAGAGAGAGAGAGAGAGAGAGAGATGCTTGGAATTTCCGACTGGTCTCCCCGTAGAAAGCGCGTCGCCATAATGCAACGACACCAAGACATATAGATGTTGTTTTTAATTTCTTTCTTTCTACGCTCACAGTGGAGTGCTCTACATTTATTCCACGGACAACCCTTTTGTTGTCGTTGCCGTGGGTTCTTTTACCTTCTTTTACGCGCGTGATTTGAACCGGGCAGAATCCATCACCTATTCAGCGGCTGTTGATGGTGTTGCTGCTTCTGCCGCTACGATCAATGGGCGGTTGATCCTGGCTTGACGATGACTTCACGTGGTAAAGGTGGCTTCTGGCATCTGAGGTAAAGAGGGTGGGTTTAGTGGAGGGAGGGGGTGTCGGGGGGAGGATCAGGCTGGAATGGAAACAGGGGATTTGGTGGGGATTTGTGGCAACAATGTTGCGCTGTGGGTGAGGATGTCAGGTGGCAAGCTGATCGTTGCTTTGATTTCTCGGTTAGGCAGTGCAGCGTTAAGGTGTTTTTGTTTGTTTGTTTTTTTGTTGGTTTTTTTTTATGGTTGTTGTTTCTTTTTCGGGGGGTGCAGGAGGCGGGCTGGGGTTTGGGGAGTAGAATATTTTTGTTGTTTGTCTCCTCTGTCTCTGTCTGCTAGTTTGCTGTTCTTTTCTTCTCTCTGCCTGTCTGTATGTATGTCTGTCACAGCATAAACAATCAACATCAGTATATTAAAAGCTTTTCACTGATTTTCGCTGCACGTAGATAAATGAAATATAGACCCTTAGGTTTTGTGGTAACGACGGTGTGTGCGTCTCTGTGTGTGCGTGTGTGTGTGTGTGTGTGTGTGTGTGTGTGTGTGTACGTGAAACGGAGAGAGACTCAGACAGACAGACAGACAGACATACAGCGCGGAAAGTCTAGTATTTCGCGCTTACGCACATCACGTGCACGTGCAAAAACAAATATATAAACATACATACTCGGGCGCGTGATGGCGAAAAATCAAAGGGGGTGTGACCAGTGCACAGCTGATGATAAAACGCCGTTGAAGTAAGGTGGCTTATCGCTAGCAGGAGCTGTTTGGTACAGCAACAGGATACATGAGCTGTATGTTTTTGTCGGGATAGAAGATAGCACATCCTCAGATCAGCCAAGTAGGTAGCGAAGGTGCAACAGTTATGAGAAATACGTACTCGATGAGAAATGCATACTTGCAAATTCACTGTACTAACTAATCATTCACAGTTCTCAAGGTTTTTAGTCGTTTCCTTTTTTTCACCACGTGCCACACAGTTAAAAGTATTTTCGTAAGCTAATGCGGGTGCATTGTGTTGAAAGCGTGCACTTAACTGGGTGGTTAATATTTTTACTGTTCTAAACCACACTATTTTCGTTTAAACATTTTGAAACTGGTAAACTGGTTGAAAACAAAACATAGTATCATGGACTGTTCCCAGTGAAAAGAAACTTTTCGTTTCTTTCAATAAGCTGTTGCCAAAAGAGAATGTAAACTAACTTTGTTATATGACAAGGATCACCCTAACAAGTTTTCCTGTTCCTGTTCCATGTTTGTCTGGCGCTGTCATTAGTCATGCACTGATGCATCTAACTCCTTGATGTTACACGAGAAGAGGAGGGATGGCGAAAGGGTTTGGCTGATAACAAATTTGTGAACACATAAACATCGGAAGAAAGGACAAAAAAAAAAAAAAAAAAAAAAAAAAAAAAAAAAAAAAAAAAAAAGAGCGAGAGAGAGAGAAATATGTGTTCACAAACAGCATCCATTTTCTTTTCAAGAAAAAGTTGGGTTTTCTTTTCTTTCTTTTTTTTAAAAATAAAATGTATCAACATCAGAATCCAAAATTTAAGGAATATGTCTAAACGCCTTTTTTTCATCCTGACAAGACTTTCCTGTGTCCTGTTCACTTTACGTTTCCGTTTCAATGAGCTGTCAAAGCATGCGGACTGATCCATATACGCGACACCCCATCTGTTATATATATATATATATATATATATATATATATATATATATATATATATATATATATAGTTATATATATATATATATATATGTGTGTGTGTGTGTGTGTGTCTGCATGCGTGTGTGTGTGTATGTGTGTCTGCATGTGTGTGCGTGTGTGTGTGTGTGTGTGTGTGTATACATGAATGTATGTCTGCGTGTGTGTGTGTGTGTGTGTGTGTGTGTGTGATTTCTGCATCCGTCAAGCCTCAGGGCTGCCGGATCTGACTGCGGTCTGACTGGGAAACTGTGTTGATGAGATGAGCCCTGCTTGAAGCAAGCATGTATGAGGTCAGAGGGGGGGGGCGGGGGGGGGGGGGGGGGGGGGGGGTAGCGTGGAGGGGGGGGGGCGACTGGGGAAAAGGTTGCGTAAGCTGTGGCTGTGGCAGCGAAAACATTAAAACTAAAGGGAGCATGACCGGTGCTGACAGGTCTATGTATCTGTCTGTCTATGTATATGTCTGTCTATCTATCTAGTCTGTCTGTCTGCTTATCTGTCTATCTTGATGTATTGCAAGGTATACAGACTGATGGTGGGCGTTCTGTTGGGCTCACCGGCAAGCGGTGTGATTGAACGGTGCTTTAGAAGAGAAAAGAAGGGTAGTCGTCATTGGAAGTTTGCTCTTTAGTTTTATGTACGTCTTTCCACAATAAATGATGTTTCTGTTTTGTTGTTGTTGTTGTTTTTGTCTTTCTGTAGCTGTCTCTGTAACTGACTGTCTGTCAGTCTCTGTCTCTTTGTCTGTCTGTCTGTCTCTCCAGACCTATCCCTTCTCTTCTTTTTATCGTCTTTTATCCCTCCATCTCCTCCCTCTCTTCTCTCTATCTCTCTGTGATAGGCGCCAGATTAAAAAGAAATGTCTACCTGATGCTATATCTCGTTGCATTCTCTGTCACCCTGTATCTCTATCACTGCGTCTTATTTTCCACCCGTTTGTTTCCTCCTCCCTTTTCCTCTTTCTTTCTCCCCTTCCCCTCCCTCTCCCTTCTCTTAAAGATAAGGAACATTTAGGTCTTGTCCGCAGATCTGATGGACTACTGTCTGACGGGAAATAGAAGTTACTTACATGGTTCCTCATTAGAAGAAGTGTATGGGTATGGACGGCGCACAGGTCATGCTTCAGGTGTAATTCCAGAACAAGGATGGTAATGCGCACAAAAACAAAGTTTACATAAAATTTAAAAACAAAAAAGAAAGCAAGACACATCCTCATCACTACATGTATTGAACTTCACCGTTTTATGCAGTTTGCAAATCTTTGTTTCGTACCTTCGAGTGATAACGAATATTATCTAATTTGAAATATTCACTGCTGTCACATGATATCTTTTGGCCTCGGCTTAAGTTGTGATTATTTCCGTGTTGGTGTGTAGAGAGGATGTGGTAGTATTGGGTTGTCTTTGTTTTATGAAGTTTTATACAGATTTTGATTGTGAGGACAGTGAAGTAAGTTAAATTTTTACTGGTAGGAAACAAACCTATCTAGTACAACGAAATGTTGGAACGTAAGTAAGTATATTGTTGTCACTTGTCTCAAGGCGCGATTGGTGATTTTTCTCTCCTGTCTCTGTCTCCCACTGTCCCCCCCAGCTTCTCTTTCTTCTTCTCTCCCTTACTTCCTGTCATCTGTTATTCGTTGGACTGTACGCATTCATTCAGTTCAATTACACGGGACAATCTTAGTGTTTGATTAGTGGGTTAACAAGTCTCGAGGCAGTGAGGGGGGGGAGGAGATGGTATAGTGGAGGGAGGGGGCAGCTGCAGAGGAGTAGTAGGTGCTGTGGTCGATAGTCTCAGTCATAAATCATTAAGAACTATAACAATGAGTATGCGGAAAGATCTATGTATCTATCTATTATATATATTTATTATTATTATTAGTTGTATGTTATAGTTTATATATTATCTTATAGTATTGAAGTATAGTGATGTGTGTGTGTGGTGTTCTATATATGACTACACACACCAACTATGCACACATGCACAGACACAGACACACACATTATATCATATATATTTATAATCATTCAATATAATGATTTCTTTTGTGAGGACACACAGATGAGGAAATAAATGACGAGAAAGACAAGGACGACAGAGACAACAAGGCGGAGCTGTGGTGCGTATGGTATTCAACTGGCTTGTAAGTTGAGACCTCCAGGGTCTCTCTCTTTTGTTTTGTTCTTGTTCCTTAGTCTCCTCTCTCTACTCTCAAATCTCTACTCTCTGTCCTCTCCCTCTTACTGTTGGATCTGCATCACGCATTGATCACCGGCTATGAGGGACTCTTGATGGGCTGGCACTGGGAAACTGTCTGCGATAAGAGAAGGCCTGGAAGCAGCGTGCTTTTTTGTTTGTTTGGTGTGCGTGCGTGGTGTGGGTGTGTGTGGTGTGGTGTTGTGGTGTGTGTCTATAGATATATATATGTATGATATATATATAGTATTTTAGAGAGAGAAAGTAGAGACTGAAGAGGGAGAATGAGGTGGAAGAGCTTTTATCTTATCATTTCTTTGTTGTCTTGTCTCTTCTTCTGTCTTTCTTTTTGTTGTTATCGTATGGCGTTGAGCTGCATGTTTAAATCTTATCTTGAGTATCGCTTTTTGATCTATGAGTGCTCTTCTTTTGCTCTCACCTGCTGCGGTGTGATCTGTCGGTGCTCTTGAAGTGAAGGGAGTATTGATAGTTTTCTGCTCATATAGTTTATCGTCTTTCCACAATAAATGATGTTTCTGTTTTGTTGAGAGACAAGTGATAAGAATTGCGAGGACAAAACAGATGACAGACAATACGTGTGTGTGTGTGTGTGTGTGTGTGTGGTGAGGGGGATGGGGTGATTTTTTTTTTCTGTCAGTGTTACCCACAGTCCACCCCACTAGCTAAGACTCACTTCCCCTACCCCGTTATTTCTGCGTCCGTCAAGCCTCAGGGCTGCCGGATCTGACTGCGGTCTGACTGGGAAACTGTGTTGATTAGATGAGCCCTGCTTGAAGCAAGCGTGTATGAGGTCAGTGGGGGCGGGGGAGGGAGGAGGGGTAGGGTGGAGGGTGGGGGGCGACTGGGGAAAAGGTTGCGTAAGCTGTGGCTGTTGCAGCGAAAACATTAAAACTAAAGGGAGCATGAACGGTGCTGACAGATCTATGTATCTATCTATCTATGTATATGTCTGTCTATCTATCTATCTAGTCTGTCTGTCTGTCTGTTTATCTATCTATCTTGATGTATTGCAAGGTATACGGACTGATGGTGGGCGTTCTTTTGGGCTCACCGGCAAGCGGTGTGATTGAACGGTGCTTTAGAAGAGAAGGGTAGTCATTGGAAGTTTGCTCTTTAGTTTTATGAACGTCTTTCCACAATAAATGATGTTTCTGTTTTGTTGTTGTTTTTGTCTTCCTGTAGCTGTCTCTGTAACTATCCGTCTGTCAGTCTCTGTCTCTTTGTTTGTCTGTCTGTCCAGACCTGTCCCTTCTCTTTTTGTATCGTCTTTTATACCTCCATCTCCTCCCTCTCTTCTCTCTGTCTCTCTGTGATAGGCGCCAGATTAAAAAGAAATGTCTACCTGATGCTATATCTCGTTGCATTCTCTGTCACCCTGTATCTCTATCACTGCGTCTTATTTTCCACCCGTTTGTTTCCTCCTCCCTTTTCCTCTTTCTTTCTCCCCTTCCCCTCCCTCTCCCTTCTCTTAAAGATGAAGGAAAACAATTTAGTCTTTGATCCTCAGATTCTGATGATATGACTACTTGTCTTACGAGGGGGAAAAACTAGAAGTTAACTTTTACATGGTGTCACATTGGAAGAAATGTATTGATGACGGCGCACGGTTCATGCTTCAGAATCTAATTCCAGAACAAGATGTGTAATGCGCAACAACAAAACAAAAAGTATTATATATAAATTTTAAAAACAAGAAAAGAAAACAATACACATCCCCTTCATCACTACATGTTCATTGAAACCTTCAACCGTTTTAGCAGTTTGCAGAATGCTTTGTTTTCGTTACCCGAGCTGAAAACGAGATACATTTATCTAATTTTATAATATTCCACTCCTGTCAGCATGATATCAGTTACTTGCTTTAGTTTGTATTATTTCCGTTGTTGGTGGTGGTGGTGGTGGATGTGGTGTTGTTGTCGTTTGTATGTTTGTTGACAGAGAGAGACAGTGAGAGAAATTATAATCTTATTTTACTTGGTAGGAAACAAAACCTATCTTAGCGTACAACGAAATGTTGGAACGTAAAGAATAAAAGGTATATATTTTGTCACTCTTCCTCAAGGCGCGCATATGGCGTTCTCCTCATCCTCGTCCTCCTGCTCCTCCTCCTCCTCCTCCCTCCTCCCCCCTCTTCTCTTTCTTCTTCTCCTCCTCCTACCTCCTGGTTTCTTTTGTTTATTCGTTGGACTAGTACGCATTCATTTCATTTCAAATTACACATACATACTCCCTTAGTGGTTGTGGATAGTGGGTAAAAGTCTTCGGACGTGAAGAGGGAGGGAGGAATGGTATTAAGGGAGGGAGGGGGCAGCCTGCAGAGGAGTAGTAGGGTGCTGGGTCGAAGAGTCATCAGTCATAAATCCATTGAAGGAGACTATAACAAGTGAGTTATTGCGGAAAGGTGAATATATATATATATATATATATATATATATATATATATATGTATGTATATATATATATATATATATATATATATATATATATGTGTGTGTGTGTGTGTGTGTGTGTGTGTGTATATATATATACATACACACACACACACACACACACACACACACACACACACACACACACACATATATATACATATATATATATATATATATATATATATATATAAACTTCTGTGATGGGACTACACAGATGGAGGACATATAAACAGACAGAAAGACAGAGGGACGGACAGACAGACAGACAAGGCGGGAGCTGTGGTTGCGTCATGGGTAATTCAGAACTGGCTTTAAGCCTTGTAGACCCCTCCAGGTCTCTCTCTCTCTCTTAGTTTTGTTCTTGTTCTTGTTCTCTCTCTCTCTCTCTCAATCTCTCTCTCTCTCTGTCTCTCTCTCCCTCTTTACTGTTGGGAGTCTTGCCTCAAGCTGCGATTGATCACCGTCTGATGAGGAGGACCTCTTTGATGGGCTGGGCCACGTGGAACCACTGTCTGGCGGAAAGCAGAAGGTCTGGAAGCGCGCGTGCTTTTTTTTGTTTTTTTTTGTGTGTGCGTGCGTGTGTGTGTGTGTGTGTGTGTGTGTGTGTGTTTGTGTGTGTGTGTCTATATATATATATATATATATATATATATATATATAGAGAGAGAGAGAGAGAGAGAGAGAGAGAGAGAGGCTTATTTTCTTTATTCATTTTCTGTTGTTCGTCTGTTTGTCTCTGTCTCTCTCTGTCTCTCTTTTTTTGTTGTTATCGTCACATGGACAGATTAGAAGACTAGGCATGCTTAAAAATCTTTATCCTTGAGTAACAGACTTTTTGAGTCTTGAGTCTCTCTCTCTTCTCTCTCTCTCTGTCTGTCTGTCTGTCTTGTTCTCCTTTGTAAGACCCTTGTCTCCCGGAATAGTAGTTGTTAGATTTTTTTCTGCCCAATAATATAATCTGCTCATCTTCCTGTGATTTTCTTATACTTTTTTCTTTCTTTCCATGGCCAGATATTGTTGAGTGTGCGTAGCAATGTTATATCCCTTTCTCTGGCTAACTTTTTATCTGTGTACTTTGTTGCGGTGTTTATGTATTCTCCTTAGGGGCTGTGCCGACATGGATATTTTGTTGATGTCGTCTGGGATCTCTTGCAAGCTGTTTAGGAAGATAGTATTAGGTGATGTGAACATTTACAGGAACTTGCACATGTCTGTAAGCATAGGCGCGCTCGCGCGTGCGCACGTGTGTGTGAGTGTCTGTGTCTTTGTGTGTGTGTGTGTGGGAGGGGGGGGTGTGGGTGGGTGCATGCACGCGTGCGTACTTGCACATTTGTGAACGCACTTGTTTACAGGCAAAAATAATATCTCCCTTTCCCTCTTTACCTTGAATGACATGGTTGCACGTCACGAAAACACCATCGTTCAGATGAAAGCAGACAATGGGACTGTCAATGCAACATAGGATGTCAGGTTCAGTTTTAGGACACAGAATGAGACAGTCCGATGTGGCTATTACAAGTGAGTGAGTGAGTGAGTGTGTGTGTGTGTGTGTGTGTGTGTGTGTGTGTGTGTGTGTGTGTGTAAAACTAAAGGAATTATATTGCATTTTAAAAAATCAGAGTATTGATTTTCTTCCAAAGTCTGATTGTCCGAGATGACCTTACTCAGACTCCCCACTAGAAGTCTGGAATTATCTTTGGCTGAGGTCCTGCAGTAAACGACATTGCGCGTGGACGAACGGACGAAACTCCTAGTTAATCACAGTCTCCTTTTGCAGGGGTTGGGGGGTATGATAACAACAAGGGGGGAAATCTTGTCGCCGCATGAGAGTCTCTTTCAAAGACAGCAGGTTGAAATGGGTTTCCTTTGAAGTCTGGAATTGATCTCCATCTCCTCTTTGCAGGCGGCTCTGTTGTGTGCCTGATGATGACTCGACCTAAATTACCCGCGGCGAAGATCGTGGTGTTGTCGTGAAGTCGATCCGTCTGGCACTGTACAGTCGGTCCTTCATTTTCAGCGCTCGTGCAGGTATCTGCATGCAACAGCCGTGATCAGCTCTTGCGGGTACCTGTATAGTTGGGGTTTTTTTGTCCTTGTAGTTTAGTTCCAAAGATATAGTTTGACACGCCAAGAGCTTGGTCTCTGGCTGAGGATAGGTGTTATATAAGTATCTATATCATCGTCATCATCTTAACACCTTCAGTTCTTGACTGTGATATGTTGGAAGCAAATGTTTTCACACGAGGGGGGGGGGTGGGGGGGGGAACTCATCACCTCGGACCAGCACACTATGATGGAACGTTTTCGTGTGCGTGTTCGTTCTTGAGTTTAACGTCTTTTCACTGTAAGCGACATTAGACGAGGGAAGGAAAACAATCGAGTGGGAGGAGGGGGAGGGGGGGATTACTGTGTACGCATACGAGTAAGTGAAAGTGTGTGTGTGTGTGTGTGTGTGTGTGTGTGTGTGTGTGTGTGTGTGAAAATTATTGGTTTAAGTTTTGTTTAAAAAATAAACAAAAAATCATAACAATGTAATATATTTCCAGTGAAAAACTAACAAATATAACAGCGAACCAACTGGACTATTTAACAAGGAGTTGAAAAAGTCATACATTAGCAATGGACTGCTGAAGATCGTCAACACTGAAGATGATTTCAGTTCAGGGATTTGAGACTTTAACATATCGCAAGTTGGTATATGATCGGATGTTATGTTAGCACCACAGATGCAAGAAACATTACTGACATATTTTGTCCTAAAACAATTCATTTTCCATCTGCAGATTAGAGAAATGATTTGCCTCTTAAGAAAATCATTATGGTAATGTTTTCCCATGAAACCATACATTTTCTGTATGTTCTTATGTAACTCCGAGTTACCTGTGTGTTTTTCTTCAAACTGAAATTTTGACCATTGGACTTTTTCTACCATGGTGTAACATTCCAGTAGTGAAAGCGAAATATTTAAATCTAACTCCTTCGTGGAGCTTCTAGCTCCTTTTTTTTAGCCAAAATGTCAACTTTTTCATTATAGTAAAAACCGCAATGAGAAGGAATCCAACAAAAGGTTATGTGAGAGCCTCTTAATAAGAGTTCGTGAATCAAATGGTTAATTTCAATAATGAGTTCATACCTAACCGTTTCTTTTATAAGTTCAATAGCGTGAAGAACCGATTTAGAATCAATACAAAATAAAATCTGAAATATAGTTTTTGGAAAGGATATCATGAAATTTAACGCCATTAGAATTGCTATGAGTTCAGCTGTGAAGATGGACTTATTCTCTCCCAGTTGAAAAGAGTTTTGAAAGTTAAGGTCTGGAATAACGAAAGCAGCACCAGCTCTGTCATTTACAACAGAGCCGTCTGTAAAAATCTTTAGATGATTAGGGTATTTCTCTTCCAAATGGATTCGTACATGCGATGTAAGTAAATTATGTTGTCATCTTTGGTCAGATCAGTGTGATCGAATTCAAATTGCGCTCTTTGAAGTTCACATACAGGTGTAGGTGATACTACAGACCTTTTAGCAAAATGTGGGGTTTTATTCACGCCGGAATTTGTTAAAATACTTGACGTGTATGTTCCCAGTGTGGTATGAGAGGATATAGATCTAGCTCTCTTTGGAAAATCGCGGTCGGATTTGAGATTTATTTCCGATTTCAAATCATTTTCGTCCGTTAAACTTCTGAAGAGAAATTTACTACACGCAAGTTCCCTTTGATCCTCTAATGGTAATACTCCCGCTGCACTGTATGTTTTCTTACTGGAAGCATGGACTGGTAAGCCAGGTGCCAGTTTATATGCTCTGCAGTCTATGCTTTGAATTTTTTTCAATAAATATTTCGGTGCACTGAAGTATACTTCTTGTGCATATATAAGTTTTGACCGAACAAGTGATGTGCAAAGGTTTAGTAGAATGAGTATGTCCTGGCTCCATGGTGTGCGTGTTCGATGACAGATAGGTCCTTGATTTGTCCAGCTTGGTACAACTCTTCAGTATGCTTACGGTTAAGTAGGATGATAATATTGTTTTGTGGGGGCATGACCGATCATAAATTCCAGATTAATAACCTGAATCATATATAAGGAAAAAATGGGTATTGTCTCTCCATAATCGGTCCACTGAGAGACATACACACACAAACACACACACACACACACACTCATACACACACACACACACACACACACACACACACACACACACACACACACACACATACCACACACACACACACACACACACACACACACACACACACACACACGCACTACAAAGACCACACAGAAGCAGTTTTCTATGTACAGTTTTCCCCAGTTGGCGTGGAGTTGGCAAGTCAGAGAACAACAAACAGACCCCATGCGACGTGCGCATTTGTGTGTGTGTGTGAATGTGTGTGTGTGTGTGTGTGTGTGTGTGTGTGTGTGTGTGTGTGTGCGTGCGTGTGTGTGTGTGTGTACGTGTGTGTGTATGTGCGTGTGTGTGTGTGTGTGTGTGTGAATTTTGCCCAGGCATTAACCAGCCAGACTCAGCCCTGTCACTGCCTCCCCTGGTGCCTGAAGCAGGGACTGATCACGGTCTGATTAGGAACCTCTTTGATGTCGTAAGCTTCCTGGAGCACGGGGATGTCTGGGACAGAACTGGGGCATTGGGAGAGTGCTGTGAGCTGTGGCTCTGGCAGTGAGGACATTTTATATATCGACCATGGGGTAATAATCGTTAAAACAGCTAAGAATAACTTATGTTCATGTATCTGTCGGTCCGTCTCATGCATATCTATGTGTTTTCCTCAATCAGTTTGTCTGTCTGTGGCCGTGCTGATTGTGGGAGACATGTCAGAAGTGGAGAAAGGCTTGTTAATGAGCATGAGGACCGTTAGCACACACCATTCTTTTTGAATGGTTTGCATAGCTGTGTACATACACATTAACTGAAAGTGCAGGGCGTTGTCATCAGAACAAAAATGCTACCACTCGCCGCGAATTTTCCCTCCCCGCCCCCCCCAATTTGGCTGAATTACGTTGTGAAAGGGAGAAGAATAGCGAAAGTTCGTATGTCTCAGTCAGTCTGTCTCTGTGTCTGTCTGTGTTTTTCTCCCTCTGTTTATATGACTGACTGTGTCAGTGTAGTGAGACATATGCAAGAAGCGGAGAAAAGCTTGTTGTTGACAGCAGGCAGTTGGTGGTTCAATATAAACACTGTTAACACACCCACTTTTCTTCATTAATAGGAATGGATGTATACACGCAATAACTCAAAGCACAGGGTGGAGCGATCCAAAAATGCGGCCACTCGCCGCGAATTTCGCCCAGCCCTGTCACTGCCTCCCCTGGTGCCTGAAGCAGGGACTGATCACGGTCTGATTAGGAACCTCTTTGATGCCGTGAGCTTCCTGGAGCACGGGGATGTCTGGGACAGAACTGGAGGATTGGGGAAGTGCTGTGAGCTGTGGCTGTGGCAGTGAGGACATTTTATATAGGCCCCGGGATGATGATCGTTACCTCTGTTAACGTCGTGGAAAGGAAGAGCGCTCAGTCAGAAGTTTTTGTTTGGTTGTGCTGTGTTTGTAAATGGAGAAAAATAGCTAGAGTTCATATATCTCTGTCAGTCTCTGTCTGTATCTATTAATGTTTTTCTTCTTCTGTCTGACTGTCTTGTGTCTGTGTCTGTAGCTGGAGACATACATCAGAAGTGGATAAAGGGAAGATGAGAAAGGAGGCAGGCAGTTGGTGGTTCAGTATGAACACCGTTTGCACACACCATTGTTGTTGTTTTTTTTATGATAAGCCTAGCTGTGTATGCTTGCGTTATCTCAAAATGCAAAATGCAGGGTGGAGACATCCAAACGAAAACATGGTTCGTCGCCGTGATTTTCACCCGGTTGTATTGTGTAGTGAAAGGAAGAAGAATAGCGAAAGTTCATATGTCTCAGTCAGTTAGTCTCTGTATATATTTGAGTTTTTCTCCCTCTGTTTATCTGACTGTCTGTGTCTCTACAGTGAGACATGAATCAGAAGTGGAGAAAGCGAAGTGGAAAAAGGCTTGTTGTCAATGACAAGCAGTTTCTTTTTCAATATAAGCGCTAGTAACACTCCCGTTTTTCTTCATTATTGGGACTGGATGTATACACACATCAACTCATAGCACAGGATGGAGCGATCCAAAAATGCGACCACTCGCCGCGAATTTCGCCCAGCCCTGTCACTGCCTCCCCTGGTGCCTGAAGCAGGGACTGATCACGGTCTGATTAGGAACCTCTTTGATGCCGTAAGCTTCCTGGAGCACGGGAATGTCTGGGACAGAGCTGGGGGATTGGGAGAGTGCTGTGAGCTGTGGCTGTGGCAGTGAGGACATTTTGTGTGGGCTGCGGGATGATAATCGTTACCACTGTTAACGTCGTGGAAAGGAATAGCGCTCAGTCAGAAGTTTTTGTTTGGTTATGCTGTGTTTGGAAATGGAAAACAACAACTACAGTTCTTATATCTTTGTCAGTCTGTCTTTGCATCTCTTTGCTAATGTTTCTTTCTCCCTCCATCTGACTGTGTCTACCAGGAGACATGTGTCAGTAGTGGAGAAAAGGTATACTGTTGAATTTGAGCTAAATAAGCCATAAATATTTTTGTCTTTTTATTCTTTGGTTTTTGTTTGTTTTTTGGTTTTTGTTTTTTCTTTGCATAATCTCTTTTACCAGTAGTCAGAATAACCAACCAGACTGTTCAGTCAGTGTCTCCGTTTCTTCATTTATATTCTTCACTTGTCTCTCTGTCTCTGCCTTTATTAATCGTTCTTATGTTCACCTTCTTTTTCGCCCATTTTAAGTAATGTACTTTTGTATACGTATATAAAAAGCATTAGTATTTATTGTTCACAACCCCGCCAATAGTTCCTATTTTTATGTTATTTTCTATTCACCAATTTCCTGATGATCAGCAGGCGGCATCTTGTGTGGTAATATTACAGCCTTTGTTCATTTTTTTTTTAAATCTATTTTCTGTACCCTTCGCTCCAGCATTTTATGTCTTTTCCTTGGGGGATGTACATAAATGGACAATGTCTGCTGACCTTTTCTGAAATGTCTCCCTGGGTATCTGGGGAGATGCACACGCATGCTGGTGTGTGTGTGTGTGTGTGTGTGTGTGTGTGTGTGTGCATCTGCGTGCACGTTCGTGTGTGTGTGTGTGTGTGTGCGCGTGCGCGCGTGCACTTTTGCGACAGAAACTATCTTCTTTAACATGAAGCCGTGTTGTGAACCGAGTGGTATGTATTAATTACAAACACTTCTGTCCATTTGATATGCTCACGCTTCATCAGAATAACAAAAAAACGAATGGGGATGCATGCTAGAATGGTAAAATCAGATTCAAACACAGAATAACACATACTAGTTTTCCACTTCAAACGCGATTATCATAGCGTCAATGCGATTTATAACCACTTCGTATTTTGCCAAAGTGTGGCCTTCTGGAGTTCTTTTACACAATAGCACAAATCTGCGAGGCACTCTGCTGACTGAAAAGTCACTTAACACTCCCACACAGTCTCAAGACTTTCTTTGGCGAACGTCTGCAGCTAATGGCAGTGTACCTGAACGACATTCTAGGAACTTTATCGGGGTACAGTACAAGAATTGTATCGCCACATGAGAGCCCTTTTAAGCAACGGACCTAATGGGTTTCTTTTAAGAGTGGAACAGATCATCCTCTTTGCAGACAGCGCGATTGTTTCTGATTTTTTACTTGACCTAAATTACGTACAACAAAGAGTTTTATGATTTGCTGTAGCTAATGTAGGTGATGCTCTGTTTCAGTTTCTTTATTCAAGGAGGCATCACTATGCTTGGGAAAATCCATGTATGTTAAACCAAATCTGCAAGGCAGATGCCTGACCAACGGACAACACTTATATTTGGCATGGGTTCGTTTTTTTCCTGTCAAACTTGCGAGAAAGGGCGAGATCGGGATTCGAACTCAGACTCTCACGGCCACTGTATTAGTAGCTAAATGTCTTAAAAATCATTCTGCCACCTTCCACCTATGTAGAACGAAGACACTGTTAGATTGGTGAAGCTAAGGCAGATGCTGCTCTGTTTTGCATGTGCGTGACACTACCATGTATGTAGCATCTTATCTCCTTCCTCCCCTCCCGCTGATACCTCTAACTCCTCTCTGTCTGTCTCAGTCTGTCTGTATGTCTGTCTCTCCACCACCACCACCCACCCGCTCTGTATGTGTGTCTGTGTGTCTGTCTGTCTCTAGTCTTCGCTACATCAACTATACTTTCTCTCTACGTCCAATTGTCCGTCTCATGATTGCTTCCTCCACCTTATCTGTTGTTTAAAAATGTTTTCGTGTCGGCATTTCATTGCCTCTCTACACGGTCATGTAGTTGTAATACGGATTAAGCCGCCATCCTCCCAATTATTCCATCTCTCTGCTTCTCTGTTGGTCTGTCTTCTTGTCTCGTGTATTTTACGGAGCTGAATACGTTGTGTTGTCAAGCATCGGTTGTTGCTGGGTTTTTGCTGTTTGTTTAATCGTTTTTTTTTTCTTTCTTGCCTTTCACGTGATCTGGACCTTGTCATAAATCATATGCTTGCACGGCTCTTGAAAGACACCCGGGGTTGCCTGGGCTTAAAAAGGAGCAAGGTAAGTTTCTGCAAGGATGAGGATTGCGATGGCATTTTACATATCTTTGAAACTTTTTCTCATTCTCAGCATGCATATTGAATAGTTTGTGCATATTGAATAGCTTGTCACATGTCATACCTGTCCATTGGGGAAAAGCTGCAAGTCATACTGACGTGAACTCAATTGAACAACCCCCTCCTCCCCCCGCCACCTCTCTCTCTACACACACACACACACACACACACACACACACACAAATCTGGTTGTGGAGGGCACTGTTGATCAATACAGATACATGACAAGGAAGTCATGTGACAGGCAGCAGTTGTGGCCCCTGTAAATGAGGTCATGCCCCTGGAGAAATCTTTGTAGGGGCGGGGGGGTGGGGTGTTTAGCGGGTGTTGACTGTCATTTTGGGGGTGTGGGGGTGGGGATTCTGAAGATGTCTTGTTTTCCTTTGACCTCTTCCTGTTAGCATGTCCAAAACTTGTTTCAAAAGTTTTCACCTTTTTTTTAAAAATTCCATGGTTCCTTGTTTGTTTTTGAAAAAAAAATAACATTCATATTTTTCATCATTCTTTGGGCTTATTTCAACCAGTCTATATAAACAGATAACAAATGACTGACGTAATCCACGAATGAATAAACAAAATCGCCGATTACGTACGTATAGGAATAGAGTTGCATTCAAACAAGAAAAGTAAGTAAATGATAAATTCATTACGAAAGTAACAAAAGATTAGAAGTTAAAAATATGAGAACAAACATTGCAATATACATATGTTGTGACACTTGCATGAATAATTTTATGTTCTGCCTCTTTTTTTCTTCTTTTTTGTGCCTTTTCAAATGTAAGCAGATTTCCATCCTTTACGTCTTATTTCATAGATTTCAACCTTTGCAGATCCTCAATAAGAGTGCCTGGGTGTTGGCTGAACAGATGACTATCGCTGTACTGTCATTGTGTTGTTCGGGATTTGCCATCCTGCCCGTAAAAACTATCATTACTCACTTCGGGTAACAACTTGCCTGGGAACTGAGATCTGAAATTTACCATGTATGAAAATGACCTTGTAGCCACCTGTACTCACAGCCGGTTTAACAGACATGCCTGGAGCCGAAATTGACCATGGTCTGTTGTCTGTACGGGACATTTATGTAGCAGTCTGTACCCACACCGGTTAACTGACATGAATCGAGTTGAAATTGACCATGGTTTGATGTGTGATATTGACGATTTTTTGTAGCAATTTCTATTCGCATCGGTTAACTGACACACATCGAACTGAAATTGATCATGGTCTGTTGTCTGAACAGGACGTCTTTACTACCATCTGTACTCACACCAGTTTATTGACATTCGAGCTGCAATTGATCACGGTTTGATGTGTGATATTGGGTACCATCTGTACTCAAACTGATTAACTGACATGCATCGAACTGAAACTGATCACTGTTTGGTGTGTGACATTGACGTTTTTTGAAGTCATCTGTAGTCGCAACGGTTAAATGACACACATCGAACTGAAATTGATAATTCACGGTCTTTGTCTGGTACTGTCTTTTGTAAACATCTGCACACACACAGACACAGACACAACACACACACACACACACACACACACACACACACACACACACACACACACACACACACACACACACACCGGTTAACTGATTTGAAACTGATCATGGTCTTTTGTCTGAAAAGGTTCAGTTCAGTTCAGTTACTCAAGGAGGCGTCACTGCGTTCGGACAAATCCATGTACGCTGCACCACATCTGCTTGGCAGATGCCTGACCAGCAGCGTAACCCCAACGCCATTAATCAGGCCTTGAGATGGACGTCATTGTAGTCATCTGTACTCGCACCCGTTAACTTACAAGTCTTGAGGTGAGCCATATTGTTCTCTCTTGTTTGATAATGACGTCTTTGATGTGCCCACCTGCTCAAGCAGCAATTAGGGGGATGTCTGGACGGAGCTGGAAGCCGGATTGGGGAAGGTAACGTGAGCTGTGGCTCTCGTGGCGAGGACACTGAATGGACTATCTTTTTTTCTTCCCGTTCTTCAAGAATGTAATTGAGGCGATCACTTTTCTCTGTTGTTCGGATTCAAGCGTATTGTATTGTATTGTATTGTATTGTATTGTATTATGTTACTCTTTCGTCACAGCAAAAGGTAAAGGTAAAAGCTGGTGCTCTGTCTCTCTCTGTCTGTCTGTATGTCTCTCTGTCTCTGTCTGTGTGTGTGTATATATATATATATATATATGTGTATATATATATATATATATATATATATATATGTGTGTGTGTGTGTGTGTGTGTGTGTGTGATATTCAGTATGGCTGAAGAAAGGAAAAGCAGGTTCTCTCAACCATCTCTGTCTCCTTCCCTTCTGACTTTCTCTCTCACCATCTCTCTCCTGTGATACCAGCAGTGGCGGCAGTATGGTTCCTCAAACACTGCTGCTTAAAACAAGTTTGACATGAGCTTCTGAATAACATTGAACACTCCACCTCCACACCCCCTCCCGCACACACACACACACACACACACACACACACACACACTTCCCCCACTCCCACTTCTACCTCTCCTTTTGCTCAGATTATTTCCCCTTTCTGAACAATGGTCTGCACATTTTTTATCACCAGCCATCAACTGTTTATTCGTGTATATATATCATATTTCACTGTTTCACTTAACCTTTTCAAATAACTCTGAACTTTAGAAAATATCTGTTAGTGTAGTTCCGTTTCAATATCTACTTTTGTTTTCTTAGTAGTTTCCTTTTGCCTGGAATATTTGCCTGTTTCTTCCTTTCATTTTTTTTTTTACCTAAACCATTTATCAGAGATTTTTATCTCCATTCGATATGGGGATGTTAATTAAGTAATTATGTGAACTGAAGTTGGTGACATGTTCGCGTGGATGAAAAGGCGATGAATAATTTTGTAATTTTAGTTTTGGTAGTCTGTTCAGGCAAGCGCTAACACACTGATGGTAACATGTACATCGAGGATAACAGAGCCAGTTAGTATGCTTTTTCTCTCTTATATAACAGTAGTTAGATCACTTTGAGTTCCGTTTTCATCGTTTCATTTCCTTTGTAGCACTTTTGTTTATTATATCCCAGTAGTATAGAGATCTTTTTGTTTTCAGACACATTTTTTTTTTTCTTTTCATGTTTTACCATTGTTTTATACTTGGATGCGTTATTGCATGGTTGTGTGACACTGCGTACATTTGAAGCAGTTTCTGCAATTCTCCGTCCCCATTTTACTGTGGTGTTTGTAATGATTCACAGGAACAGCTTGAGCGCCTTCAGGATGCTGGGTTTAGATTCAAAACGTGTAAACTTGGAACAAAGGATGACATGCTTTCAACATCTCTTATTCACCCTTTATAACTTTGGTCATTAGATGCACTAAGAAAAACATACAACAACAACAACTAATCAAAAAGAAAACACACACACACACACACACACACACACACACACACACACACCAGTGTGTGGTTTCCTCTACCCACGTCCGGTACCTTTGAAGAATTAACTACCGCTCAAAACTCCCAACACAGTTTAGAAATTTCTTCGGCAAACTTTCCAATTGAAATGGTGGTGTATTTGAAAGAGAACCTGGATCACTGTGCCTATTCTGGACATCTAATAACACGAGAGTGTTGTCGCCACGTGAGAGCCCTTTTCTATAAAGTGGCAGGTTGCAGTGGATAGTTGTTTGAAGTCAGGAGTCGATTCACCTTTTCTTCCCTGGTGGGGTTTGGTGCCCCTGTTGGCCACTAGACCCAGTCTGTGTACGGGTGAGACCCCAATGGAATCAACTCAGATGATGTCTCCATTTTGATCGAAACTGTTGTGCATCTTTTCCTTTCAGTTTAAGCGCGTTTGGTTACGCTGCTGGTCAGGCATCTACATAGCAGATGTGGTGTAGCGTATATGGATTTGCCCGAACGCAGTGACACCTCCTTCAGTTACTGATACTGATACTTCTTTTCTGTTAGCTCTGTGGCAATGTGAGAGCCTGAAGGAACATGTCCCTGTGCCTATGGTTGATTCGCCTCGAGTTTTGCTTTCAACAGACCCGTTGTTCTTTGCGGATTTGAACAGCCATATGATATCAGAAAACCAT
>NC_134881.1:18621250-18628750 GCF_041734735.1 Babylonia areolata
CTAACTTTTTTGCAGAATAGCACTGACCTTTAAACACTGCATGGCAAAGAAAAGGAAAGAAAAGAAAAACATGTACTTCTCCAAACTTTTTGAGGAGGGCTAGCAAACTTTTCCATTCATTGGCGACGCATTTGAAAGAGAATCTTAATCACTATCTCTACTCTCGACGTTTAATAACATGACAAGTCTTATCGCTACTTGAGGGCCCTTTGAAGAGACGGCGTTGAAATGGGTTTCTTTGAAGACCAGAATGGAATCGACAGTGGAGCTTTTTTGTCCAAAATGACCAGCAGACCTAAACTGTGTACCCTGTTTGTCCAGATAAAGCAACCCTGATAGTGTTCCATTGTGACGGAGATATTTGAGTATGCGTTTCCTTACTTGGAGCTTTCGGACATGGTAGAAGGAAGCGAGGGCCTTTTTTTTTTCGTTTTGTGCGTCTTCACTCTGTGTCCCTGTGTCTCTTGTCTGTCTGTATGTTTGTCTCTGTCTCTCTCTGCCTTTCTGTTTGTCTCTCTCTGCCTCTCCTCTGTAGCCAGTGTTGGAGTATGTTGCATGGCGCATTGGTAGATGAATGAACGGAGTTATTATTTATGTGTTGGGTGGCCTGTTGGTTGCTACCATTTTTCTCCAAAGAAGAAAAAACAACAACTTTGTTTTGTTTGATTATTTGCTTTCACCATTTTTATTCGTTTCTTATAATGGTTTGCTATACAATGAAAGTATGTTGACGCATTCACCCATGTCGTAAGGACCTCATGGCCAATGGCATTAAAGTGTCAATGCGTCAAAGCGTCTGTCTGTCTGTCTGTCTCTTTCTCTCTCTTTCTTTCAGTGGACATGTATTTTGTTTTCATCTACGCTCTCAGTTTCTTCAATAATACTGGAACAAGTACATTGTTTCACAAACCAGTGTGCGTAGCATTGCAAACTAGATTTGTCAGTCCGTCCCTCTGTCTGTCTCTCTTTCTGGCTCTGTCTCTCTTGACTGTGTGCTAGTCTCTGTGTCTTTGTTTCTGTCTGTCTGTCTCTCTGTCTGTATGTCTGTCTGTCTCTGTGTGTCTGTCTGTCCCTATCTCTCTCTTCTCTCAGTAGAATTGATACACAGTTTTATGTCTGTTATCATAACATGTACACTTTCTTTGCGTCAATTTTCATGTTAGAGGACTGGTTAGATTTGTATACAAGTGATTGTTTATGCACATTCGTGCGAGTTGAATATGTCTAACCGTACGGGACAGCATAAGTGGTGATGCTGTCAGAGAAAGATTTGTTATTGCTGCTTCATATCTTTGACTTTAAAAACAGGTTTTTTATTTTATTTATTTATTTAATTTTTTTTTTACCTTGATTCGGAATATAACGCGAATCGGAGAACAGATAAACATGAATCGTACCACATACGTGTCTTCCAAACGTGCCGCAACCTACCATACCATGTGTTATCTGCTGAATGTATAAACCTCCAACTGGTAGGAAAGAGGGGGCCGTGTTGAAGTGAACAGAATTGAATTCCAGGGCCTTCCCTGTTATAGGCAGAAGTCGCTATTGATCGGAATATTCAACTACCTGTGGGACCCTTGTAACAGACAGGAGTTGTCCACCGTTTATGAGGTTGCGCCCCTTGAGAGAGGTCGCGTGGGAGTGTGAGGCCGGGGGGTGGGGTGGAGGCTTGGGGGTTGGGGGGACGGGTGACGGGTTTTGTTATTGGAGTCTCCTGCCCCTTCCTCCTGCTGCTACGTTTTCCGTCTGGCTTTAGGCACAGGTCCGACATAAATCGATCTTGAATCAGTTGTTTACGTATGGGTAATTTCTTTCTTTTTTTTTCGGTGCTTATCCTATCATTGCATGTTTTCCATTAAAATGCAGAATGAGAGTGAGAGAGAGAGAGAGAGAGAGAGAGAGAGAGGGGGGGGGGGGGGAGAACTCATAATTCCGAAACGTGTTTTCATTAAAGGATTAAAATTTTAGGCATGGCCTCTTCTTCCAGTCTGTCCTTGCCAATCTACATCCATTAAAGATAGCGCACACATAAATAAAGGGGGAAAGTATTCATGCAGAAGGGCATACACAATGAAGAACCACCCCCAACCCCCCGCACACACACACACACACACACACACACACACACACACACACACACACACACTGATACTGACAGATGGATATGAGAGAGAGAGAGAGAGAGAGAGAGAGAGAGAGAGAGAGAGAACACTGAACACTGAAATGTTTAATGTCATTGGCTGTAAAGCTCTAGTGACATAGTAGGTACAAATCAGAACAAAAATGGTGCAAAACAATTAAAATGGAACAGAAAGGAAAAACAAAATCAATGTAAACTGAACTATAAACTACTAAGGGATAAGCGGCACTTTGGTACTTTGTCATTTGCTTAATTAAAATGTCCATGGGGGAGGGGGGAGGCTGCTACAGTACCCGCCTGCCACATGGACATTTTAATTAAGCAAATGACAAAGTACCAAAGTGTCCATGTGGCAGGCGGGTACTACCCCCCCCCCCCTCCCCCCGTCGTTCGTCCTCAAGGTTTGAAGGGTACACAGGAAACAAAGTACATGTTATAATCCGAATAATAATCATCTAAGCATGTGACATCGACACACATCATATCAATACGAACACATAACAAAGTACATATAAAACATATAACACATCAGAAAAATACATTGCTGAAATTGACCATCCAAATGTAACCCTTCCTTTGAGAGAGAGAGAGCGAGCGAGAGAGAGAGATTTCACTGAGAGGGAACCATCTACACTCATCAGCTAACAAATCAAAGCAAACACGCGCATCCAGCGCTGAATCCAAGAAGAAAAGGGGACGAAAGTGAGGCAGACAGACAAACAGTAAGACATGCCGACGTACTGCATCCAGGGGGAAAAAAGGGTACATAAGTGGGGCAGACTGTTATTTCACCAGGGAATCGGGGGGAAAATAGAAAGTAAGAGAAATACTGACAAGCACCAGCCACCACCACTATCACTACCACCTCCTCAACCAACACTCTGAACACACACACACACACACACACACACAGAAGGTTGGGTGTGGGTGTATTTTGCGTGTAAGGCAGACGAATTTAGAAAGAGAGACAGGGAACAGGGGAGAGAGAGATGAAGAGAAAAAACAGAGTTACTGGAGTATGAGGTTATAGTGCCATTAACATACGTACTCGGCTGCTTCGTGTGTGGAACAGCCTTTATGAAGCATCGAGAATGTGGGAGTGGGTTGATCTGCGAGACCCACTTCTGATCAACTGAATTTACGGCAGTCGAGAATCATGCGGGAGAGCACGCGCTACGTTCATCATAACTTGCACGTGACGACTGGCCAATGAAATTGTTTGGTTCAGAGTTCGACCGAAACCTCGGAGGAGTGTATTTCGCGATTGGTTGAGTTTCTCAAGGCGCCACTGGATGAGAAAATGACGTCAGTATGTAGATTTTTTTCCCCCACATAGATCCGAAGTTCCTCAGGGAGTTATTGACAGATTGATTGACGCTAAATTTTCATAATATTTGAAACAGACTAAAAACCTGGTGTGGGTGCTGAAGAGCGCGTAAGCTGAACAAGAAGCAAAGCACGCCGAATGTGGATATCACTTGGCCATTTGGGATTCACGCATCATATTCGTAACTTCGCGACTGACACAGAGAGCGGAGACGTCTGGGTTTCGATTCATTTTGTATACCTCTACGGAAGACCTACAACAAGCGGTCTAGTCTGCTCATACCTGCTCCACACTGTCGACAAGCGTTCGCCTTCATCACGCACTTGAGGAGCAAAGGGGCTGAACAGTCCGAGTCAGACAACAGGGAAGAGCGCCCAGGGTTCTTCTTTCTCTTCCACAGCCGGCGAAATTGGATTTGTCAGCGACGACGGCGAAAATTTACTGGGGGGAAGGAAATTTGACAGACAATTCGTTTTGCTTGGGTGACCGAAGGGCGGGTGTGTGTTAGTGGTTGAGGGGAGAGTTGTTCCTTTTGTTTTGACCCGCTTTTAGTCTCGGTCAGGTACACGCACAGACGCAGGAATAGACGCATGCGCACGCGCGCGCGCACACACACACACACACACACACACACACACACACACACACACACATGCATTCGCACACGCCAGCACCCACACACATACACATACACACACACACACGCGCGCGCACACGCACACACACACGTTGTGTATTTCATCAAATTCTTCGACCAAAAAGCACACACACAAAAAAATACGTTGATCAACAGAGGAAGTACAAAAAGGGCGATTCGATTTTGTTGATTTTTAGCGAATTTTTCCAAAGGTCAGCTTGTTGCTTTCATTGGGGATAACATTCTCTGTCCTGGTCAGTATGTGTCTGTCTCTATCTCTGTCTACATCTCCCAACTCCCCCCCCATCCCCTCTCTCTCTTTCTCTGCCCCCCTCCCCCTCCCACCAACCCCCCTCTCACGACCACCACCACCCTCTTCTCCCCAAATCGATCCTGTCCTGCCCTGGATCCTTTGAACAGGGAATAAAACGTTGCATCGATGAAATGAACAAGGTCATTCTGTATCATCACGTCGACAATTAAAATGAATGATCATCAAGGTCACACATAAGAAAATTACCTGTCTCACGGCCTCTTTTCTCGCTGAAGCGAAAGATTGCGATGTCTTCGTTTCTTGTCTTCATTCCAGTGGCAGATCTATCATCACGACAATGGTAGTGAATATAGCGGGGGATCGTCGACTAAAGCTCCGTCGAGGAGACCGTAGGGCCACGCGACGTAAGCTGTGATCGAACGGTAGTCGTTTCAGAATGTCAGACTTTAATTAGGGGTTTCGTCTGTCTCCTTGGATTTCTTCTTTTGTCTTCTTGTTCTTTGCGTTTTCCCTTTCCTTTCCTTGGTAATTCTCCCGTCTTCCTCCCCCTCCTCTTCGTGATTCTCCGCCTCTTCCTTCTTCTCTTTCTTCACTTTCTTCATCATCATTATCATCATCATCATCATCATCATCTTCTTCTTCTTCTTCTTCTTCTAAATGTCAGGGAATAAATTCACCCCTTCATCTTCAATAGGATCATCTCTGGAGGAAGCAGGAAGACCTGCAAAGACGTCTTCGTATGTCGCTTTCTCTTCGCATTTCTTATAAAATATGATGGTCTGGGCTTACAACACAGGGTGGCAGAAGAGAGAAAGAAACGGAGATGAGAGATTAGAATGCTTGTTCTTCTTCTTCTTCTTCTTCTTTCTTCTTCGTCGTCGTCGTCGTCGTCGACATTGTCGTCTTCTGCTTGCTCAGCGTGTATGATCGAACTCTCACTTCCATTCGTTTCTCCCAGTGATCTTCTCGGTCGTATTTGACACCGCAGATAATCAGGCACCCCCTCCTCCCTTTACCTTTTCTCTCCCTCTGCCACTCTCTCGCTCAGTCGCTCTGAAGAACTACCCCACTCTTTTTCTTTCTTCCTTATCCTGCCCGACAGCAACACTCATCGACCGCAACGAAGGCCAGCTTGACCTTGAGGGCGACTGTCGATATGTCGTTCATCGTCACATCATCTTCTCTCTCTCTCTCTCTCTCTCTCTCTCTCTCTCTCTCTCTCTCTCTCGCTCTGTCTTGCTCTCGCTCTCTCTTTATCTGTGAATAAAATCGCCCACTGCCTCTGAAATTAAAAATGAATGGAAAACAACAGGACCATTGATCGTATGCTGATCGATTCATAGCCTCGCATTGTAGCTGTTGGCTTTGTTCCTTTCAATATCCAGCATTTTCGTCTTTCTGTCGTTCTCTTTCTAATAGGAAAATCTTTGTGTTAGCTACCGTTGCAACACGGAGATCGAATATTTATGTCGGTCCTCATGTGGCCGGTCCAACACGTGTACAGGCACGAATTCTTTATGCGAGCCACGAATTCTTTCCAGGTTGTTAAGAAGATCGAATATGCCAATTCTTAATTGGGATCAAAGCGAATGTTTTCAGGTGTTTTTCACATTAAGTTAGAAGTGAACATATGTGTGGGGGGAGGAGGGGGTGGGATATGGGAGGGGGGTGGGGGGGCCGAAGGAAAGGGAGGATGGTCATATTTATGTGTATGTTTGATATTTGCTTTCAGTTATTTTCGGCTTCAACGTATTCTTGTCTTTGACATTTGCTGGTGATATATTATACGGGCTGTCTTTTGTTGTTGTTGCTGCTGTTTTTTGTTTTAAAGTCTCTCTTCTCTTTCTGTCTCCATCTTTGCGATCATTGCTTCAAGAGAGATACACATTTTTAGTTTCTAATGGACGTTTCCTTGCTGTAAAAAAAAATGAGACAACAGTTTCGTGAAACGTGAACAATTCCTAGATGACAAAATGGACCGATTGAAAACGTTTACTTCTGTGAGACTTGAATTACTCAGTCGAGTGCCAGCACACTCCATAGATGCGTCTCTGAGATTGTATCTCGTATTTCCCCGACCAGTGCCAACGTATGTGTCTCTTGGGTCCAGTTGACGACAGACAAAACGACGAAGGGAATGGTAGAGTGAAGCCCCAGTGCGTGGTCTCAAAACAGCACTAATCTTCGTTTCAGCATCGTAATGATCCTCTTTCTGGCTTGGCTTTTTTATATTAAGTGTCCATGATACAAGTAGCCGTAATATTGCCCTGTATGGTCGGCTGGACAATAAGCAACTAAAGATAAGGAAGTGGTCTTTATGCCTTGCTGTCGTGGTGACCTCAGTTTGATATTCTCTTCACATTAAATGCCTGTGGTGAGCTTGCATCGGTCTTCGTTGTCGGCTGAGTCATGGGCACTGTCTGTTGAAAGGACGGGTTCGCTCATTCTGCATTCTGACCCCCTTGGTAATTAGCAGGTAAGTTGAGGGTTATGGTTAGGTTCAACGCTCAGCCTACGTGTGAGTCAACAGCAAAATGGGAGTTTTATGGTCAATGATTTCTCCACCAGAAAGGGAGTTTATTTACAGTGTGGGCTTTTGTGAAGGCCTATGGCTCTCATCAAAAACGGCAAGATTGTTCTGGCTCAGTGCTGCAGCATTAGGGGCTAGTTGACCTTTCAGGACCATCTCAAAGCCAACTACTCTGAAGTCTTTTTGACTGAGAGAGTGGGGGTGTAACCTGGGCAAGACGCTCTCTATTGTAGTCCAGATAGTCGGGACAGCAATTGCCTCCTATCTTGTTCTCATGGTTATAATTGGATACAACCGACTATCATACCTACAGTAGGGGGGTTGGGTAAGGGGATGATGAGAGGAGGGATATTAGTGGGTCTTGTCTTCAAAACATGAAAAAAAAAACCCCAGCCCAAACCGTTGCACAAACGGAGAACAAGATTGTTCTGCGCCTCTGGAAGTGAATATATGGAAAACCTCGTGTCCATTAAATGCTGGTATCTTCCTTCACTGAAAAGTTAGAGCTCCGTACTCTTGGAGACAGACTTTTTTATGTTTCGCTGCAGAACTGTTGTTTACACAGACCGGGCAGCATGGATTTGGAGCC
>NC_134881.1:18636250-18656250 GCF_041734735.1 Babylonia areolata
CCTCTCTTTGTCTCTCTCCTATCGTGATCGATATGGATAAATAGTACTTCCGTACACGCTTCGCGCCTCTATCCTCTGCATCTTTGTGTCTGTTTTTTTTTTGTGTTTTTTTTTCTCAACCCCTCCTTCCTCTCTTCATCCTTCCCTCCTCCTCCCCCTTTCCCTTCTCCTCTATGACTCCTCCCTATCTTTTCTCCTACCACCCCCCGCCCCCCACCCCCCTCACCTATTCACTCTGACATTAGCCCAGCCCTAACCGCTGCGCAAACTGGAAGCAAGTTAGCTCTGTACCCCAGAGGTGCGATGCGTATATACAAAGCGTGTTCAATGAATGTTGACATCTTCACTGGAAAATTAGGAAGCAGTCTTTCGATACGACCGACTCTGCACTCATATAAGCAGAGAGAGGGAGAGAGACAGAGACAGGCAGAGACAGACAGACAGTCAGAGAGAGACAGAGAATGTGTGGGTATGTGCGTGTTGGCACGCACTCGCGCTAGAACTCTTTGTTCACACATATCTGGCATGAAAGGAGGTATACTTATAAGGTCGAAAAATGACTTTCGAAAGGTGGAGGTTTTATCGAGCAGTTTGAATCAGCGTTTAGTTCGGTTCACTTCGGCTTTGATGGGATTTCAGGAAATAGAAGGGTTTTGATGTCGATATTATGGGACAGTTGTGAAAGTTATTGGGTTTGATACAAGTGTGCGTTTGCATGTTTCTTTACTTGTTTCTTTCCCTTTGACTCACACACACACACACACACACACACACACACACACACACACACACGCACGCACGCACGCACGCACGCACGCAGATGTACACAAAAAGAGTGACAGAGAGAGGGAGGAGAGAGAGAGGCAGACAGACAGACAAATAGACAGGAGACAGAGAGGAAGAAGAAAACGAGGAGGGGTAGGAGGAAGTGAGGGAGAGAGAGATTGTGTGTGTGTGTGTGTGTGTGTGTGTGTAGAAGTGAAAGAAAAAAGAGAGAGAGAGAGAGTGGAGAAGTGGGAAAGAGAGAGAGAAGGGGGGGGGATGTTACTCTCCTCCTTTTACTTCTGACCATTCCCCCTGGAGACCGTCTGTCAGCTCCAAGACAATCACGGGAGCACTGAAGCCTGGAGTCTGGTACCTCGGATCCACCGTCTGAATTTTCCCCTTTCCCCATCCCCTGCTGTCTGTCTTTCCCCCTTTCCCCATCCCCTGCTGTCTGTCTTTCCCCCTTTCCCCATCCCCTGCTGTCTGTCTTTTCCCCATCCCCTGCTGTCTGTCTTTTCCCCTTTCCCCATCCCCTGCTGTCTGTCTTTTCCCCTTTCCCCATCCCCTGCTGTCTGTCTTTCCCCCTTTCCCCATCCCCTGCTGTCTGTCTTTTCCCCATCCCCTGCTGTCTGTCTTTTCCCCTTTCCCCATCCCCTGCTGTCTGTCTTTTCCCCTTTCCCCATCCCCTGCTGTCTGTCTTTTCCCCTTTCCCCATCCCCTGCTGTCTGTCTTTCCCCATCCCCTGCTGTCTGTCTTTTCCCCATCCCCTGCTGTCTGTCTTTCCCCCTTTCCCCATCCCCTGCTGTCTGTCTTTTTCCTTCCCATCCCCTGCTGTCTGTCTTTTCCCCTTTCCGCATCCCCTGCCGTCTGTCTTTTCCCCTTTCCCCATCCCCTGCTGTCTGTCTTTTTTCCCTTTCCCCATCCCCTGCTGTCTGTCTTTTCCCCTTTCCGCATCCCCTGCCGTCTGTCTTTTCCCCTTTCCCCATCCCCTGCTGTCTGTCTTTTTTCCCCTTTCCCCATCCTCTGCTGTCTGTCTTTTCCCCTTTCCCCATCCCCTGCTGTCTGTCTTTTTTCCCTTTCCCCATCCCCTGCTGTCTGTCTTTTCCCCTTTCCCCATCCCCTGCTGTCTGTCTTTCCCCATCCCCTGCTGTCTGTCTTTCCCCATCCCCTGCCGTCTGTTTTTTCCCCATCCCCTGCTGTCTGTCTTTCCCCTTTCCGCATCCCCTGCTGTCTGTCTTTCCCCTTTCCCCATCCCCTGCTATCTGTCTTTTCCCCTTCCCCCATCCCCTGCTGTCTGTCTTTTCCCCTTTCCCCATCCCCTGCCGTCTGTCTTTTCCCCTTTCCCCCATCCCCTGCTGTCTGTCTTTTCCCCTTTCCCCATCCCCCTGCCGTCTGTCTTTTCCCCTTCCCCCATCCCCTGCTGTCTGTCTTTTCCCCTTTCCCCATCCCCTGCCGTCTGTCTTTTCCCCTTCCCCCATCCCCTGCTGTCTGTCTTTTCCCCTTCCCCCATCCCCTGCTGTCTGTCTTTTCCCCTTCCCCCATCCCCCTGCCATCTGTCTTTTCCCCTTCCCGCATCCCACCCATCCCCTGCTGTCTGTCTTTTCCCCTTTCCCAATCCCCTGCCGTCTGTCTTTTCCCCTTCCCCCATCCCACTCATCCCCTGCCGTCTGTTTTTTCCCCATCCCCTGCTGTCTGTCTTTCCCCCTTTCCCCATCCCCTGCTGTCTGTCTTTTTTCCCTTTCCCCATCCCCTGCTGTCTGTCTTTTCCCCTTCCCCCATCCCCTGCTGTCTGTCTTTTCCCCTTTCCCCATCCCCTGCCGTCTGTCTTTTCCCCTTTCCCCATCCCCTGCCGTCTGTCTTTTCCCCTTTCCCCATCCCCTGCTGTCTGTCTTTTCCCCTTCCCCCATCCCCTGCTGTCTGTCTTTTCCCCTTCCCCCATCCCCTGCCGTCTGTCTTTTCCCCTTCCCCCATCCCACCCATCCCCTGCTGTCTGTCTTTTCCCTTTTCTCCATCCCACCCACCACCTGCCGTCTGTCTTTTCCCCTTTCCCCATCCCCTGCCGTCTGTCTTTTCCCCTTCCCCCATCCCACCCATCCCCTGCCGTCTGTCTTTTCCCTTTTCTCCATCCCACCCACCCCCTGCCGTCTGTCTTTTCCCCTTTCTCCATCCCACCCACCACCTGCCGCCTGTTCTTTGGTTTCAACGGTGTTGGAAAGGAGTGTCTGGATTTTGCGTGGCGGGCTGTGTGTGATGCTTGGTGTCTTTGTGGCAGTTAGATATATATTAATAACGATACGGATACTTATATAGCGCCTACCTTCGGTCGGAGACAAAGCTCTTTTTTTTTCTCTCTCTCTTTACAAACATGGGAGTCAGTTGCTGTTTACCTGGGTAGAGCCAGCTGAGAACTGTCACTGTGCGCTCATCATTCGTAATCTCTGTCATTCATCAGTTTTCAGTCACACACACACACACACACACACACACACACAGTTTACGTGTATGACCGTTTTCCTTATTCACGCCGCCAATTAGGCAGACATTCTCCATTTTCGAAGTGCGTTATGTTGTTGTTGCTGTTTTGTTGTTGTCGTGGTGATGGTGGTGTCATTTGTCTCTTTTATCACAGGTTTAACTGTTTTATGTGTGTGCTTGTGTGTGTGTGTGTGTGTGTGTGTGTGTGTGTGTGCTGTTCTGACTCAGTAGCAGCTCCATAAAGTGGGACGGTTTTTTTTTCTTTCATTTTTTTTTCATTTCTCGACTACGCTTTGTAGTTATGTTTCCCCTCTTCTCCTCTGTCATGCTTGCTTCCTTTATTTCAAAACTTCTTATCTGTTTTATTTCTGTTTGCCGTCTGATTGTCTTCCTGTCCTTTCTTTCTCCTCTCACTCTTTCTCTCTAAGTTTACCTGTCTGTCCTTCCACCTCTTTCGCCACACAGACATGCATACGTGCACACACAAATACACACACACACACACGCGCGCGCTGACGGACGACACACACACACACACACACACACACACACACACACACACACACACACACCCGAAAAAGTGCCCACACAACACATACACAAGTGCGTTCTCTTCACTTTCTCTCTTCATTGCTTGCTTGTCTGTCTTAAAACTAAAGAAACAGTGAAACGCGATAACGTTTCCGCAAGGAGGCAACAGACGCTGTAATTTATTGTTTCAGGAGAAACGTTGAGACAACGACATAAAAGTGTTTGAAAAGGTCCTCCGCTAAAGGAGAAGAAGAGAGAGAAAGAGAGGAGAGAAGAGAGGGGGGGGGAGGAGGAGGAGAAGAAGGAAGAGAGAGAGAGAGAGAGAGAGAGAGAGAGAGGGGGGGGGTACATTAAGAAAAGTTACAGTAGGAAAAACAGAGTCGCGAGTAGGAGTAGCTCTTTAGAAGAGCGTGACTAGCGTCTTTAACAAACCAAAGCTGTTGTAATGCTTTTTTGTTGTTTATTTCTCTTTGTCTTGTGTTGGTAGGGTGGTTGGTACTTTCCTGACGAGTGGGCCATGCTGTCTGTTGGATCAGTAAGTGATACATACTTACATACATACATATATACATACATACGCATAATCAGTCGGCATGTAGCACCGTCTCCTGTGGTTCCAGACATGCCCTTCATTTAAAAAAAAAAGAAAAAAAAAGAAAAAGAATTTTTTAATTCATTGTACAGAATGGGCCATGACTCTTCAGCGCATTGGTTCGAATCCCACAGTCACCAGTATTTTCTAACGCCCCCACCTCCCACCCACCATCCCCACTTGACTTTGAGTGGTGGTCTGAACACTAGTCATTCGGATGAATCGTTAAACCGAGGTTCTGAGTGCAGCAGCATGCACTTAGCGCACCTAAACGAACCCACAGCAACGTAAGGGTTGTCCCTGGCAAAAAAGAGCAATACAATACAATGAAATACAATACAATACAATACAATACAAGACTCTTCCCTGCACAGTAGCAGCACAAGGTGACGGTGTGAGGGGATCGCTACAAGGCTTGGTGGGTCTGATGAAAACGTGCGGTGTTAACTCTCCACCCTCATACTCCGCCCCCCCCCCCCCGCCCCTCCCCCTCCCCCCACACACACCTCCCTCCAGCCCCCCACCCCCACCCCTTTCCGCAGTTCTGTCTCTGAGGGGCGTGTCCTTGAAAACATATAGCCTTCTTCCAGCGCCCCCACCAACCTCCCCCCCCCATGTCGCCGCTCCCCCCCCCCCCCCCAACACCCCACTTCCCCCTCAGTCCCCCCCTTTCCAATGGAGGGTGATTCTTTTCACCGTCTTTTTTTGTTTGTTTTTGTTTCTTGTTTATGTCTTCTTCCACGGCGATCGATGGCTAAGTGGTACTTCGACAGACTTTGTCCACCTACCTTCTGTGTCTGTTCTCCCTATCTCTGTCTCTGTCTTCGTCTGTCTCTCTCTGTCTCTCTTTCTCTGTCTCATCTTATATCTAAAATCTGAACACCAGTTCGATCATTATCATGTTGTGATGAGGACCGGGGCAGTGTTTTGGTTTGTGATGATGCATGCGATACTGAATGTTTTGTCTTTTGTCTTAAGTAGTCTTCATGGTAGACGAAAGAAAAAGTAACAGCGATCATTGTAACAGCAGCAACAACAATGCTTCTGCTGCTGCTGTTGTTGCTGCTGCTGTTGCTGCTGCTGCTGCTGCTAATGGGCATGATGAGGATGATGACACTAGTGCTTGTGTCATCCGATCAACTAGCGTCCAGACTACACGAGGTTTAGCAGAAGGGGCAAAATAATACTGGCGAATGTGAAATTAGAACCAGTGCGCTCAGATTCTCTTGCTTCCTGTGCGGACGCGTTACCACTTCGCCACCATTTCAATAAGTGTTGTTGTTGTTTTTTTTGTTGTTGTTTTTTGTTGTTGTTTTTTTTGTTGTTTTTTTTGGGGGGGGGGTATTTTTTTAGGGGAGGAGGGCAGGGAGGGCGAGGGGGGTATTAGTGGCTATTCTCTAGTTTGTGTGTGTGCGCGCGCTCGTGTGTGTGTGTGTGAAAGAGAGACAGAGACAGAGATGATGGTCTCCCGATGGACGGCCAAAGTCGCATGCGGACGATTTCTTCCGGTCTTTCGGGTCGCGGAGATTCATGAGGTAGCCCTGCTGAAACAGGAACGGGGTGGTGATTCCGTCAGCTCAGCACTGTTATTTCGGAGTACACGGAAATGTCTTGAGTCGATCGTTAAGAGTCTGGCCTGTGATGAACAGTTTGGGAGGAGTTGGAGAGGGGGAGGGGGAGGGGTGATGGTGGTGGTTCTCGTTTAAAGGAAGAAGAGACGTGTACCGTTTCCTATTTCCCCGAAGTCGGGAGAGCCATTTCCCTTCACTGGTCCATTGTTTATGTCCCCTGTCCCGGTCGGTGTTTTGTTTTGTATTTCAATAGACATTTGTTTCTTTGTGTGTCCTCTCTCTCTCTCTCTCTCTCTCTCTCTCTCTCTCTCTCTCTCTCTCTCTCTCTCTCTCTCTGTGTCTCTGTGTTCTTTCTTCAGTTTAGCGTCTTTTCACTATCAGTGATATTAGACGACTCTCTCTCTCTCTCTCGCTGTGTGTGTGTGTGTGTGTGTGTGTGTGTGTGTGTGTGTGTGTGTTTGGCTCTGTGTGTTTCTTTCCGTCTATATCTCTGTCCGCCTGTATTTCCATTTCGATCCAATGTCTTTTTGCATTTGTTTCTGTCGGTTTCTGTATCTCTGTCTATGCGTGTCTATCTCTCCCTCTCACTGTTCCCTCCCTTACACACACATCTCTGTCTCTTTCTCTTTGTCTCTGTCTCTCTGTGTGTCTGTCTGTGTCTGTCTCTGTCTCTCTGTATCTCTCTCTGTCTCTCTCTCTGTGTGTCTGTCTCTGTCTGTGTCTCCCTGTGTCTGTGTCTCTCTCTTTCTTCCTTCGTCCGTTTCTCACTCTTTCTCCATTTCTCTCTCTTCCTCTGTGTCTATGTTTATCTGTCTGCCCCCCCCCCACCCCAACCTCGCCTGTCTGTCTGTCTGTCTGTCACTGTCTGTCTGTCTGTCTGTCTCTGTCTGTCTGTCTGTCTCTCTCTCTCTCCAGTTTTTCTCAAAAAATAAAAATACAAGAAATTGATACACATGTCCGTTAATACATTGTCTCTCTGTAGTTTGATGTATCATGGTTTTTTTCTGTGATTTTCATCGACCACCGCGCAGAGCTGCTGCAATGAAATGGTATGATTGTCTTTGTCATGGTCTCGTGGACTTTTTATTTTCATTATGTCGTGTTCGTTCTTCGGTCGCTGACTGCCTCTCTCTCTCTCTCTCCCTCTCTCCCTCCCCCCCATCTCTCTCTCTCTCTCTGTCTCTGTTGTCACTGGTTCAGCCCTCTTCTTCAGCCAAGGTTCATTTCCATGCCAGCCTGTCTCATTTCCCCCAAAGAAATCGTTTTTTTGTTTTTTTTGTTTTTTTGTTTTTTTTTATACAGAGACATATCTCTCCGTATTTTTGTTTGTCTGACAATCTGTCTGTACTCTCTCTCTTTCTCTCTCTCTCTTCCTCCATACCCCTCTTTCCCACTCATTCCAGTGCATATACAGTAATAATGGTTTTTCATCCTCCCTTGTCCCTCTGTCTGTCTTCAGCCATCCCCCCCTTTTCTCTCTCTCCCTCCCTCCCCCCTCTCTCTCTTACTCATTCAAATGTGTACTCTCTCTCTCTCTCTCTCTCTCTCTCTCTCTCTCTCTCTCTCTCTCTCTGTGACCTTTATGTTAAAAGCGAGCCAGTAAGTTTCTGATTCCAGTTAAAAAGGGAAAAAAATAAAAGTTGTTGACCGAGTGGCGTAATTTCTTGTGGCGACTGACAGCTAATATACATGAAACTATATCTTTTTGTTCCTTTTTTTTTCTTTTTGCGCGACGTATACGGTATAGTTACCCAAAGTAAATGTTGAAGGTTTCTCTTTACTAAAATATTCAAAGGTCATTGGAACTAATTTTGAACTTTGAAAAATCACCACACAATACTCGATGTAGAAGCGCTCAGTCTATCGTTGGAATCTAGATTCGTCTTTGTCCTGAATATCTAAATGTCACTGGATCTGATTCTGGACTTTAAGGAATCACCACGCAATGCACAATGTAGAAACACTCAATCTGTCTTGGGAAAACATAATTCACTTACGTGTTCTCATTCGTTGTCTTCGGCAGCTCTTCCTTCGCACAATCATGAAGATTTTCGCGTTCATTTCAATCAATCAATACGACTCAGAGAATCTCAACGTCATCGGAAATTATTTTCCTGTGAATCTACTCTTGAGAAAGATCGAAATAAGTCTTCTGTTAGTCAACGTGTTGTCAGATTGTGGTTTCAGTTTCCGTGTTACTTTCAAGAGGCGTCACACAGCGTCCGGATTGACCCATGTACCACATGTGTTAAGTGAAATGGTCAAACTCAAAGGACAATGCCACAAAGTAATGGAATAAATATTTATGCTTTTCTTTTCAGTTTACCTTAATCGAACTGGGCAGTGGCAAAAAATATAGGATTTACAAATTAAAGAACAAAATGAATTCAGTGAGAGAGAGAGAGAGAGAGAGAGAGAGAGACAGACAGACAGACAGACAGACAGACAGACAGTAGACAGACAGACAGACAAACACACTCTTTTAAAGGTCACAGAGGCCTCAAACGTGAGCATCTGTGTGCAGAGGTGTTGCCCTTGAGGTGTGGCATGCATAGCGTGTGGGAGGGTAGTTGTGTGTGTGTGTGTGCGGGGAGGGGGGGGGAGGGAGGAGGTGGGCGTAGGGGTGGGGGGGGGGGAGATGGGTGCGGTTGGGTTCTACCAGAAACTCGCTGTTTTCAGAGATGTATGGCTGGCATCAGCTTATGTTCCTCATCCACCTTATCCCCTTTCACACACGTAACACTCACACGCGCGCGCGTACACGCTTAAACATACACGTGCACGTACTCACATACACACACACACACACACACACACACACACACACGCACGCACCGACACACACGCACGCACCGACACACGCGCGCGCGCGCGCACACACACACACACACACACACACACACACACATCCCCTCCCGATCACAACACACACACACACATAGACACTCTCCTCTCTATCTGCTCTCTCTCTCTCTTTTCTCTCTCTCTCTCTCCCCCCCCCTCTCTCTCTCTCCCTCCTCCCTCTCTCTCTCATTCTCCGGATTATCTGACTCCTCAGACGGGTGGAGACAGGCAAGTGTTGCTGCTTTCTCCCAGATGTCATTGATTTCTCGGCCTGCGTGCAGACGTATGGTCGCCACATGACTCGATTTTGCCAGGGAAGTACAGAAACTGGCGACTCCACCCCCACACACCCCTACCCTTTCTACCACCCCACCACAGCTCCCCATCACATCATCCTCATCCTGTGTGTGTGTGTGTGTGTGTGTGTGTGTGTTCTTTACTTTAGCATCTTTTCACTGTAAGTGATATTAGACGATTGAAAAAAAATGTGGGGGCGATTATTAGAAATTAAATGCAATTAAATTCAACAGGAACAATTCAATAATAATCACTAAAATCATGAACACAAAGTGCGCGCGCTTGCGTGTGTGTGTGTGTTATGACATTACATGATCAGTGTCAGAATTTTTTTTTCCATAAAATTTGGCTACATTATCTGGCTTTATACCCACCGAACTTTGACGTGCAATAGAGCGAACTTCAGTAACGCTCGTAAGTTGAACACCCCCTCCCCATTCCCCCCCATCCCCACCCCAGTCCCCATTCTCTTCCTCGTGTGTCTGTTCAAAAAAGCTTGCTTCAAAACAAGCTTGCTCCATGAACTTAGCAGATTTGTACCTTATGTTGATGAGGGAAACGTGGACATTCTCAAGAAACATATCCCAACCAAAGGCGCAAGCGGTCAAGAGGATTCGAACCTCCAAACCTTTCAGAATGAAAGTTTACGCGCACTAACCACTCCTCTACCACGACCTGTCAGTCATGTCGCATGTGGTTCCTGTGTGGTACCTGGCTCTCTTCTCTCAGCGACCCAGACGGCTACAGGACAGGACGGAACAGGACGGGACAGGACGGGGCCGGGAGGGGGACTAGTGATGACTCTCACAGGGACTCTTGCTCCGGAGACAAAGATCAACTGACAGACAGGGATGCGGAGGAAGATCGGTGGGGACTTACAGCCCCCCCCACGCCTCCCTCCACCGCCCGACCCCCCGCCTTCCCCAAACCAACCACTGTCTCTGTTTCTGTCTCTATGTCTGTCTATCTGTCTATGTCTCTCTCCCTCTCTCTTTCACTCACCAGGGTGTTGGTAGTGTGAGTGCATTCGTCAACGTATAATTGATTGCAGATGGCAAAAATGTCACGAACATATTCAGACCAGTGATGGATTTAACATTTACAGAACTTTTTGTAACACCCATAAAGTAAAACCTTATCTTCTGTCTACTGTGCACAAACACTTGAAATATATAACGACTAGATTTCGTTTCGTTATATCGGATTTAACTGAACATCATTATAGATACAGAGAATTAAATGAAAGTAATTTGATTTTTCCATTGTGTAAAGAATCCAAGGAAGATGAATAGTATTTTGTTTTGTGTTTTTCACCTCTTCGTGATATCAGACAAACGTTCATTTCCTTTAATTATTACCAAAATCCACGTGCCTTAAATTTAGTTTGTTGGTATCGTCCATAAGAGAGAGTGATGTCCTGATTTGTCTTTTTTTCTTGTACAATACATTTAAATTGAGAGATATTGTATTGTCTTGATGATATGATTTAAACATCGATTTCGTTTGATGTGACCGTTGATATGTATGTATAACATTTTGGTATGGTTGTGATGTGCTCGTATGTTTATGTACACCTCTTCATGAGGGACTATGGCCTATAATGAATAAAACATTCGCATTCGCATTCTCTCTTTTACTCATTCTCTATCTGTCTATGTCCCTCTTTCTGTCTCTCCCTTCCTCCTCCCCTCTCTCTCTCTCTCTCTTACGCGCGTTGGGTTACGATACTGGTCAGACATCTGCCTAGCGGATGTGGTGTGGCGTATATGGATTTGTCCGAACGCAGTGACGCCTCTGAGTAACTGAATCGAACTGAACTGTCTCTTTCTCTCTCTGTCTCTCTGTGTGTGTGTGTGTGTGTGTGTGTGTGTGTGTGTGTCTGTCTGTCTGTCTGTCTCACTCTCACCCTCCCTTTCTCCCTTGCCCTCATGTCAGTTTCAAGAATGCGCGAAAGCGTGCGCGCGGAATGTTCCTCAAACGCGACCCCATATCATATCTCTCGTTCGCTCTCAGTCCTAAATATTAAAGTTTTCATTTATCTCTTTACAACCGAAATAAAGAATGTCGTACATCCCGACAAATAAAGATAACCAACGGCTATTCTTAAGAGTTCATTTATACACATTGAAACCCACATCGTTCATATAAGTATTGAAACCCCTATCTTCAGGCTGTGCTGTATTCCGGAAATACGTATAAGGGCAAAAGAAAATCACTGGTCAAGTTAATAGAAAACCTATGTCCGACCTTAATACTTGAACAATGACAGCGTCTTGAGAAAGATAACGCGTTTGGAATGCGGGGGCAGTGAGTTCGCCATGGGCTTACTCGTACATGTCTGTTCTGACCTACCCTGTTAAATAGAGAGAGAGAGAGAGAGAGAGAGAGAGAGAGAGACGTGAAACTTGAAAAGTATGTTTATTGTCAAGATAGCAATACAGCCTTCAGGACAAAGGGGTTATTTTAAGCATATTGTTGTACCTCTTGAATGATTCTAACACAAAAATACACAGACAGACAGACAGACAGACAGACAGACACACACACACACACACACAAACACACACACGCAAAATACATACTTAATAATGCACGCACTCACGTGCGTACAGATACATACATGAAATTTCGAAACATGCGCTCGCACGCAACAGTTAAACGTGGGTCATCTTTAGATCAGTTGTCGTTTTGTTCCATTAGCTTTTTTCTCACATATATTGCTTCTGCTATGAATCTAACTAGAGCTTTCAAAGAGTGTTCTTTATCATTCGAAAGAATATTTACAACATGACTGTGATTCGGATTACCAAAGAAATAATTTATCATACTACGTTTTTTTCGTTTATCGTCGTTTCCGGTACAATGAAATTGAAAGTGAATTTCATCTTCTATCGCACTCGCGCACGACGTACACACATTATTTGCATCTTCTTCGCTGGAAAACCAGTGTTTGAAGATTTTTTAGTCCACTTAATCTCGGTGTAAACCTGACGAGGCTATCCCTATGCCGAGAGAGAGAGAGAGAGAGAGAGAGAGAGAGAGAGAGAGAGAGAATATGCAAAGAGGGTACAAATGGAACAAATGTGTGCTAAAACAAAGATGCATATCAAGTCGATAAATAAAACCACAAATCGAACATTATGTGGCATAATATCAGGAATCTAGACCAGGGATTCTGATATCAGTGTACACTCATGAACGTAGAGAGAGAGAGAGAGGGGAGAGAGAGAGGGAGGGAGGGGAGAGAGAGAGGGAGGGGAGGGAGCGAGAGATGGATAGATAGATAGATAAATAGATAGACAGAGAGTGCTAAGAGGGTACAAATGAATCTGTGTGCACACCAAGTGGAAAATATGCAAACAAAGAGGAGAAATAAAACCACGATATGGAATTATGTAGTATAATATTTGTAATATATACACGGGATTCTGATATCAGTGTAGGCCCATGAAAGGGGGGAGAGAGAGAGAGAGAGAGAGAGAGAGAGAGAGACTGAGAGCAAAATTGCATGAATATCGTCTCTTGGGTTTTGTCATCCTGTTATGGAATAGGGTGCATATATATTATATTGATATATATATATATATATATATATATATATATATATATATATATATATATATATATATGCGTGTGGCTTGACTTCCCGGACACATATCCAGGGAAGGGATGTGGAACCACGTGAGGAGCGGAAGCGCTGATGACTAGCGAGGCCTGTCCGAGACCGGAACACTGCCACAGTGACTGTAGCGCAGCGGAACGTCAGCAGATCTGGGTTGGGTGTTGAGTTCTTTAGTCGCATCCATCCTCTTGTCAGTTTCTCTGTAATAGTCGACGCAGAGTTTAGTTTTAGTTAACAACCCCTTGGATTTTGGAAGACGGGCGTGTCCCAAATGTGATGAGACAGAGGTAGAAAAGGAATGGGGTAAACTTTCAAGCATCCAGAAGTTTATTAAAAACAACAAGACAAGAAGTTAAAGAAAGTGATTTACGTTCAAATATTGTTGAGGGAGTTCACGAAGACATGGGCAAAAACCAGCTTGGTTCATGGCATTTCCACTCTACTCTCTCTACCCTCTCTCCTTCCACCACTCTTGTGGCTGACCATCCAGATGTTTTGATGACCTCCAAGGACGAAAGATTAGCCCCAGAGTCGGTCGAAAACCGAGAAAGAAGAATAACAATAAAGAGAGAAAGAGAACAACAACAACAACAACAACTGGCACCAGACCAGACCTAAGTCACTCTCAGCTGGTAAACATTACCGGTGATGACATCAGAAGACTGACTGCTAAGCGATCCAACCAAAGGGCATTGGCTGCCTCGTGCGTGGTGCTTGGCGGGGAGCTTGTCAGTCCAAACAAGAAAGTCAGTAAATAAGTTAGGAAGTCATGGACGCTCGTCAGTCTGATTAAGTAATGAGGTTAGTAATCTACAGGAGCGAGCTTGTCGTTCTGAGTAAGCGAGTTAGTTAAATCAGTTAGTTGAGTAAGTGTGTGTGTGTGTGTGTGTGTGTGTGTGTGTGTGTGTGTGTAGATCCGTGTCTTTCTCACCCACCAGAGAAAGCACCACAGCTACTTAGGAAGCTGGCAGGGGAGGGATGACTATTGCTGAGCTGCTGGGTACATGGTTCTTTTCTTCTTCTTCTCTTTTTTGACCCTGCAGAGGTCGTGTCTGCATCCGGGTTTTTTGGTCTCTCTGTCTGTCTCTTTTTGTCTCTCTCTGTCTCTCTCTCTGTCTCTCTCTCTTGAACCATTCATTCAAGTTGCCAGACAGAAAATGGCCGGCACAGCAACTCTACGCTCTACGCCCTCTGTCTGTCTATATGTATCTCTCTCCACATTTAGTCAAGAATTGTCTGTCTCTCTCTCTCCACATTTAGTCAAGAATTATCTTGCGCTTCATTTCGAAAGACACCTATGATTCACACTAACAAGATTTATATTTGGTATTTCTGAAATCAATATGCTCAGGTACCATTATTAAAAAAACTGATAAATCAGAGGAGCTACACCCTTGTTATGTTCATTTTGTTTTGAAGTGTCTTGTGTTGTATCATTTTCGCGTAAAATTGATTCTAATGAAATGTTATTGGACGACTATGTTTAAATTATGTTAAATGGTGGTATCAATTTATGATGCTGTCACACGTAACTTCGCATTGTAAATTCATCGAGCTTTTAAGTTAAGAGGAACAGTATTGCCCTTATTTATGTGATATAGTTGTAAGTGAAAACATTTGATGATTACGGTAGCATCTGCATACATGTTATGTTCATTCATTCATTTGGTGCTATAGCCATAACGTGAATAAATCCTCTCTCTCTCTCTCTCTCTCTCTCTCTCTCTCTTTCTTTCTCTCTCCTCTCTGCTCTCTCTCTCATATAAATTACCATAACTGTGAGTACCCACACTCTTTCAGAAACAAGGTGCGTGAATAGTTGAAAACACGTGGGGGGGGGGGGGGGGGGTACTAACCTCTTTTTTTTTCTTTCTTTTTTTTTAAGTAGGAAAAAGTAACCTCGATCACACATCCCACTGCTATATCTACCCCAGGTGCACGACCTTCTGTCTGACATGGCCACGTTCACGCCAAGACTGCAGCTCGAGTAGAGCTCACTCAAGCATCCTTTTGTCTCCCCCATTGCGGGCGTGCCTCCCTCGCTTTGCTTGAGATGTACGAGTCCGAGATGTCAGGTCAAGAGGACAAGACAGGACATAGCTTACAATCAGCGCCTGATCTGCTGAGCTTTTCCCTTGGCCCAAATTGTGATGGAGGTTGGCAGTTTTAGAGAAGGGGGGAAGAACATTAGGCCGACAGCGTGAGGAACCAAGCAAATCAAGCTTTCACTTTGTCCTTCGAGAGCGGCCCCCCCCCCTCCCCCCCCGATTTCCACCCATGCTGATACAGAACAGCCCTGTCGTCCTCTCCCTTTGGTGTGTTAAAAGAAGTGATTTGGTGGATTCCTTTTCTAAACCTGTTGCTGTTTTTTCTTACCTGTTTTATTTCTCCTAGCTTTTCTTTTATACTCACTATCAACCCAGTGGTTCTTTGATGTAACATTTTCAAATATCTGTTGAAACTATCCGAGGTCAACCTCCCTCCCACGCCCCCCACAACATACACACATATACACCAAATTGCCCACCCTACTTCCTGGTTCTACTTCTCTATCCCATCCCCCTTGTCAAGTTTCGTGGAATGGCTGGAGGGACTGTTTTTCCTTTACGTGTTTCTGTTTCTGCTAACCTGCTGTGATCAGTATAAAAATGTGTCTGCACCGGAATCAAATTGATTACTTTCTTTCTTATCACCATAAACAAAACCATCCAGTCAAATTGTTATTTGCTTTAACAAATAAAAGAGCAGAGAAATGACCAGAGGATAGCTATAGTGCCAAAATATCCAATGATTAAAACTATAGAGAGAGGATACAACCACAACTTCACGTACCATGTACCTGCCTACAGGTGCATGATGTTCTGTCTGACATGGCCACGTTCACGCCAAGACAGCAACTCGTTTACAGCTCACTCAAGCATCCTTTTGTCCGCCCATTGCTGGCGTGCCTCCTTCACTCTGTTGGAGATGTACGATTCTTAGATGTCAGGCCAAGAGGGAGAGAGGGGGCATAGCTTCCAATGAGCACCTGATCTGCTGAGCTTCCCCCCCTTTGGCCAAAACTGCGGTGGATGTTGGCAGTTTTAGAGAGGGGGGAAAGAACATTAGGCCGACAGCGTGAGGAGCTAAGCAAATCAAGCTTTCACTTTGTCCTTTGAGAGCGCTCTTTTCACCCTGACTTCCACCCCCACTGATAAAAAAAAACAGTGTTGGCGTTCCCTCCCTTTGGCGTGTTAAAAGAAGTGACCTGGTGGATTCTTTCTTTCTTTTTTCTTTTTTTTAAACCTGTTGCTGATTTCGCTGACCGGTTTTATTTTCCTGCATTTGTTTTACTTGCTATCAGCCCAGTGATTTCTTTAAGGTGGTACTTCTATCAGAAAAACAAACATCAGTTGACGCTCTCCTTTCCCAACCTCCTCCACACACACACACACACACACACACACACACACACACATTGCTGGCATGCCTCCCTCGCTTTACTGGAAATGTACGAGTCTGGGATGTCAGGCCAAGAGGGAGAGATGGGGCATAGCTTCCAATCAGTGCCTGATCTGCTGAGCTTTCCCTTGTTAAACATGCACTGGAGGTTGGCAGTTTTAGAGAGGGAGAGGAGAACATACAGTTGGAGAGCATGAGGAACCAAGCAAATCAAGCTTTCACTTTGTCCTTGGGGTCTCTTTTCCCAGAGCATGAAGAACCAAGCAAACCAAGCTTTCACTATGTCCTAGGGGTCCCCAGTACCCCAAATTTGGAATTCTTTGCCATCGTTCCTCAGAAACGCTCCTGATCTCCAGACCTTCAAGCCCGATCTGAAAACGCACCTTTTCCGCAAACATTTCTGTACTCATCACGATGGATAGTTCAAAGTATTTTCGCCACATGGAGTTTTATGCTAGAGATATTTATACTCACGTAATCCTGTTTTAGTGCAGTTGATATATTTAATGTGTCTGGGCGCGCGCACGTGCGTGCATATGTGTGTGTGTGTGTGTGTGTGTGTGTGTGTGTGTGTGTGTGTGCGAACGCATTGGATTGAGCTGTTGTAATGTTTTATGTTATGTTCTTATCTGGCTCGATGATGTAAGGCGCTTTGAGCAGCATCAGTACTGGATATCACGTCATAGAAAAGTTATGAATTATTATTATTATTATTATTATTATTATTATTATTTCTTTTTCCCAGAGAATGAGGAGCCAAGCAAACCAAGATTTCACCCTGTCCTAGGGGTCTGTATTCCCCATGACTTCCACCCCTCTGATAAAGAACAGTCCCGCCGTCCCCGTTCCTTTGACGTGTTACAAGAAGTGACTTGGTGGTGACCTGTTTCTGTTTTTGCTTACCTGTTTTATTTCTCCTCCATTTTTTTTAATACTCACTATCAACTTAATGATTCTCTGATTTGGCATTTCCGTCAATAATATTACACTCCCCTCCCCCCGCACCCCCTCTCCAAGTCTGCGATGGAGGGTTGGCAGTTTTAGACTGGAGAAGAGCATTAGTTAGCAAGCGAATCAAGCTTTCCCTCTCATCCTTTATTTAGGGGTTTCTTTCTCCTTCCCTGCCTCCCCCCCCCCCCCTGCAGCTACAAAAAGAAGGGCCTGTCACCCTCTCCCTTTGGCATGTTTCTAGTGGCTTGTCGGGCTCCCTTTTCTGGACCCCTTGTTTCAGTTTACTGACTTGTCTTATTTCTTAATTCTTTATTCCGTATCAGCCCAGAGATTCTTTGATGTGCCATTTCTATCACTACTCCCCCCCCCCCCCCACACACACACACACGCACACACACACAACCCCTCCGCCCCCCCAAAAAACCCAAAAAACCAAACAAAACAAAACAAAAAAAACAACCCCCCCAAAAAAACAAAAAACAAACAAACAAACAACAACAACAAAAACAACAACACAAACCTGTTGACTCTTCTCTCCTTTCTCAGCCTCCACTCCCCCCCCCTCCCAATATATGTATATATATATATATATATATATATATATATATATATATATATATATATATATATATATATCTTTGCACACGTGCAGTAGTAATGCTAATTCGCTGATTCTGGGAAAAGTGATGAAGTTTGTTGAAAGGCTCGTGAGAAAAGATGTATTAAACAGTTATATAAAGACAAGCACTCACACACACACACACACACACACACACACACTACATGCATACACACACACACACACACACACACACACAATACATGCACGCACACACACACACACACACACACACACACACACACACACATACATACATACATACATACACTGTGGCACACAATGTATACACACACATACACACAAAGGGCAAAACTTTAAAAGAACAGATCATAAGCTCATAACACTGATTGCTGACGTTAAACAGTCTGACGTCATATACTCGGATGAATGCCAGTTGTATTACATACAGAACATCTGCAGTTCGTCTCTGTTGGATGAATGCCACCAAGTGTAAAGAACTCCACACAACTCGCTGGCTTTTCTTGTTTCAGTTTGTCAAGGCGTCATTGCTTTTGGACAAATCCATATACGCTACACCACATTTGCAAGGCAGATGCCTGACCAGTAGCATATACCAACGTGCTCAGCCATACCTTGAGTTCATGCATATATATTTGTGCAATTATCAGAACAGACTTTACAGAACTTTGCCAGAAGACAGCCATTTTGCTGCTGTGGGTTCTTTTTTCAGTGTGTGCTGCACACGGGATCTCGATTTATCATCTCATTCGAAAGACGCTCTATTTGGTTTTCCCTGTCAAACATGGTTGAGGAGATGCGAGAAGGAATCGAACACAGGCTCTCGTTGACACTGTATTGTCAGATGAGCGTGTTTTCCATTTTGCCACCTTCCCCGAAGGCTTTTCTGGTGAGAACAGATCTCGGTAGTCCATCATGGTCTGAACATGACGCAGTCTGTGTTCTCAACGACAGCCAGGAAACACGAGTGGCCTCACAGTCCCGAGACAGGAAGCACACAGGTGCCCGCAGGTGTCACAGCGGAAGTCTGTTGTATGAGGAATTGCGGACGCTGCTGTGTGACATCTGTTTCCTTCAGCAGCGAGACGTTGTTGCCGGTCATCTTCAAAGTTGACCGTCGCTATGGAAATGAGATACCTGCATGCTGAGGCGCCTTTTTTTCTTTTTTTCTTTTTTTTTCACGCTAGTTAGGCGAGGTTCTCGCGAGTCAAGCTAGGAAAGTGCGTTTCTGTTTATCACCACGCGGTAAGAGAGGCTAGGTTCTCGCGAGTCAAGGCTAGGTAACCTTCAGAGCAACGTTGCGGCGGGGTTAGGTTACCCGCCTCGCATTCGTTCGGTTGCGCATGCACTCCTCGCCATCGCCACTCGCTTTCTCGCCTCCGGTGCACATGCGTGCCCGCGATTAATTAAGAAACACGTATTATACCTCAGTGTGGTCCTTCCCTTGTCTGCGTGGGTCTTCCTTGATTAAGCTGATCATACATGAGTTGTCTGTGTATACGACTGTAAGTTGACCGTACATCAGTTGCCTGTGTATGTGTATTCGACTGTAAGTTGACCGTACATCAGTTGTCGTCCATTCTGATGACATGGCCAATCCAGAGTTGCTGCCGAGCATTCAGCGACATCGACTCCGTACTTTGTTAATTAAGCCAGTTCTGTCCAGCACTTCTTGGTCCGTAGTCTTGTCCTGCCAGCGGCAAAGGATTACATAACCACATACCGGGCTCAACCACATACCGGGCTAGTGATGGCGATGGTTGGAGTGAGGAGAGGGTGTGTATGTAATGTATAATAGGCATGATTCTGAAGGTGGCGCCCTCGTTGGGTAGAATACACAGCGTTCCAGAGCCTTGAGAACTGGACAAAAGCCGCTGGGAGAGTGGACCATCTTCCAGTTCATTGGTTCGTTATGTGACATTGTGCTGGATGAATCGGTCAGTTAGGACGATTCGCTGGACAGCGCAGTAGTTTGTCGGTGATGGAAATTTTGGGAGGGGGGCGGGGTGGGGGTGGGGGCGCGCTGGCGTCTTGTTGGTTCGGTAATAATGTGATTTGGGATGTCATTTCTTCCTTTTCAACCTCTCTGTACACATGGCATCTTCATTTTCCCTCTCTATCCCTGTCTCACTGTCCCTGTCTTCTTCACTTGTTCGTTCCTGAACGTCGCTCTATCTGTGTTTCTCTCTGTCTCTCCCCATATCTCTATGTCTCTGTCTTTCCATCTCTCTCCCTCTCTCTCTCACTTTCTCACTCCCGCCTCTCTCTCTCCCTCTGCGTGTGTGTGTGTGTGTGTGTGTGTGTGTGTGT
>NC_134881.1:18661250-18686250 GCF_041734735.1 Babylonia areolata
TGATTTAGTCAGTATATCTTTTTTTAATCTTTCCGTCTGGTCAGTCTCCAAACTGAAAGATGTTTCACTGAGTCAGTATACTCACTTTGTCAAAATAAAGGGCTTATGAAAAGCAATTGTAAACAAAGAAAAGAAAAACCAAGGACCCTCACCCCCCACCCCCTTCGATCGAACAACGTTACCTTCAGCGAACCAAGACCAAAGCTCCGAACGCAACTTGACTATAAGGGAGCTTTTTTGCCAAGAGATCGTTAAACTGTGCTTGATCAGAAAGTATTTTGTTTTAATCTGCTTAAGAATATTGTATTTTGTATTTGTATTTCTTTTTATCACAACAGATTTCTCTGTGTGAAATTCGGGCTGCTCTCCCCAGGGGAGAGCGCGTCGCTATACTACAGCGCCTCCCATTTTTATGTATTTTTTCCTGCGTGCAGTTTTATTTGTTTTTCCTATCGAAGTGGATTTTTCTACAGAATTTTGCCAGGAACAACCCTGTTGTTGCCGTGGGTCCTTTTGCGTGCGCTAAGTGCATGCTGCACACGGGACCTCGGTTTATCATCTCATCCGAATGACTAGCGTCCAGACCACCACTCAAGGTCTAGTGGAGGGGGAGAAAATATCGACGGCTGAGCCGTGATTCGAACCAGCGCACTCAGAATCTCTCCGCTTCCTTGGCGGACGCGTTACCTCTAGGCCATCACTCCACTCCATTCATTGTATAATCAGTTTATTTGGTCAAAAGGAAACCATGGTACATAAAAAAACCCGAAAAAAAGGAACTACTTCAAAACTAGAGGCAAGAAAGTTAACGTGTGTAATGGTGGTGACAGTCAACGTCACCTTGCATACAAACTGTTCAGTGTGGACGTGTGCAGTCGAAAAACGGACTCTGCCTCCAAGCACAGACACACCCAACTTTTGGCTCGCTGCCAACCCGACTGTGTGACCCCATCTCTCGAGTCTCACGTGCTGCAGTCACTTTCGTGGTCCTCGCTGCGTCTTCTCACCCTTCTCCCCCTTCCGGCTCCCCTCTCACCCCCAGTAAACAAGTCACCCAGGTCAGAAAGCACAGGGCCTGGTGGGGATGCGTTGTGCGAGACAGGAGCGAGAGAGAGAGAAGAGAGAGAGAGAGAGAACTCGAATGTTTCGCATGAAAGGGTTAAAGAATAAGCTACAAGCTTTTTTTTTCTTAACCACGCCCCCACAACAACAAAATGAAAACATAAATTGAAGAATCATTAAAAGAAAAGAAAAAGAAAAATCAAAGGAGGTAGAAAGAAGAAGAAACTGAAGGGAAGGAGGAGGAGGAAAAAGACCACGACAACAGAAGAATAATAGAAAAAGACAGGAAGACTGAAAGAAAGAAGACAAACAAAACAAAAACCCACCAAATTAAAGAGAACATACCTCCCCCCCCCCAACCCCCCTAACTTATGAGGCTGAGAAATAGATCCAGTGATCATTTCAAAAGAACAATTTAGACAAATGTTTATCTACATATATTTTCTTTAAAGTTAATGGATAGAAAAAAAGGGGAACTCAAAAAGTAATTTAAAAAAGGCAAATCAGATTACGACAATATCCATCATACACTTCTGATGACTGTGGAGAAGAGAAAAAAAGCAGAGGAGACAGGGAAACAGAAGGCGGTAGAAAAGGGAAAGGAGTCATTGGAAGAAAACGTGAGAAGCCGGATAAGAGAGAGAGAGAGAGAGAGAGAGAGAGAGAATTTGAATAAATTATATTTTCTGAGGGTAATAGAGTAAGCAAAAAAAAAAGTTTTTCATCCAGCCCTCGAAGGGGAAACAGTAACATAAGCAAACGGGGGAATTAATATTTATATCAGTACAGCATGCATATTATAGTCATGGATACATGAATGATAATTTGACATTTACAACACTAAATAGAGGAGAATAAGAGGAGAGAGAGATATAAGAGGACAGAAAGAGGGGAGGAGAAAGAGAGTACAAAAAATGAAAACTAACATAGGTCAAGGAGAGAGAGAGAGAGAGAGAGCGGACAAGCGTTCTCGTTCGAGAAAGACAGAGAGCGTGGAACGTGAAGTTGCTGTGACGGCCATTATTATTTGCATTCTGACAGCTTGAATGAATGGTTGAAAAGAGAGATTCGTGCGAGCGGCTCGGTTTCGTATGTTTATTTTTCTGTCCTTGTGCCATGTTTCGGGATCACGATACAGGGGAAAGCTACTATGAAACAGGTGACTATTCTTATGGTTGCATTACAGTTTGTTGTAATGGGATGCTTTTATGTATCATTTGTCAGTGATGCTCATATACGTAGCCAGGTGGGTTTTTTTTTAACTCGTGTATTCTTTGGTTCCATATTTGTTGAAAAGTTGGTAAATACTTTTTTTTTAACTTTCTCTTTTGCAATGAAAGTTTTGAATGGTCTGGATACTTGTAGACATCCACGCCAGTTACTGTTGACGTCCACAATCCAACAGTAACGTCCAGCTCCTGGCAGACACACCATCTTGGCTCGCTCGCTCGCTGCTGTCTCAGCTGTCACCACGTCCTACTAGTCCCACGTGCACCAGTCGCTTTGGGAGCCTCGGTGGTCCTCACTTGCGTCTTCCACCCCTCAGTAAACATGTCAGCCGGGTCAGAAAGCACAGAGCCAGAGAACCGCGTGGGACTGAACGCATAGTGTATGACCGCAAGAGAGAGGCCCAGTCTACAGGTGCACGAAGGACTGCGAGGGGGTGCCGGGGGCGGGGGCGAGGGCAACGACGGGGCGGGTTGTGAGCCTGAGAGACCTCTGGAGCTAAGCTAGCAGGAGTTTATGCTCATGGTAGGGCCACACAAGCCGGGCAAGTGGAAGGGTAGAGGTCGGACAAAGCACAGTCCACTGGTCCCTCAGGTTGGTTGTTGGTTACACGGCCAACAGCTCGTCCCGTAAAAAAAAAAAAAAAAAAAAAAAAAAAAAAATATATATATATATATATGTGTGTGTGTGTGTGTGTGGGTGGGTGGGTGGGTGGGTGTGTGGGTGTGTGTGAGACATTGTATCTATCTATCTGTCTATCTATCTATCTATCTATCTATTTGTGTGTGTATGACTTTCTGTGTGTGTGTGTGTGTGTGTGTGCGTGTGTGTGTGTGTTTCGGAAACAGCTTCGTTGGTGACCAATGTAAGGGCATGACGGACATTTTTTGAGGAGTGGGTTGTTGTTCAGTTGTTCTGACAGACATGATTTAAGTCCTGTCTGTTACATAATCGGTTTCCTTGCATTCACTTTGACGCATTTGCAAACGAAGCTTGTAAAGAACACAGGGAACGTGTTTGCTTCATGTTATTTTGGGATGAGATCCCAGTTTCAGTGATCTACAGGAATCGTGGAAACCCAACACGAAAAATAAAAAGGACGTGATACTTTTTTTGTATTTTTGTTTTAAAACGCATCTTCAAATCATATTTTTCATACAGTTTTGAGCAAATACGATAATGATGGACGGACTGATGAAATTCCACGCTACATCAGGGAATAGAGCTGGGACACTCAGTGCAAAGTAATATTCTGAACAGGAAAAGAAGAATGTCAGTCCAATGATATCAATATTGGAATATTGGACAGCTTAAAAAAAAAAACAACAACAACAAAAAACAAAGCAAAACAAACAAAAAACATGTATGGGGGGGTGGGGGGACGGGAGGGAAGGGGGAAGAGAAATGTACTCATGATTGTGCGTGCGTTACTGGATGATGGATGGACGGTGACGTCACAAAGCGTCCACGCCAGTTTAACTTTGGACACTTATTCCGTCAGACAAAGCAGACCCGTCCCAACACAATGGCTCGCTGCCAACCCAACCATGACCTTCCCAAGTCTCACGTGCAGCAGTCACTTCCGGGGGCTGTCAGCGGTGCTCGCTTTGTCTCTTCACCCTCTCAAGTAAAGACGTCACCCGGGTCAGGAAGCACGGAGCACGGGAAGCGTTAGTGTGGAAGTATTGTGTGTTGAAGGAGAGAAGGGAGAAGAAAAGACCGTTTTGACGGCCGATTATTTCCTGTCTGAAGCTTACTGGAAGGGGATGGAAAAGGAAATCATGCAAGCTTCTCGGAGCGTGTAGTTTTTGTATACAATAGGTGTTGGGGATTGTGTAGCATTGGGTAAAATGATTAGCGAGGAGAGAACCCTTCTTTCTATGGCATCATTGAGTAATATATTTCATTCACATACACTATACAGCAAGGACAAAAGTAACACCGACAGACAAATGAAAGTACCCGTCGAAAATTAAAGCACACAGCAACTGTCCATCGCTGTAAAACACACAGACACACAGACAGACACACACATGCACGCACACACGCGCGCGCGCACACACACACACACACGCACACACACACACACACACACACACACACACACACTTGCTTTTTTTCTCAAACGGAATAGTTTTCGCATAAAAGGGCAGTAAAGCAAAAACAACAACAACAAACAAACAAAAACAAAAAAACGAGAGAGAGAGAGAGAGAGAGAGGCCACGTGTTAAGAAAAAAAACAACTCCAAAACCTTGTTCCTCTCCTCCTCCCCCTTCCTCCCTCCCCCCCCCACCCCATCTGTGACTGCACCATACCAGACTCACGTGCAACAGTCACTTCTACAGCCTGTCAGTGGTCATCACCATCTCTTACCACCGCCACCCCTTTCAAAAAAAGCCACCGGGGTCAGAAATATAAAAAAATCAGATAAAAATAAAAATAAAATAAGAATGTCCAAGAGAGTCCTGATCAATGTGCACGGTGCGTGATAGGTGAGTCGGGAATGCGAATCTGGTCTGACAGCTTTGATTAATCGTGCTCAGGTCCGCAGCCTCAAAGGAATATTATGATGCATGCAGACGCTTTTGTCAGGAAAGGTGGCTGAATGCTTATATAGCAATGGAACCTGCGAGTGCTTTTGAGTTGATTTTTTTTTCCTTTTTGTGTGTGTGTATGTGTGTGTGTGAAATCATTTCGGCAGTTGGGGAAGGAGGGAGGGAAGGAAGGTTCCTTTTTTTAAGTTCACGTGTGTGTATCACGATCAGCTAAAAGATAACTGTGCCAAGACTCAAGGACTGGTTTATTTTCTATATAGCCACAGGTACAGGAATCGCTGCTCGACATGTGCAGAGAAATGATGTTGAAATGCAAATGAACTGAAGCTGAGCACTTTAGGAGAATAGTTGAATTTAGTTGTGATGGAAGGTATGAGCTGACCATCGGTTAATCTATCTGACTATCAGTCTATTTTTTAATAGATATATCAGTACATACATACATACATACATGTATTTGACCGTATAAATGCTGAAAACTACCCAGAGGAATGAATACATGCCAATAGGAAAAAAAATAAAAACGGAAAAAAACATCGATATCGATGAAGTGCCAACAAAACTAAAAATCGCCTCCAGAATAAGAAAGAAAAGCACATTCATTGCCTTGAAGCCGAGTAATCAAATCCTTGGAAGAAACAAACAAAAAAAGAAGCGTTCCCATCATTGTAATCATCGCAGATGTATGTCTGTCTGTCTGTTCGGGGCGAAGAAGCCAGACAGACACACCTTGGCATTATTCCAGTCATATCCATCCCGACTACTGTGTCGACGCGTCTCGGCTCTGTGGAACGGTACAGCACTCCAGTACTCCACGGGAGATTGTCAGCGGTCGTCAGTGTTTCTTCTTCCTGTCTCTCTCTGTCTGTCTGTTTCTCTCTGTCTGCCTGCCTGTCTGTCTGTCTGTCTCTCTCTCTCTCTCTCTCTCTCTCTCTCTCTCTCTCTCTCTCTCTCTCTCTCTCTCTCTCTCTCTCCAGTCAGCTTGGAAAACACGGAGAAAGGAAGCCTGGTAATGCTGTATTATGTGTGTGCGTGCGCGCGTGCGAGTGTGTGTGTGTGTGTGTGTGTGTGATGGGAGAGAAGAAGAAGAGACAGTAGAACTGTTCTGACGGTGTGTGTATATGTGGGTGTTCGTGTGTGTGTGTGTGTGTGTGTGTGTGTGCGCGCGCGCGTTTGTGTGTGTGATAGAAGAAGAAGAAGAGACATTGAAACTGTTCTGACGGCCCTTGTTATTTCCTGTCTGCAGACTGGCAGGGATAAATGAATGGCTCTGAGAGCTGGCTGCTGCCATGTTAGCTAGAAAGATGGTAGGGATTCATATTCGCTTTAATGTTTCCGCAGTGCACACGGCCGGGATTCATGAAATAGGCACGCTTTGGACAGATATCAAATACACACCGCGAAGACCCCGTGATCCACATCAAATACGCACCGCAGAGACCCCGTAATCCACGTCAAACACGCACTGTAAATACCCTGTTGACCCACATCAAATACGCACAACAAAGACCCCGTGATCCACATCAAATACGCACCGCAGAGACCCCGTGAACCACGTCAAATACGCACCGTAAGTGCCCGTTGACCCACATCAAATACGCACAGTAAATACCCTTTGATCGACATAACATACGCACAACAAAGACCCCGTGATCGACATCAAATACACACCGCAGAGACCACGTGATCCACATCAAATACGCACCACAGATATTGCGTGATCCACGCCGGGCATCCACTGGGTTGTATAGAAAAAAAAAACAATCTCACACACACAAAAATACCGAAAAAACACCTACCCTTAGAACGGAGTGTGGTTGCCTGAAAACGGTCTAAAACGTAACAACTGATCCGTAGATATAATGAAAGTTAAAGTTACACAAAGAGAAAGCTGGCTAAGAAGAAAATCGCTCATTTCCACGAATAGATTCTAAGCATTTTGCTGTTCTGAGGTACCAGTAGGTGTAAATGATTAGCTTTTCTTGCAGTATAATTTGCTGAGTAAATGCGATTCTTGTGTTCTTTCTAAACTGCGTACAAATATTTGGTTCCAGAACTAAAGCGTTTGCACCTCATTTATATCTTCTGCATAAGGGGTTTTGCAACGTGAAAGAAATCATTGTTAAGAATAGAGGAAAAGGTCCTCTTGTGAAGTGATAAAATAAGCGATGCTCCTTCGTTTGTTTGGAATTACTTTTGAGGACAGCGTGCATTGTATAATTTTAGTGTTAAGCTGATAACTTGTGTGTAGGTGGTGGGGGTGGGATGGAAGGATTTTTTTGCGGCTTGAAATCATGCTGGAAAAAGCCTGGGTTCTGCTTGATGTGGTATCGTTAACATATGTATGATAACATATTCGACACTGTGTTACATTCTCAGTATGTTGATTTGTCGTGTGTGTGTGTGTGTGTGTGCGTGTGCGTGCGTGCGTGTGTGTGTGCGGATCCGTGCTTGCGTGCGTACTTGAAAGCGCGCACGTAATCGGGAACTACACAACGAGACACGAGAATGGTGAATCTCTGGAAATAACCTGTGTCCATTGATCAAGAGTGAGGTGGGGCAGGGGGACGGGCAAGGAGAAAAGGAGAGAAAAAAGTCCACACAAAATGTCTGTAAAGGAATGGCTTTCAACGAGGGATCGTACACGCCCCCTGGAGACGGAATCCCACGCGTGCTTTACGTCCCAGACTCTTAACGACCGGTTCCAGACATGTTCGATCCCTGCTAATAACAGCGCTGGCATGAGGGCGGGTCATGGCCCATTCTGTCGTGACCAGAAGGACGTGGGTGGCTGGTCCAGGGTGACTGTGACTTTGAAGACTGGGATCAACTTCGCTTAGTCTCTGGGCTTTCATTTTTTTGTTTTAAAGACATGCTCAACTTAGTTGAAACTTTAGTGCTCTATGGGTGTTGTTTTTTTTTTTAAGCCAGGCTCAACTTCGCTGAGTCTCTGTTGTTTTAAAGACATGCTCAACTTAGTTGAAACTTTGGTGCTCTATGTTGTTTTTGGTTTTTTGTTGTTGTTTTTTAAGCCAGGCTCAACTCGCTGAGTCCTTTGGGCTCGTGTTTAAAAGACATGCTCAGCGTAGTTGAAACTTTGGTGCTCATTTTTTTAAAAGACAGGCTCAACTATGCTGTGTCTTTAGGGCTCATGTTTTTGTTTTAAAGACATGCCCATCTTAGTTGAAACTTTGGTGCTCCGTGCTTGGAAGACCTTGTCAATGTTAGTACGTCTTTATTTAGTTTGTAACTCAGGCTCAACGTTGCTGATTCTTTGATGCTTAATAGACACGTTCTTCGCGGTGAGAACCCGGTTGTTGAGAATGATGCATGTGCAGGTCTGCTTCGATGAGTCTTGGATGGTTGCTCAGTGGTCAGATGTATATCGTCGATAAAACGGGAGGATGTGTTTGTGGGATGGAATGCATGCTGTGTGGGGCCTTGAAGTCATCTCAGATACAGAAGGCACTGGTATGCCGAGTGAAGACCGGGCTTTTATATGTGACTTAAAAGCATACCGCATGATATTATTGGGTTTTATATGGGACTTAAAAGTATACCGCGTAATATTGTTCTCCTCTTCCTGCCTTTCGTCATTTAATTTCTGACGCCCTTTCCGGGATTCTGCCCGGCCTAATGCGATATATGTTCTCAAGCGCATTCTATGCATTGTTTTCAATCGCACCATCTCCATTTTCGTATTTACTTGGACTTGGTGTTCGACATTTAGTTTTGCTTTGTTCTGCGCCCAGGAAATGTACGCTTGTACTTGTGGACGGTTTCTGATGGTTGCCTTGTATGTACGAATTCAGGGTGAACAAGTTCATTTTTATGTCATTTGTGTTGTGCATAGGCAGGTTAATTTTGATGGGAATTTGCGCGAACAGCGAATCTGATCGGTTAATAATTAGCACACTGTGCTTCTTCTTGTCAACAAAATGGATATCACACACACACACACGCACGCGCGCGCGCACACACACACACACATGTCAATCTGTCAGTTTGTGTGTGTGTGGATACAGAACTGGACTTATTTGGTCCTGTTGTTACTCTTTTTTTCATACTAAAGGCACTTCAGAGACACATTGACATGTTGGCCTTTATGTCACGGGAAGTCAATTCCTAACTGCAGCGTCGAACATATTAAAAGGACAAAAAAAACAACAACAAAAAACAAAAACAACAACAAAAACGAACAGTTGACAAGTAAATGTTCTCATTCAAAACAATTCAAACACCATGAGAAGAAACAAAAAGAACCGCTCAAACTTGAAACGGATTTTGATTACATCGAAACTCATTTTCTCCTATATAAATGCAAGTGTCTTTATCACAAGCACGTACACATCCATCTCATCAAATCCACTCTACCACCTCCATCATCAATCTCTACCTCCTCGTATAAAAAAAAAGAGAATACAGAAGAGAGAGAGAGAGAGAGAGAGAGAGAGAGAGAGAGAGCTGTGCTCGGAATGAAAACACTGCCCATCCCATCTCTCAAGCACCAACACTAAAACTTACTTGGGCATCGCTCTGACCAAACGGAAAATTAACTTAACGCCAGATTTCTTTTTTTGCATTTCGTGTGCAAACCGGCTTTGAGCGTTTCTCTGCCTTCCCCGGTGCTCCAGTGCCGAGAGACTGCTGCCAGTGAGGGCGGCTGAATGGCATTATTTCCATGGGAACCCACTCTGCCAGGTGAAATCGTATGCGTTTGATTCCGATGTTTTCGCTGCGCTGCACACACACACACACACACACACACACACGCACGCGCACACGCACACAGCCAAGCACGCACGCACGCACGCACATACACACACACACGCACACAGAGCCAAACACACACACATACACACACACAGACACACACAGAGCCAAACACACACACAGTCAAACAGACAGACACACACACACACACACACACACACACTCACACACAAACCATCACACACAACACACACACCTTCCACTGGTTTTACGCTTGATATAAAATCCTCTTTCCCTTTTGTCTGCCTGCATGCCTGTCTGTTTCTCAAACGCCCTGTCTGCTTGTACTCTCTCTTTCTCTCTCTCTTTCCCCCTCTCTCTCTCTGATCACACGCGACTGGGTAGCCTGCAGCTTGTTGGGCAGCAATTTTATGCCATGGTAAACTTCATTTTGTGTGTGAAGAAAGCGTATGGTTGCCGCTGGAAACACAAAGCGGAAGAGGCATGTAAATTATCCCTGCCGCATGTGGACGCTTTTGAATACGTATCTGGAAGTAAGGCGGTCCATCCATACACATGTATTACAGCTCACTTGATACGTTACATGGGTAGATGGTCACGACATAAGCGTTCACCATGTTCTTCCATTAAAGGACGTAATTACACATAAAAGTGTCTTCTTAATCGCTGGACAAGAGCATGAACTAGGTCTTAAACTGAATTCAAAATGTCTGTTTCTGTGACAGATCTCGTCCAGGTCTCTAGACACTGGAAGGTTCGCCGGCAGGAAGCGAAAAATGTGATTCCGCTTATACATTTGTATAATGTATCAAAGAAAAGAGAAAAAGAAAACAAAACAATGCAAACAGAAGGGGGATTGGAGAAAAGGAAGGAGAGACCGACAGACAAATAGACAGACGGACAGACAGAAAGACAGACAGACAAAGGAATACAGATACAAACGGTGACAAGAGACCGAGAGAGAGACGGTCTAGAGAGACGGACAAGCACAGGGAATTTGGAGAGTAGAGTGTGCGCGCGTGCAAATGGAACCATTTTCGTTTTTTTATATATTTTTTTTTTCTCTCTCTCTCTCTCTCTCTCTCTCTCTCTCTCTCTCTCTCTCTCTCTCTCTATATATATATATATATATATATATATATATTAAATTAATTAATTAATTTTATTATTATTTTGTTTTTAACTATGTTAGTGTCAGTGAAGCCTCTGCAGCATGTGTGATGATAGAGGGGAGGGAATGTACATGATTCATGTCAAACACTAAAACACACACTTTCAGTGACAAGAGAGGGAGGTGTGCTGAGGAGAGGAGGCTCATCATGCGCAGGGAGCGGAGAGGTACAGGATGGGAGAGGGGGTGGGGATGGGGAAGCTGGGAAGCTGACCAGTTGAGGGGAGGGAGGGAGAATGACAGAGGCAACGGACAGACAGAAAAAAAAAATATTCATTTGTTAGACAGCCGGCTCATAACGAACGTGTGGGCCATGAACAACTACAATAATAATAGTAACAACAACAACAAGAAGAATGATAATGATAAAAGTAATAATGAAAATAATAATAATGAATTCACACAGTTTAAACAATATGTCGATGGACAACGCGGATACTTACACACTCATACGTTCACGCAGACAGACAGAGAAAAATAGAGAGAGAGAGAGAGAGAGAGAGAGAGAGCACATACGCACACAGAGCACACACACACACACACACACTCCTCAGCGCCCAGCCACCCCCCCCCCCCACCCCCACCCCCCCATCTCTCTCTGTCTCTTTTTCCCTTTACGTCTATCGATAGTCCAGTCCAGACCCAGTTCTGTTTGGGTCAGCTATGACTGACATGGATGACCACTTGGTGCTTGGAGCCAGACATTGACTCGAGTTCAAGTGAGACCCCCAGGTATTGTGCAGTGAATACCCCCCTCCACTGACCAGACCCATAAAAAATCGATAAAACTCTGTGTGTGTGTGTGTGTGTGTGCGCGCGAGCACGCGCCTTTGTCTTGTCATTGTGTGCCTATCTGTCTGTCTGTCTGTCTGTCTCTCTCTTTGTGTACCTCTGTCAATATCCCTCCCACCGACACACACACACACACACACACACACACACACACAACACCACACACACACACACACACACACACACACACACACACACACACACACACACACACACACACACACACAGAGGGAGCATTTGTTCGTGGAACGAAAAGAAAGCGTTTACATTTAAAGACGGTCTGTATACGCAATTAAAGTACTCACCGTTCCCAAGGGAAAACACAATCAGAATCACATTGCTCATTCTTGACAGTTTAATGCTTCAAAGCGCTGTTAAGCTTTCTCTCCCCCTTTGTTTGTTTCTCTCTTCTTCCTTTTTTTTAACACATATCTCTCTTCATATATTTTTCTTTCTTTGGGGAAAAAAATGGAACCCATTCATTCATTTTGAACCTCAGTGTGATATTGTGAACGACCTCTACTCTCCCACTTTCCTGTATCCTCTTTCCTGTTTTATTATTTTCTTCTTAACTTGTCCATATTTTCTTTCGTTCTTTCTTTCTTTCGTTCCTTCTTTCTTTCCTTCGTTCGTTTAGAAAACAGTGACCCTATTCAGTCATCTTGAACCTCGATGAGGAGAGTGTAAACGACCACACCCCTCTCTCCGTACCTCCCATCACCCTCTTTCCTTTTTCTGTACTCAAGTTTCTCTCTCTTCGTTTTTCTCCCCTTTCTTATTTCTTTCTTTCTTCCTTCCTCCCTCTCTTCTTTCTTTCTCTCTTTCTTTATGAAAACATGGAACTCATTCAGTCAATGTGAGATTGTGAACGACCACCCCATCCACCCCCTTCCCCACCTCCTGTCATCCCTCACACCACCACCACCACCACTGGCCTCCCCCTCATATCCCTCCAGCCAGTGCCCTTGTTCCCCACTTCCACCCTTATCCTCCTCCCCCCTACCCCTGGTTCAGTGGCAAGGGGCTGAAAAAATAGGGATAGGGGAGGGAGGGGGAGTTGGCGAAGATGAGTAGTCTACTTCGTTCGATGAATCATTCATCACGCTGTCTGCGTACTATTTTCGCTGGTGCTTAAAGAAACATACCAAAACGACCACAGCGACAACTAATTTTTGCATGGTAGCTACCACCAATCTCCTGGTAAGGTCATTGAGTGAAGTTAATGATGCTGATCTTTCTTAGCGTCCCCCCCCAACCCCCACCCCACAACCCTTTCCCCTTTTCGTTCCTGTTTGGACCTGTATGTACATCTTCCGGAAATGTATCAACGAGAGGGATTGTGGGTCCAAATGAGGGGAACTAACTCTGAATACAAGCGGTCCCAGAAATAGCCTCGGGCGTAATAAATTGAAGGTGCCGGATACAGATCATGCGTTGACCTCAGGGTGATAAGCCTTATTAATCATACGTTGTTTGTTTTCTTTTTTTGGTTGTTTGTCTCATTTCTGGGTGTATAGCTCTCGGGGAAAATTGGTGAGCATTTTCTTATTATTTCCAATTTTTGTCTTTGTTTCTTTCTTTGTTGTTTTTTTCTGTCCATGCCATTTCTTTTGCCGTCGAAAGATTCCATTTTGTTTCGTGATTGGTGAAGAGTCTTTTAGGTGGTATGCAGTCTAACATTGTTGAATGATCAGATTTTGTTTTTATCCAAGTGGAAAAAAAAAGAGCTCAAAAGGATGCCATGTCAACGGTGTAGTAAACGCATGTTACAGATAAAGGACAACGTTACCGTTTGAAATCATGCTCAGACTTTGTCTTTATTTCATCAAAATTTAATCTAATGCCTGGAAAAGTACTGAGATTGTGTGTGTGTGTGTGTGTGTGTGTGTGTGTGTGTGTTGACTGATTGGTTTTAAGACTCCACAGATTGGTTATATGGCAGGTCATTTTGTTTTACTCCTGTTATTCTTCTGTTGTTTAAACGTTTTTTTTTCTTCTTTAATTACTTTTCACTGTTTATGAGAACATTAAATTCATTCCGTTATAGAATGTTTCGTAGCGCACTAACTGATTATTTGATTGAATAAATTAATAAATTGAATGAATGAATGAATGGAAATGGACATGACGTGAACAAGAGCGCATTTTATGGCCATCCGATTGGGCTAATGTTGTTGGGTTTTTTCCTCCCTCTCTCTCTCTCTCTCTCCCTCTCCTGTGTGTGTGTGTGCGTGTGCGTGCGTGTGTGTGTGTGTGTGTGTGTGTGTGTGTGTGTGTGTGTGTGGTTTTGCCTGGAAGCGAGGCATTCGAAAGTTGGTGACGGGGTTATGGTCCATGAAGCGGGAAAGAGGAAGCGCGGAGCGGGTGGTTGGCCAGAACAAAACGGAACGTGCAAAAAAAGTAAGGGAGCATAGCGGGGACAAAAGAGAGAACATTTCACGTTACTGGAAACATTCGCGTCTCATTCTTTACACTTTGCGCTGCCGCATGCCATGCGATTTCTTCACACACTGTGTTTCTGAAAACGTCTTCAGCTTTGCTCTGTCTGTCTGTATGTTTCTGTCTTTCTGTCTGACTCTCTCTCTCTCTCTCTTTCCAGGCCTCTCCCCTTATCGTCTTTTACCCACCACCCCTCTCTGTCTCTGTCTCTCCGTCTTTCTGTCTCTCCAGGCCTCTCCCCTTATCGTCTTTTATCCACCCCTCTTTCTCTATCTCTCTCTCTTCATCTCTCTCTCTCTCTCTCTCTCTCTCTCTCTCTCTCTCTCCACGCCTCTCCCCTTATCGTATTTTATTCCCCTCTCTCTCTCTCTCTCTCTCTTTCCAGGCCTCTCCCCTCATCGTATGTTGTTCCTCTCTCTCTGTTTCTCTCTGTCTCTCTGTCTCTGTCTCTGTCTCTGTCTCTCTCTCTCTCTCTCTCTCTCTCTCCTGACCGTTCAGTTCGTCCACCTCACCCCCTTCCCCACATCTTTATGGTCAGCTACATGTTCGGATTTCATTTTATCATGCACGCCCGGTGCACTCCAGATGTGATGCCGACAGAGCCAACAAAAGATTGGGGAATATCTGCTCCCCTGTTTCAGTGACGTAATTTATGGGAGGAGGGGGTTTGGAGGGGTTTGGGGGGGGGGGAGGGCTGGAAGGGGGTCGAGGGGGTGGGGGTGGGATGGGAGGGGGGGGGGGGGGGGGCGAAGTCTGCTGAAAACGAAGATTTCTCTCAGGGTATCCGTCTGTGTCTCACTGACCCTTTTAAGTTTGCAATTGAAAAACTGCCTTTTAAACACTCGTTAGTTTGATTGAAAGCTGATTGGGCAAACAACAGTGCCAGTGTGTCCAGGAAAGACAAGTGAGTGAGAGCAAGAAAGGGGACAGAGGAAGGCTTGAAGGATAGGAAGAGAAAGGAACAGGAAGGACAGGGAGGGGGAGGGAAATGCATATTATTGGATGTAAATTGAATATTTTATATTAAATGACTATGTCTGCCAGACCAGACCGTTGTTTCTTTTAAAGTCACTTAAAAAAAAAATCGATCCAATGGAAGCTGTGCTGGGCAACTTTGTTGCTTTCAGGTCAGTTCTATTGACTTCAAGCAACGCCACCCTACTCTAAGCTTCAATGCGTTTTAAGGGCGCCAGGTTGCGAAAGGGAAACAATTTGTTTAGTTTTTGCACACACCTTCGCAAGTGTCCCCACTTGCCCTCCCCCCAATCCTCCCCTCCCCGCTACCACTCTCCACTCTCAACAAATTACATTTCCTGGACCACGTGCAAGCAGAGATCAACGAACAGTGACTGAGGTTACGCCCTTTCTCTCTATATATACCTCAGCGCCCTGACAGTTTCGACTCGTGTATCTTCCAGAGGTAGGGGGAATACAAGGGCTTGTTGGCCGCAGCGATGATGAGCAAGTTGGGCTTGAAACGAGGAGCACTCGTCACGGCATAAACGTGGCTTGCGGCTGGGAGACAATGACCACAAAACTGAAGGGTCCACGATGATTTCCCGGGCTATCCATCATACTGACTTGTCCGACTTTCATTTGTGAGGACGAATATTGGATTTGTTTGTTTGGTTGTTGTTTGTCGTGGAGCGGATGGCGTTGGGTTTGTGATAGGGTGAAGTTATGTGGATATCCTATTCTTTTATGAGATCGTTGCTGTGCTGGATTATATTTTCGTTTATATTGTTCTGCATCTTTGTTTATGGGTTTCGCCTTTTTTTAAATGAACATTTTTTTCTTCGTCAACATTAATTTCGTTACCAGTATTATTCATGGCTGCGGTTATTGCACTGATGTTTGTTTGTATGGTATACTGAACCAGTTGGATTGGTCAGTCTTGCTTGGTATCACAATACTATTATCGATGCTACTTGCAATTAACTCTCTCCATACGAACGGCGAAACAGACGACGCTAACAGTGTTTCACCCCAATTACCATCATCAAAATATTGCAAGCGGAAGGCTCTTATACTGAAGAGGTGAATGTTGACAAAGAATACCACAATTCTGACGACGAAAGCTATAGGTTGGGTCATTCAGACACCCACTGGACATCCGAGGGGTCTGTGTAGAGGAGAAGAGAGGACTGGCCGTACTGAGTGAGTTAAATCCACCCAGCGGGAAACAATATCTACCAATGTATCGTCCCCCCTAGCGTCCCCACCCCACCCCACCCCTGCCACCCCACCACTCTCTCTCTCTCACGATATACTTTTTGATGGTATTGGATCTTTTACGTGTGTACCCCCTCTAACCCTCTTGTGCTGCTTCCCGCCCTCTTTTCTCCTTCACCCTTACTCCCTGGTTCATTCAGAGGCAGGAGATGAGAAGACGAAGCTGAATCATTCACGCTGCCTGTTTAATACTTTCCCCGGTCCTAAACCCGACCAAAACGACCGCAACGAAAGGGAATCTTTACATAGTAACTATTCGACCAATCTCAGCGGAAGCTCGTAGAGTTAAGTTAATGTTGCTTGTCTTCCCCTACCCCCCCGCCCCCCTTCTAGTTTGGACTCGTCCATCTTCCGGTGATGCAGGAACGAGGGAGACCGTGGGTCAGAATATAGAGGGGTGTGGGGGTGGAGGAAGATGGGGGCTGGAACTGAATGGAAGCCAGTGGTTCCAGTAGAGCAGCGGCGTTTATAATTGAAGATTCCAGATTCAGATCATGCACTAACCCTAAGGTGAAATGCGCTATTAATCAAGAGTTTGCTTTTTTTTTTTTTTGGTCCCGGTTCTTGGTATATCGCTTTCAGGGGATATTGGTGGACATTTTATTTGTGTGTTGTTGTGTTTTTCCCCTCCCCCATCACATTTATTTTGCCGTTTGATGTTTCCATTCACTTTGCGTGAGGTTGTACAGATAATTATGTCAAGCAATTTAACGTTGTTGGATGAAGAGAGGTAGAAGCAAATGTCTTTTGAACAAAAACGGATATGATGAAGATATTATTAATGATCACATCCATTTTCAGCAGGAAGAAGCAAATGCCTTTTAAAGAAAAACCGATATGATAAAGATATAAATAATCACATGCAATGTCATACCTTGCGCAGGTCAGGCATAAGTACAATATCAATACAGGGAACACATACAAATGGCATCTGTTTTTGTTTTGTTTTGTTTTGTTTTGGTTTTTTTTTTATTGCATGCTGTATATCCGTCTTTATTTCATGGAACAACTTAGCGATTTTTCGCATTGCTTCGATGATCTGAAAATCCTTGAGACTTGGTTTCATGGCAATCTTTTTCTCTCTCGGAATCATTTTCCTCTCTTGTCACAACTTGAATGCACTGTGGTGGATTTGTACGTGCCGTCAGTTTGACTCATTTGATTGACTCGTGTACAGATGGCAGGAACGAATGGACATATACACACAATAATAAAACCTTCATGAAGAAAGACTGCTGATGAGGTGGTGATGGAAGGAGGGAGGGAGGGGAGAAGGTGGTGGTGGGGGTGGAGGGATGAGACGGAGAGCGAGCACTGAGACGGAATGAGAGTGTGTGTTGGTGGTGGTCGTGGTGGTGGAGGAGGATTTCACGAAGTGGAAATGTTCTCGTCTCATTCTTTACAACAATCAGTGCTGTCCCTTTGTGCTGGGATTTTCTCCTTTCCATTCTGGTGCCGTGTCTTCAGCTTGCTTGATCTCTCTCTCTCTCTCTCTCTCTCTCTCTCTCTCTCTCTCTCTCTCTCTGTCTGTGTGTGTGTGTGTGTGTCTGTCTGTCTGTCTGTCTCCCTCTCTGTCTGTCTGTCTCTCTGTCTCTCTCTCTGCGCCTCTGTCTCTCTGTCCCTCTGTTGATTTTATGTTTGTCTGTCTCTCTGTATGTCTCTCTCTCTGTCCCCCCTCTCTGTGTGTCTCTCTTTCTGTCTGTCTGTCTCTCTGACTGTTACTCTGTCACCCTGTCCCTCTGTCTCTCTCTTTCTCTCTCTGACTGTTACCCTGTCCCTCTGTCCCTCTATTTCTCTGTCTCTGTCTATCTCTATGATTGTTACCCTGTCCGTCTGTCCCTCTATCTCTCTGTCTCTCTCTTTGTTACCCTATCCCTCTGTCTCTCTCTCTGTCACTCTCTCTCTCCCTGACTGTTACTCTGTCCCCCTGTCCCTCTCTCTCTCTGTCTCTCTCTATCTCTCTGACTGTTACTCTGTCCCCCTGTCTCAATGTCCACCCCCCTCTCTCTCTCTGTTACTCTGTTCCAATGTCCCTGTCTGTCTCTGTCTCTCTCTCTCTCTCTCGCCAGCCAGGTCCCATCAATGTGGCTCTGGCCGTCTTCAGTTTCCATTTTATTACGCACGCTTGGTGGACTTCCAGATGTGATGCAGCCGAGGGCGACAAAAGATGGGAAAATATGGGCACGTGTTTCCGTGAAGCAGTGTATGGAACCAGTGGAGAGGGTCTGGGGGGTTGCGGGGGTGAGGGAGGGGGGTCGGTCCTGTCAGTCTCATTCATTCTATCAAGTTTTCGGCGGAAAGAAAGAAAAAAAAAAGCTTTGTTTTTAAAGCGTTCTATAATTTGATTGAAGCGTGATTGGCAAGACGAACTGCGCAACTATGTGCAGAAGTGAATGTGCGTGTTAGACAAAGCGAAATATATTAGGGAAATTAGTTTGTGGGGTGCGGGGAGGGGGGTGGATTTGAGAGGTGGGGGTAAGACAGAGATGGACAGCAATGATAATTATCGTTTGTTAGTTGGTTTTTTTTATGAAAAATAAGATTGTCTGCCGAAACAGACGCTTGTTCATATTAAAGTTTATTGACTTTATCGATACAGCGCAAGCTGCACTGAGCAAGTTGTTACTTTCACCATAAGCTCCAGTGAACGAACGGAATTTCTTGAAACCCCTAGTTTCACACACTGTGGCACGCTTGGTTGGCATACAGAAGAAAACGGCGCTCGATTGCTTTCGTTACTTATGCTTCATGCTTTAAATATCTTCGCCTGCAAACCCAAACCAACCAACCTTGCCTGCACCACGTGTCAACTTGGATCAACGACGATTGATTGAAGTTTGTGCCCCACCTTTCTCTCTTACCTCAATCCCCTGATAGTTTTGGACACGTACATCTTTCAAGATGACGGCAGCGGGAAATCTGGGGAAGAGTGGGGCGTTGATTGGCGACCATAGAGAGATGAGCACCGGAGCTTCAAACGAGGGGCACTAGTCCCCGGCATAAACGTGGCTTATGACCAAGGGAGACAATGACCGCGGACACTGGATTTCAGGACGAGGCCCACCATCCATCACACTGACTTGTCTGTCTTTTATTTATTTTTTTCCTTCTGCCCTGGTTTGAGCGAAGGGGTATTGGGATGTTATTTGTGCAGCAGAGTGAGGTGGGTGGGTGGGGAAGAGGTCGGGGGTCGGGGATTGTGTGTGGGGGTGGAGCGTGGGGATGGGGGTACGAGGGTACGAGGGTTTGGACTGGTGAGAGAGCGGGCACAATTCTAAGAATGTCCCTTTCTTGGGTGGTTCCTTTTTCCTGGCCAGGATTACATTATATTTTCTTTCCATTTCCTGTTCAGTGATGCTTTGTGCTCACTTGATTATAGCGTCTTTTTTGTACTGCCATGTATATATGTGTATAAAAAGGTCATTCAGATATTCAGGAATTGTCAATAGTGATTCGTGTGTGTGTGTTAGGTACCCTTAAAATATGAATAGTGATTTGTATGTGTATGTGAATTGCAGTGTTTGATAATAACAGCAACAGCGACAACAAATGTAGAGAGATTGGGGGGTGGAGAGGAAAGGGAGTGAGATAAACTGAGAGACTGTTAGATTTTAAAGTTTTCGGTCAAAACGAAATACCTGCTAAAGCACACAGACCTGAGAATGTGACAGTGATCATGGGGAAGATGGGGAATGGGTGGGGTTATAAATAGGAAAGTGAACGTGGAGAGAGAGAGGAGAGAGAGAGAGCGGACGATGGCGTAACTAACAACGAGAATTTCTCAGTGTCTCTCGTCTTTCTGTCTCTCTGCCTCGTCTCTGTCTTAATGTCGTGTCTCCGGTCAATCTCTGTCTCTCGCTCTTTCCGTCTGTCGGCCACTTACTCTTTCATATTTTTGTTGTTGTTGTTTTTCTTCTTCTTAATCTTCTTCTTCTTCTTGTCTTGTTGCCAGAGGCACAGATTGAAAGCCTTCGCGAAGCCTAGAATTTTTATCCTTGAGTGATAGATTTTTTTTTTAAACCTTGAGTCTCTCTCTGCTTTGAAAACTCAGCAGCCCTCTGTCTTTCGCTGTTTTCTTTTCATTCCGTGTCGTCTGCTCGTCTGCATTTCCTCATCTTCACCACCGATACACGTGCCTTCTGCCGTACTGTTTTTGTTGGTTTGCTGCTGTGGTTGTTGTCATTGTTGTTGTTGATTTTTTTTCAGTCTGATTGATCCGATCATCTCACCCACCTCCACCCCCCCCCCCCGTCCCACCCCCACCCTCGTTGGTGAGAATGTTGGGTGCTCGTTCAGTTATGAATAGTATCACCACCTTCTGAATGTTCTGTGATATAGTTCTTCCTCTTTTCTACCCCCTCTCTTTGTTTCTGACATTGTGTTTTCCTCTCTGTCGTCTCTTTTCTTTTCTTATTTTCTGTCTTGCTGGTCTATTCCATATAACTTTTCGGGAAACATTTCACAGTTATGGATGTTGTGTAGGTTGTTGTTGTTGTTGTTTTCGTTTCTTTTTATATAACGTAGGATGTGTTAATTGCTGGCTGACATGTAATTTGATTTTGTCTTCCCGTTATTGTTTGTAGAAATATGATTTTCTTAGTTATTTATGATCAGGTTTGTGTTTTGTCACATTTCCTAATCCTCTGGTGAAAAGTTGATGGAGTGGCCAAAGTCCGAGACATATCTTCTTAACTTTATGTCCATAAACATGACTGTACTTCGGCCTAGTTTTCTTTTCTGAGTGCCTGGTTTTGTTGTCGTTGGTTCTTGTTTTTTGTGCGTTTTTTTCATCATGTGCTCAGGGGTTGAATTGATATCGTGAGTGATTCCAGCCCTGATGCGGGCCTGTGTTGTCGGCTGGGCCGAAAGCACCAATGATAAATGAGATCCTCCTCAGCCCCGTTGTGCATCTGACTGAGTACAGCAAATGAGGAAAATACGTGAGCTTCATTCAGTGATGGAATTGCTGAGAGAAGTCTGTAAATGATTTTTTTTTTCTTAAAGTAGAAAGAAAACAAAAGAAAACAAAACAAAACATAATAAACTAAAATAAAAAGTTAAGCTGGAGTGAGAATATCAATCTCTTCCCTTCTCTCCCTCACATTCTGCTTCACCCCTCCCCCTTCTTTCATCATTCACTCGTTTTTTGCTTTGTTTTATTTTGTTTTTTGCTTTCTTTTCCTTTTTTAATGTCTGCATCTCTGCTTTCTGTCTTCGTATACGCATGCATGGATGTCATAGGTTCCAGTGCCTTTATCCAGTCCCATCCTACCAGTTTTCAGGGACTGTCGGTAGCGCTGGCGAAAGAAAGAAAAACTTAATCAGTGAGTTGCTCCCGCTTAATGCATAATGCCACAATGTCATTGCTTGTAAAACAATATCCTCGAATTGCATTGACCACCACCACCATGCGCCAGCTCCGAACAACGAACCGTGATTTGATATACATATTTTTTCCACTTACCACAATCCCTGGAGGAAGGTGGTGGAATGGTTAAGACACTCATCTGCAGACAAAGTGTCTGTGAGGGTCTGAGTTCGATTCCCGCTCTCGCTCTTTCTCCCATGTTTGACTGGACAAATCTGTCTGAGCGCTAAGTCATTCGGATGCGACGATAAACCGAGGTCCCGTGTGCAGCACGCACTTGGCGCTCTGAAAAAAAGAACCCACTGCAGAAAACGGCTTGTCCACTGGCATATTTCTGTAGAAGTCCTCTGTGATAGGTACACAAATATATAACCATGCATGCACTGAAGGCCAGATGAAAAGCGCGTTGAGTTGTGCTTCAGAACAGGTAGATGTGGTGTGGCGTATCTGGATTTATCAGAACGCAGTTACTTCCTTGAGAATCTGAAAACTGAAACCACGCGCTAGCTCAGAAGATCAACGAACAGTGATTGGAAGATGACACCTTTCTTCATCTCTTACTCAGACCCTGTCAGATTGGTGGGTGCGTACATTTTATTGCATTTTTCTCCAGAAACACGGGGCTGGGAGGAAGGGACTGCTGGCTATCCGTCGCGAGTGGGGGCTTCACACGAGGGGCACTCGCCCCGGCATTAGCGTGGCTTATGACCAAGGGGAGACAATGACCGCTCACACTGTGGATTCCGGGACGAGGCCCGCCATCCATCACACTGACTTGTCTGTCCTTTTATTTCCTCCCTGCCCTGGGATATTGGCAGTTATTTGTGCAGCAGAGTGAGAGGAGGGGAGCGGGGGGTGGGGAGAGGGGGTGGGGAGGTGGGGAGTCAGAGCGGGAGGTGGTGTTGTGGGATAGGGATAGGGGTAATTGGCGGGAGTTATCGGTTTCGCTCTCTCCTTCTCCTCCTCCTCCTCCTCCAATGTCTCTTTCCTTTCGTGGTTTCATTTTCCTACAGCAGGTCCCACCATGGTGTTTTCTGGTGTAGAGTTCGTCTCGACTTTCCATCGTCTCTTGTGCTGGTTAGCCACCCTCCACCCCCCCCACACCCCCAAAAAACCACCCCACCCCTCCCCACTCTCCTCTATCCCATCTTCTTCAAACTGGGTGCAAGTATTTTACTGGTTTGTGATTGTTTGTTTGTTTGTTTTTCATTTGTCTACGTGTGCATGATTAAATCCGACCCCCCACCCCCTTTTTTTTTCATGTGCATGTAGCTGAGTACAGCAAAATAGGAAAATAAAAAAAAAGATAAGTTTGCATCATTCAGTGATTAAATTATTGAATGAAGTCTTTAAAGAAAAAAATAAATATAAAAAAATGCAACAGGGGGAGTATCGGTCTTTTCCCTTTTATGTGTGTTTGTATCTCTTTCTTTCTGTCCATCTGTCTTTATTCGTTCAATCCTTCTCTTTCTGTCAGCTCCTGTCCCTCAACTCTTTCTCTTTTTTTTTTTTACTTTCTCATTCTCTCTCCGTCTCCATCCCAACCTCTCTCTCTCTCTTCCTTTCCCTCCACTTTTCTCTCTCTCTTTCTCTCTGTCCCTTTCCTCTCTCTTTATTTCCACCTCTTTCATCCATGGATGTGTAAAATATTTAGTGCTGTAGTTTTCGTTCAGTAAAAAGAAGATCGGTATGATCCACTGTTTGACAGGCTACATACGCTGTGCTTTCCCGCGCACGCGGGAGGAAGATGGACGGAGGAAGGGAGAGAGATAGCGAGAGAGAGACAGACAGACAGACAGACGGAGAGTGAGAGTGTGTGTTAGAGAGATAGGCTGTCCTGTTGCTTATTCATTTAATCCATCACCGGTGAAGACAGTAATCTACTGCACAGTGTGTTCCCGAAAGTTTCTTCAGGAAACTCTGCTGGTTGAGATAAACATTGTTGTTGTTGTTGTGTTTGGGAGAGTTCGGAAACTTTAACCTATTTCCCCCCACCCCACGCCCCTCAACAGCACTGATGAAAACATCTCTGTAGAACTGTTTAAACCCAGTATACCCAGTGGGAAAATGAGGGTGATTCTTTTATTTTATTTTTGTTTATACGACCTTCAGAGCTTGACTCCAAAATCCGCCAGAGAAGATTCGCTTCCATCGTCGAGACCGTTATACTGTAAAGCCCGGAAGGAAATCACTTTTGATTGGTTTCGTTTATGGTATGTGCAGAATGTCTTAACGGTATGTGTAGAAATGCCCCACCTCTTCTCCTTCGATGCCATCACCGTTTCTTAAAAAAAATCTCGGCTATCTGCACGTGAGCTTTACCTCAACGACCAGTTAGCGTGAGATATGTTTCTTCTGTTTGTTTTTTTCTTCCTAAACCCCTCTCCCTGGCCCTGACAGTCGAGGTCTCGTACATCTTCCTAGGAAGCACAAGGGGGGAGCACGAGGGATTGTTTGGCCCCAGAGATGAGCAGCGGGGCTTGAAACGAGGGGCTGTAGTGCTGACATAAACGTGGCTTGCCAACTGGGAGACAATGACCACAGGATTGGAACCCGACCACCACCACCACCTCCTCCTCCTCCACCACCATCACTGCTCTTCTGACTCGTCTGCCCGTCTTTTATCGCTGTAGTTAGGGAGCTCTAGCAGGGGCAGTATCAGAGAAAAAGGTTTGTGAAACGTTTGGGTTTTGTGTCAAAACAGATTAGATGTTGCTCCGCCCCTCCCCCCGCCCCCCCCCCCCCACACACACACACACTTTTATTTTTTTGTTTTGCTTTTACTCACCTTGTAGGAGTGTGTATGTTTTGTTTTCTTTGACATTCTTTTTTGGCAGTGATGTTGACGGTGGTGAAACTTCGCGAAAGGGTTACTGGTGTGTGTTAGGATTTTGTTACACGTTGGTGTTCTTAATTTCAAACGCATTTACTCCCATGTTCTGCCTTTGATTTTGCTTGTTTTGCTTTCATGAATGTGTTGACAGTCGGAAAGTTAAGAGTGAGAGCAAGGTTTTGGATCGATGCGAGTTTCACTTGGGTCACAGACGGACATCATGCATGTCAGTCGTGAAAGCATAGCAGAGCGAGCCATGTTTAAAGTTTGTTTTCCAACCCAACTTTTGATATCTAGATAAGAACACTTGTATACATATAGGAATGCATGTATATGCAATAACCATCCTGTCTGTCTGTCTGTCTGTCTCTCTCTCTCTCTCTCTCTCTCTCTCTCTCGCAGACAGACAGACAGACAGACAGACAGACAGACAGAAGCGAAACGAAACGAGGGAGCACTCAGGAAGTCAGGGATTTTGCTTTGAGTTTACCGGCCTCTCTAGTGGTGCATATTTAAAAAGAAAATGAACTAAAAACTGCCAGTGGAAAATAAAGCAAATAAACAACATTGCAGACACTCACATCCA
>NC_134881.1:18691250-18696250 GCF_041734735.1 Babylonia areolata
TGCAGATTCTGCTTGGATTACGCTCCTTTTGTTGACTCCTGTGTTTTGCTCTTCTTCTTTTTTTCTTTTTTCTTTGTTTTGTTTGTCTTGTTTAGTTGTTTGTTGTTGTTTTTTTTTGGTTTTTTTTCTTCATTGTATCGATTGTTTTTCCACTTGACAAAAACGCTAAAATGAGCTGTTCGCAATGAAGAATTTCAGTCGTCAATTCCAGTTATTTTAAGATAAACGCCGCTGCCAACGTTGGGATAGATAGGAAATGGAACGAAATGGAACGGAAGGTGATTAGTTCTGCCGTTTTTTTTTTGTTTTTGTTTTTTTCAAAATTCGGATTGATTTATTGGTTGAACGTCTGTTTGTCAGCAGATTTGAGCAGAAACGTCAAGTAAGAAAAGAATATCCCCCCCCCCTCCCACCACTCCACTCTTCCTGAAATTTCGTGGGAAGAATTGTTTATGGGCCAAGTCCCAAGGTTTAATCGATGGAAGTCCCAAGGTTTAATCGATGGGATATTTGGTGGTGATCTGATCGAGTGTCCTGCTATCCTGCGAATTTTAAAATACCAACGCTTGGCGTTAGAAGAGAATATTGTATTGTACTTTTTTTGGTGACAACAAATTTACCTGTGTGAAAATAGTTTCCTCTCTTCATGGAGAGCGGGTCGCCACAATGTATCGCCACCTTTTCGTTTCTCCTTTTTGGTCTGGAAGTGTGTTAGTTTTCTGGTTTTTTTTGGTGTGTGTGTGTGTGTGTGTGTGTGTGTGTGCGTGCGTGCGTGCGTGTGTGTGTGTGTGTGTTTATCAAAGTGCATTTTTTTCAACAGGGACAACTTTTTTGTTGCCGTCTGTTCTTTTACGTGTGCTATATGCCGTGGGTTCTTTTACGTGCGCTCCGTGCATGCCACATATTATATGGGCTTATCGTCTCATCAGAATGACAAGCACTCAGAGCACTACTCAGGGTGTAGTGGAGTGGGGAGATTAAAACCAGAAAATAAGTTTTTAAAAAATGGTTCGTATATGAGACTCGGAACCGTGGACGCCAGCTTCCTAATCAGGTACACTACCACATGGCCACTGCTCATAGAAATGTGCTGATTTTTGTTTTTCTGTTCAGGTCATATGCACTGTATCCCACTTCACGGGCCTTTCGATATCACTCACCACAATATCTATCTATCTATCGTTCTATATATATGTGTATATATATATATATATATATATATATGTGTGTGTGTGCGTATATATATATATATATATATATATATATATATATATATATATATATATATATATATACACATATATATACTATGCCTCACGTTAAAGAAAAGAAAAGAAAGAAAGATAAGAAAAAGAAGAAAAAAACTTCGACTTAACTTTCGGTGACTGCAAGTGACAGGATCATCCCTGACAGTTTGGTTTCGCGTTCATCTTCCAGAAGCAAGGGGGAGAAAATAGCAGTGCGTGTTGGGGGGGGGCCCACTGAGATGAACAAGTGGAGCTTGAAACGAGGAGCAGCAGCAGCAGCTGTAGTAGTCCCCGGCATCACCAAGCTGTGTGGCTTGTGAGGAGGATAGGGGGAGACTATGTCCACCGTGCTGGTGGAGGAGGGTCCTGGACGGATCATCCCCCCCCCCCCCACACACACACCCTCCCCCCCTCCTGGGCTATGGCTATCCATCACACTCACTTGTCTGTCTTTTATTTCTGCTGTCTCGCTGAGGACCAGAGTGTCTGGAGGGAGACGTTGGGGAGAGTGGGGTGGGGGTGGGGGGGGGTGGAAGAGAAAGGGGGATGGTGTTGGGGGGTGGGGGTCTTAACACTAGCCTTTACAGTCATCCCCTCATCCCTCAAGTGTTCTTTTCGGTCGTTGCCTTTTTTTTTCTTTTGGGGGGAGGGGTGTGTGTAGGAGTGTATTCTGTTTTCTTTGGGCAGCGATACAGATCGTTCAGAAGAGACCTAGATGGAGGAGTCGATAGCAAGTTTAATGTGATTTGTGGTCATTTTTCTTCTTTTTTTGAGGGGGCGGGGGGGGGGGATTAAATGTACACGACATTTAGAAAATATACATTTTTTTTTACTTTGTTTAAGAGGAAAAGAAAGAAAAAAAAAGGACGTCCTGTTTTTCATGACTTTGCCAAACTTTCGAGGAGAAAAAAAGAAGAAAGAAAACACAAAGTTTCCAACATAGTCTGTTGAAAAAAAAAAAAGAGAGAAGACACCAGTGTCTCCTACGTTACGTAGTTTTGTTGTTGGAAAGAATACACCAGACTCTGCACAGTCTGTTGAAAAGAATACAGCAGTCTGTTGCACACTGTGTTCCTGTCATTCATTCTCAGTAGCGATCAGCTCCGGTTCCTCAGTCTCTTTTCAGCCAGAGTCTCTTTTCATCCAGCATTGAGTGGGGGTGGGTGGGTGGCTGGGAGGGATGAAACGGTACTGTGACTTGATCTGGAATAAATGCAAAAAAACCCAAAAAAACAACAACAAAAAACCCAGAGAGGACCAGACGGGACTCTTGAGAAGGAGGTGGGCATTGCTTCTACAGACTATTGCAGGTTATCACAAACTTTCGTCTGGATCTCTGCATAGCTGCTGGAATCGACTCGGCATGCAATCATACTTTCTTTTTTCTTTTTCTTGTGTGAATGTCTGCGCAGTCCGTCTGCCTGGCCAGATTTGTGTCACAACGTCGTCTTGAATTTGGTGGGGTTGTTGAAATATGTGTCTTGAATAATAATGTTTTGTAGCTTTGAACCTGTGGATAACAGTATCGGGGGAATTGGGACAGGGTTCAATGAATTCAGTATTGAATTGTCACAAATGTATGAGAATAGAGTCGAACACAGCAGAGTAATTAACTGAAGCGTATAGAGACACTATGGTGGCCACATGAGTAGATGCCATTGTTAAAAGAAGAAGAAGAAAAAAAAGAGTGACTCAGTTTAGTCTAGTTAGCAGCACACAACAGGTCAGTTCTCTGACTACTTGAAATTCTCCATAATATGTTCTGAATGGGTATTTTTGTTGGTATCCATTGCTGCCCCAGTTTCTCTCTCTGTGCTTGTAGGGGTGGGGGGCGAAGAGGGGAGGTTGTGAGTGTATCTGTGAGTGTGTCCCCTTCATTTTTATATCTGACTTCTATTCTACTCCCTTTCTTGGAACCCCCTTCCCCGACTCTCCCTCTTTATCTTGTTCTTATTCTACTTCTTCATCTTCTACTTCTTGTGTTGTTGTGTTTTTCGTTAGCAGTGATGCATAAAACTGGATTACAACATGACACGCGAGATACAGAATGCCAAACATGGGTTTTTTTGTTTTGTTTGTTGTTGTTGTTTTTTTCCAGGAACCGCGACCTGTTTTGCATTAAATTTTTGTTTTTATCTTTTGTTTCCATCTCTCTCTCCCCCCCTCCCTCTCTATCTCCGTCTCACTATCTTATTCCCTCTCTCCTCTCTCTCTCTCTCCACCCTCTCTCTCTCGCACTGTTTCTCTCTCCCCCTCCCCCGTCCTCCCTCTCTCTCTTTCTCTCTCTCTTTCTCATTCTTCGTCTGTTTTCTTTCTTTCGAAAGGGAAGAAGATGAGGTGGAGGTGTTGGGAGAGGTGGACTCGAGGTGGGAATGTGGGGGAAGGGGGTGGAGGCTGGGTGGAACGGGATATTGGGGAGGACGGGGATTGGGGCTGGTGTGGGGAGGGGGGTTAAAGTATTATGAGGCACAAGCTGGATTATATCATGACATGCAGGACACGGGAGATCGGAGAGAAAATCTTTTTCGGAAATGAAGTGGAGCTGTGATATATACTTTTTTTTTCTCTCTCTCCTTTTTTCTTTTTAGAAATGTTTTTACTCCAACCCACCCTCCCCCTCCAACTCCGCTCCCCTCTCCATCCCACCCCTCCCCACCTCCGCCCTTTTCCACTCCTTTTCCCTTTCCTGCTTTTCAGTCCTTTCTTTATATTTTTTCCACTCTCTCTCTCTCTCATTCTCTGTGTCTTATTGCTGCTGTCTCTCTCTGTCTCTCTATCTGTCTCTCTCGTTCCGTACCCCGCTATTGGCGAATGAGAGATTTGATTAAGTTGGCTTGGAAACAGTTTTCGTGTTTTTTGTGTTTTTTTCTCTCTCTCTCTGTTTGTGTTGATACGAGTGTCTGTAATAGCGTTACGTGCGATTGAAACCGAACTTGAGACATCTAAATAGTGAACCCACTTTTAGGGAATCCGATTTTTCCTGATTTCGAAACTTGAGATTGATTGTTTTTGTTTCCATTGATGGATGGAGTGATCTGTTGATTTATTTGTTTGTTTACTTTTTTTATCGATCTGTTAATGTGCTCGATTGTTTTTTTTTTTGGGTTTTTTCCCTTTCTTTTCTATTTTCTACGTGACATGAAATGGTAAAACGATTGTTTCTGGTTAATTTCTCAAAACATACGCACTCACGCACACGCATGCAGACACACAAATACTGTGTTTGTGCCTCTCTCTTTCCTTCTCTTGCACACACAGTCTCTCTCTCTCTCTCCCCTTCTTTCTCTCTCACACATACAAGACAACAACAACAACAACAACAACAGCAGCAGCAACAACAGCAACAACAACAACAACAACAACATGATGCAACCTTTGTTATTCAAGTACAGATTCGAAGAGGCCTTGGCCTACATGTACTGACAAAAAGATAAAAGATAATGCCTGAGGTCAGGACTGGTGATGACAAGCTGATGCGGTGTTTCAGTCTGGCAGTGTGCCTCACCTTAGAATTAGAGGTCAGCCTTTAAAAGATTATGATGATGATGATGATAACAAAAAACGATAATATTACTTTGAAGAAGAAGAAATAAGGAAAATGATGAGGATGATGATAAGACATGCCTTTGACGAAGCCCCCATTAAGTGTGTGTGTGTGTTTATTTTTGTTTTTTAAACTGTACTTCAAGTTATTTCAAATATTCATCTTTGGTTTCACCCTCGATGTACCCTTGTTTGCCCAACTCACCAAGC
>NC_134881.1:18701250-18738750 GCF_041734735.1 Babylonia areolata
TCTTCCTTTTTTCATTTTTTTTCTGCTTCGTTTGACTATTTATTCAAAGAAATATATATTGTTTTGGGGGCATGTTGAAAAGACGCTTGCATCCTGCCATTTACCCTCAATAAAACATTCGAGTTCACACACACACACACGCGCGCGCGCTACTCAAGTTCAACACAAGACATGTTGCATGCATAACTAGACGCAGAAAGGAAAGGAGAGAAAGACAGTGGAGTCAGACAGACACACTGACAACAGACAGACAGACAGACAGATGTACACTACAATCTAAACGTAACATCTAAACTCTCCACAGAAGGACACGCCCCTTGCAGGCTTCCAGACACTTCCGCTGTGCCCGCAATCCCGGTCTCGCGTGCATCTGTCACGGTGGCGGGTGGGGGTGGGGGTGGGTGTTTGTGTGGAGGGTCCCAGGCCCAGTGCAGACCAGACTGTCTGAACCCGGGGGCTTTAGGGGCTGTACTCTCAGCTAGGAGTCGGGATTTCCTTCTGCCCACCCCACAGGGGGATAGCGGTGTAGATCTTGACTGCAGCCACGGCTAAGCTTGTCGGGCGCTTCCGTGAACAGACGGTGTCGTCCGCTGGGGACTCGGAGTGGAGTTACTCCTACTTTTGCGCTCTGCCTTTTTCTGTCTGTCCGTCTCTGTCTCTGTCTGTCTGTCTGTCTCTCTTTGAGGCGTTGAATTCGTTCTTGACCAGATGCTGCGATTTTAAGGAGTTCCGTTGAGCTCCAAGGAGCATTGTCTGTGGCACGCTTAAAGTTTTACAGTTATATATATATATATATATATGTATATTGTTTGGTTGTTTTTTTGTTGGTTTTTTTTTTTGTTTGTTTGTTTTTTTTTGTTGGGACAAGCTCTTTTCTGAGACTAGTGCAGTTCTACTGCTTGTGCAATGTTACAGATATAATAAAGTGAAACATATCCATGCCCAGTTTGCTATAAAAGTGGGTCCTTGTCATGCAAGTGAATGATTGAACAGTAACATCTGTTGCTGGGATTCGTTGTCCCAATGAGGATTGTCGAAATCAATTGTAAGATGAGGTAATCATAATCGAGACATTTAATTACATTCGCCCTCAACGTTCCGAAGAAATACGGAAATAGAACCAATCACTTTGGGACGTGTATCAGAGAAAGCAAATGTGGGTGTTGGTTTAGTCCGACAGTGAGAAAACACAGGCTGTTGCGAATTGATATTAAAATATATTTCATTGCTGTGGAAAATTGACATGAAAATGTTTAAATGGGGTGAAGGAGGTAGATGCGGGGGGCAGGAGGGGGGGTGTGTGTGCGGAGTAGAGGGTGTGGGGGTGAGGACATCAAGAACACTTTACGGTGTCATATATCTCCACCGTTTCTTTCAAACGCCCACGCCTCATCCTTTACCGTCTGTGTTGACCTGTTTTGGCGTGATCAGATTGCTTTTTTTTTCCTTTGATAGCACGATCCTGTCCTATTTTCCCGGCTGCTTTTCCATCAACGAGGTGTGTCAGTTTACTTTGTCTTTTGTACTGCCTCCGCTTTGTCTGACCCCAGACAGGCATTGAAGGCAGGGTTGCAGATACGACAAAAACACAGGTGAGCACGTGATATACATGAACGTGGCTCTGCGAGGTAAGTTGACAGGCGATGTCGCAAGTAAAAAGAAGAACGTGGGCTGTACGAAGTTTTTGTTCATCAGTCTCTGTGTCTTTGCCATGTCTATGTCCTCGTCTGCCTCTTTCTCTCTTCCTTTGTGTGTGTTTTTTTTTCAAACTTTTTATTGATGTTTTGTTGTTTTTAACGAAGCATAGGGTTATATTAGCAAGGGCAAGGATAGCCTGGTCAACACTTACAGAGAGAGAGAGAGAGAGGGAGACAAGGACCCAATTTAATGTTAGATCTCCGGCCTGTAAACATTTGAGGTGCACGTGCATAAGAGAGGGAGACAGACAGACAGACAGAACACTGAAACTACCAAATTCGCGGACGGTCAAACCACAGCAGTAAACGACAGAATGGATGACTGCTGTCGCTTTTGTTCTGCACCGCACTCCTCACGTCCGTTGACCTATGTGAGGCGACACATGCGTGTCCAACAAAAAACATGTTCCTTTTTTGTGATTGTTGTTGTCTCGTTCGTAATTTATCAGATGGATTCCCCAGTCTCCTCGAAGAAGGCGGCAGTACGTCGCAGGTCCTCCAGTCCTCCGTAGAGCTTCCGGGCCGTTGGGATTGGGTCGGGCCAGGTATTCTCTTGGTTGTGGCTTGTCCTGAGCCTGAAAATGGCTACCTGCTCACGACGAGTCAGCAGGTAGTACGGGTCTGCTCTGTTGTGGCGTGGATGCCAGGGAATCAGCAGTCTCGTTGCCAAGGCCGTTGCAGTGGGAGGGAATCCACTGTATGACTGTGTGACTTGTGCAGAGGGAGGCAAGAGAGGAGGACAGATCGTTGAGCTCTGGATCTCTGTTGGACCAGAGGGCCTGCAAGATGGACAGGGCGTCGGCCAGGAAGACAACATTGCGGCTGGCGTAGGGGCTGACCTCGATGTGTGCTGCTGCTGTTTTCAAGGCTTCTGCTTCGGCTCTGTAATTGTTTTGTTGTGATTTATTTCAGTTTTTTGCTTTCCTGGGATAAAGCCATTGATCTTAATGAAATCAGTTTCAGCCGGCATCTAAGAATGTGTCCACCTTGAGTTGGGTGAGTTAGCAGGGGGAGTGGATGGCAAGTTTCCAGCGCCTGATTTTGCTTGACTGGTCACCTCCCCAGCTTTGGGCAGAACGGTGTTTATCCCTGCGACTGTGAAACTGCCGCAGCGTCTAACTCAGTTGAGCTCAACAGTCAGCGACTGGAAGTTATGTCATTTTCCGGCCTCAGTCTCCCCCGCCCCCCGCCCCCTCCTCCCCGTAGACAGTTGGGACTCGTACGTCTTCCAGTCAGGCGGGGAAACAGGAGAGGTTTGTGGGGGGGTACCGGCAGTGATGAGCAAGTGAGGCTTGAAACGAGGGTGGCACTACAGTCCCCGGCAATAAACGTGGCTTATGACTGGGAGACAATGGCTGCAGAAAAAAAAGAGTCTCATCATCCATCGCACTGACCTGTTTGCCTTTTGGTTTCGTTTCTTCTGCCCTGTTTTTTTGGTTGTTCTTTGGGTTTTTTTGGAGGGGGAGGGGGGGTTCCAGGGGGGGGGGAGTGCCAGGGGGGGTGGGGTGTGGAGGAAGCCAGACAGACCGACTGGAGATGCTTTGTTGAAAGGTACTTTCTTTCTTTCTTTTTTTTTTCTTTTTTTCCGAACTAGTCTTGTTTCTTGCCAGATATTGTGCAGTCACGATAATGGTCCAGAAGATTCCTTGGTAGAATTTATTAGTAGCAGCTTGTTTTTGCTGCTGCTGCTGTATTTTTTGTTCTCGTTGCTGCTGCTGCTACGACAGAATTAGTGGTAGTAGTTGAATCATCCTTTATCAACGCATTTAATAATATCAGTTTAGTTATTATCATTATTGATTTTTTTGTTTGTTTGTTTGTTGTTTTTTGGTTTTAATTTCGGAATTGATTGTTTCTCAAAAGAAGATTGATTTTATGCTATCAGCGACTGTTTGAGTCTCTGCTATGAAGATAAAGGCGCAGACGGAGGGACAAATACTTTGGGTTGTGAAAATATGTTGTCTCCCTTACTTTCTAGAACTTCTGGGCCGAATGAACGTTTCCGCCTCCCACGTTTTCCCTGGACGTTCTGTCACGTCCCGCTTTTATTTTCTACCTTTCTAGTCCATTGTCTTGCTTTTCTTCCGACACAGCTTTTTTCTGCTCCAGTTCGCTATTTACACTGTATACTTACCAAACCTTTGTGCTCTGGACATTAATGTAATTGTGCCTTCGGGCGCTCCTCCGGTATTGTGATATCTGAAAGCGTTCAGTTGACAAGAGTGACAGGAGTCTTCACTACCTCAGACATATCCTTACATGTTCTTGTGTTGCATTGTGTTGTATGGTATTATGTTCTATTGCATTTTATTGCGCTGCTTTCTTGTCCCAACCGATTTGTGTGTGTGAGAGAGCTGGGCTGCTCGGTACAGGGAGAACGTATCGCTACAGTTTTAATTTTATTAAGTGCTCAATTTTATTTATCCTTTTTTTCCCTGTCTGCAAGTATGTTTGCTTTGCCATCATACAGTTTAATCAAAATGATACAGTCCCAAACAGCATTTATTGTGTTATGGCCCTGTGTTTTGGAAATTCAATCTTTTGATCTTGTTGTTTGACAGGATCAGTTTACGGACGTGTTTTTCACCCTGGTAGGCGGTTTCCGCAGTCGAATGACATGAAAGAAACTGAACTGAAGCCAGTGATCTTAACACCATTATAGGCCTGTTTTATGAAGGAATCGGTAACAACAGGAGGGGTATTAAAACGCTTTGAGGGACGTGATGGGGGGGAAAAACGAGGGAATTGCATGCACAGATGCATGCTTGCACTGGAGCGTGTTTGTGTCACGTGCGTTAAATGTCAGCAGTGAGGAAGCAACAGTTTTAAGGGCGGAATGGGTTCGGGATGTAGGGTATAAACATTGCGGGGATTCGCCGTGATATTCGAGCGTTTGTTTTTACTTATTATTGATCCCTGTCTCTGTTTCTGTTTCCGTCTCTCCGCTCGCTCTCTCTGCCTGCTTTGTTTCTGTCTCTCCTTGCCCTCCCTCCATGTTTTTTCCACCCCGCTCTATCTCTTTATTTCTAATATGTGATTTCTATTTGTAATGAATGTTGTTGTTTTTTTGTTTGTGTTTTTTTGTTTGTTTGTTTGTTTTTGGGTTTTTTTGTCTTCTTTTTCTCTCTGATCCATTCTGCTCTCCCTACTTCCCCTTACACACACTCTCTCCTTCTCTCCCTTTCTCTCATGTTCTCTTTCCATTTTTTTGTTCAATTTCCTGGTCTACTTTTATTCATTTATTTATTTATTTATTTTTATTGTAGGGGGAGGGGGGGTATAGGCGTGGGAATCAGACATTGATGCATAAGCTAGATAGATTATGGCACAGCATGCAAGATTGGAAACGTCGGAAATAAATCTCTATATATCTCTTCCGTAACTCTTCAAACAGGGCAACGCTATGCTCTCCCCTAGTACCGCCATGCCCACGTCTGTCTCTGTTTCACTCTGTTTCTCTGTCTGTCTGTATCTCTCTCTCTCTCTCTGTCGTGATCTCTGTCTCTGTCTCTCTCAGTGTCTGGAATGTAGATCCAGGGTGTTTTACGCTCCTTTTGTTGACTTCTATCTTTTGCTGTTTTGGTATTATATGCATCGATTGCTTTTTTTATGGATCTCCTTATTTTGGGTTGTTTTCAATTAATTTCGTAGTTATTTCATTCTCTCTCTCTCTCTCTCTCTCTCTCTCTCTCTCTCTCTCTCCGTCTATATCACAGAGATGCAAGCAAATACAAACATCTCTCTCTCTCTCTCTCTCTCTCTCTCTCTCTCTATATATATATATATATATATATATAACAGAGACACAAGCAAATACATAAATCTCTCTCTCTCTCTCTCTCTCTCTCTCTCTCTCTCTCTCCAGGGTATTGAAAATGAATCGTTCGGCGTGGATTAAGTCTTAACATGCTAAAGAACGGAGATGACAAACATGAAGCCTTCACTGATATGAAACAGGCTGGCGGTAATACCCTATTTTTCCTTTATGGAACAGGGCGGGGGTGGGGGTGGGGGTTCTTTATCCACCACCTCCCCACCCACCCCCCTTGAAATATTCAATTCGTCATTCTGCTGTAATTAATATTTTGTAATATCCGGTGTGTGTGTGTGTGTGTGTGTGTTGACAGTGAATTCATTTTTTTTCCGATCACGTGATTTGTGAACAATGATGCAGAGTTTTTCTATTAATCATCATTGCTGTATATTCAAGAGCAGGAAAAAAAAAAGTTTGGCCCATAAATGCACTTTGTTGAATTCTGTGTCTCTATTTTTCGGTGTCTCTTTCTCTTAGTGTGTGAGTCTTGCCCCCACCCCCCACCCCCTACTCCCCCCTCTCTCTCTCTCTCTGCGTCCGTGTGTGTGAGCGCGCATGTGCGTGTGTGTGTGTGTGTGTGTGTGTGGTGGGGGGGGGGGGGGTCTGTGTATATGCTTATGTGTGTCTGCGCGCGCGAGTCGTTAGTTAAAACCAATCAATCTCATTCAGCATCACAGCTTGGCCAAGGGCGTGTGGGGGGTGGTCGGGGGGTGGGGTGGAGGGAGGGGTCATGGGTCGGGGGGTGGAAGAGTGGGGTGGAGGGAGGGAGAGGGCAACCAAGGGCACACACTGAGCGATGCGTTAAAAACTTCAGCCGGCAGTGATTACACATATGAAGACTCGGGGATTTCTCTCTCTCCCAAGCTGCGGGGTACGGGTATTAAATTAAAGCGTCAGACGGCTTGCGCGATATATATATATATATATATATATATATATATATATATATATATTATAAAGTCTTTCTAATTACAAGCCGTTGACAGGCGATGGTGGTGTATTAGTAAGTTGGGGGGTGGGGGGTTAAGGGGGGGGGGTTAAGGGGGGTTGGGGGTGGGGGATCGATGCGTCTGGAACTGTCTGGCACCGGGTCGTGCTTGCTGATGCTTCCCATGATCTGATCGCCCGTTTCCGGCACTGTGTATTGGGCGGGATGGGTGGTGGACCGATGTCACCCATCTCCTTGGTGTCCTCACCCCCTTCCTTCCTTCCTCGCTAATGGAAGCGGTTTCCTATCCTCATCTCTGCCCCCCTTCTTTGATCTCTCTCTCTCTCTCTCTCTCTCTCTCTCTCCAATGCCTAAAATCTTAATCCTTGAATAAAAACGTTTTGAGTTCTCTCTCTCTCTCTCTCTCTCTCTCTCTCTCTCGATGAATTGCGATTCATAACTTGGGTCTGTGTGTGAGCTGGTACGAGCGCTCGCATATTTGCACGCGCGTGCACGTGCACACACACACACACACAGAGAAACACACACACACACACACACACTTACCACTTTTCCACGCACATTCTGTATCTCTCTGTCTGTCTGTCTGTTTCTCTGCCCCTGTCTCTTTCTGTCGCCTTATTGGTGAGTTACTGTTGCTATTACTGCTCTTCTTATTTGTCTATCCTGTTGACTCATCTGAAGTTCGTTATTTCATTTTCTTCTCTCTCTCTCTCAAAAAAACAAAACAAAACAAAAGAAAACACCTCTTGTACAGTTAGCTTTCATCTCTCGTCAATAATTATATATATATATATATATATATATATATATATATATATGTCTGTCTCTCCCACCCCCTCTCTCTCCTCCCGCCTCTTTGTCCTCTCTTTGTTGCATCCTTTGTACCTGGAAAAAAAATCAGATACAAACTTCCGGTCTTCATTCGTTTTTGTCTTTTTCAAATTGTGTTCTTGTCGATCGAATATCTTTGGTATATTCTTTTAAACATCACACAACATATTTGATTAAAAAAAAAAATATATCGATGTGTATGCAATTCGAATATCTTTTACCATCGCACAACATATTATTCGATTTTCTTTAAAAATCTTTCTAGATGTTTATGCATATGACTACAAAGTTATCTTAATTATGATAATGATGATGATTACAATGAGTGTGAATGCAAAAAAAAAAAAAAAGTTATAGAAGTTACACATAAATAAATCATACATACAATCATCGGCCCACAACACACCATACACAAACAAGCGTGTGAACACACACAAACACAAACACTCAAACAAACACACACACGCACGTGTCCCACACAAATTCATGACCCGCAGAGGGAAGTCCAGAAAGCACAAACAGATCTTGTTGTAGTTGGCCTGGTGAAAGCAAGGCCTGGTGCCATACACGATCTACATCCCAAAGCGGGTCATTCTGACATGGGGGGTATAATATGTACCGTTTGGACAGTGTCCAAAAGACGGTGTGTGTGTGTGTGTGTGTGTGTGTGTGTGTCCTTGCGGCTGTCTTCCCCTGGGTTATTTTGTCTCGCGTGCTGAATTAAATTGTCTGGAGATTATGTGATGGGTAAAGGGGGGAGATGGAAGACCGGGGTTGGGCGGACACACACACACACACACCCACACCCACACCCGCACAGTGTTTGACACGCTGTTTTCATTGGCCCTGAGGTCCTGATGACATGCGTGAATGTTCGTTACTTTTTACTCATTGCTTATCGCTAACATTTTGCTGCACACTTATATGTTCTCCTTTTTTTTCTTCTTCTTAGCATTTTTTTTTACCTTTATCATTGTTATTATTATGTTTTGTTTTCAGTAGAAGTAGTAGTAGTTGTTTGTTTTGGTTTTGTTTTACGTTTCAGAGGTGGTAAAATTGGTCAATGATGCTTTTCTTTTTACCCAATGATAAAGATCATATTTCATTTCGTCACAAATACCTTTTCGCTGTAACTCTGTATTTTATTTTCTGTTTATATATATATATATATATATATATATATATATATATAATCTGTCTCTTGGTTTCCCACGTACGTTAGGATATGAAAGTTCTGGAGAAAAAAAAAATTCTTCAGTTGATGTTCATTCAGCTGGAGAAAGTACAACAAGGAAGTCATATTCATGTTTTGTTTTTTTTTTAAGATTATATTTCCCCCTCTTTTTTTTCCATTCATTTAACAGGGAACTCCATCAAGCATACCACAACCACCAATCCAACGCACTCACGCACTATCTGTGTCTTTGTGCGTTCGTTTGTATCACAATCGTCCCAGGACAACAACAACAACATATTTCACGCTGAACTGATCACTGTTCATATCTCTAAAGCATCGTTCCCCGGGCACTATTCTCCCCGTGTGGCTGCAAATTGGGTCCCTCTCTTGGTTTTTTTGGTTGGTCTGACTTTGCCGAACATTGCCATTCCTCACTGTGGATGTGCTGTTGTCATTCATAGCTTTGGCTGTTCGCCTGTCTCTCGTTCTCGAACGCAAACGCTCGCACATGCATGCACGCACAAACACGCACGCGCGCGCGCGCTCACACACACACACACACACAAACACACACACTCGCACACACACACACACAACACACACACTCGCACACACACTTTCTATCTTCTCTCTCTCTCTCTCTCCATCTCTCTTCCTGTACTTGTCTCTCCCAAGCCATGTCTGTCTGTCTGTCTGTGTGTCCGCCCTCCACCCCGTCCTCTCCTCTTTCTGTCCCTCCACTGGTTAATCCAGTTTTATGTTGCCTCTGCTAAGAACCTGATGCCGGCCGGCTGTTGTGATCTGTGAACGATCCCCTCCTGCCTCACCACCATGCAAACCCATTTCCCTTATGGTATGATGACATGATTTTGTATTCCTTGTCTGTCTGCATGCCTATCTTCCTTTCTGTTTGTCTCTCACTGTCTCTGTACACACACACACACACACACACATATATATATATATATATATATATATATATATGTGTGTGTGTGTGTGTGTCTGTCTCTGTCTCTCTCTGCATATATCTTTCTCACTGTCTCCCCCTCCCTCTTTTACTGATTTTGGCTTTCTCCCCTTTCTGTTAAACAAATAGTCACACGGAAATGAAATGCATTTTGTCCTTGGGAACATTCGAGAACAAACAAACAAACAAACAAACAAAACAATATTCCAATATATATTGCGTTTAATTTCTGTCAATCCACTGAAATGTTTCCAAAACAATGATTGCCAAAAACAGCCTTCTGCATTTCAGGATATGTAACTAATGCCGTCAGCTTCTGTTGATATTGTCAGAAACGTTTCCTGTCTCTGTAGAAAGCATTTGGAAATAGGAACATTGCTAGGCCATGAGAATTTATAACTTTGATTTTTTTTTTTTTTTACATCTGCATTGAGGCCAACAATACGCAGTTACTAAGCTATGCTTTCGGGTTATTATAACCATATTCATAAAGCCCTTTCTAAAGGCCATGGCCTGTGTTGGAGTGTCTTTTGAGTTACTCCCTCTCTTCCTCCATTCTTCTCATCCTCTGCTTTGAAACTCTGTGGTAAGTGTCTTTACTTTTATGTCTTTCCACTCGATGTGACATTGAAGGAAAGGGTTTTTTTTTGTTTTGTTTTGTTTCTTTAGTCTGTTTCTTTCTTTTCGTACTTTCCCTTGTCTCGCTCGCTGTAACATATCTCTTCTGGACGACTGCCAGTGCCCTTTCTTGCGATAACACAACTATACTAGAAGTAGCTCTTGTCTCTCCTGAGTCGACGTAACAGAAAGACGAACTGAGAGAAAGTCTGGAACATTCATCCGCTTGTGACAGAGAGAAGGCCTCTCCTCCTCTCCCTACGCCCCCCCCCCCCCCCCCCTCCCCACGAAGCATTCATACAGGACAGTCTTTCTATTGCTTCTGATTACAGTGGTCCGTTAGTCTAATCAGATCTTTCATGGAGGAGTGGGGGTTGAGAGACGAGGGACTTGACAAGGAAGAGTAAGTGTGTGTGGATGAAGGGGGAGGAGGGGGGGAGGTGGCGGGCTTGGACACGATCCAAAAACAAGTGTATATAGATTTTGTCACATGGTAGTTTTAGCTCCTTGTTGAGCGATTTGATTTGTCTGGGAGAGCGGTTGGTTTGATAAGTGCGAAGCGCAATACAAATTACGGGTAATGTCAGATGCGAATCGATTTGTCCCCCTCCACACACCCCACCCCCCTTTATCTGGTTCCAAAAGGAGCACCACGACTCAAGGCCCAATGGAAGAGGAAGCAACAATTCTGGCCCATTTCAGGAACTCGAATCTGTGTTTGTTCGCTTCCTAGTGGAACGCATTACAAAATACTACTACTACAGCTGTTGCTGCTGCTACTGCTACTACTGGTGCTGCTGCCACCACTGCTACTACAACGAACTATAATAAATGATTAAATAATGAAAAAAAGGATGGAGAGATGGGTGCGGACTGGCATATCCCAGTCGAACGTATTACAAAATACTACTACTACTCCTACTGCTATTACTGGAACAACGACTACGACAATGACCAATAATATATGAATAAAAGAATGAACTTAAAAAAAAAAAAGGATGGGAAGGTGGGTACGGACTGACATGTCACCACGTTGGTTAGGCTGCAGCAAAAGAAAAAGAAAAGACAATTCACATTGAGAAGCCAACGGAACAATGACAGCAAGGAACGCAGCCGCCAATTCTGGGAGGGGGTAGGGGAAGGGGCTGATGAATTATCTCCCTTGCTGGCAGGGTGAGTGAAAATGAATGAACTCCCCCACAAAAGCCAACCCACATCCCACGCTGCCTTCCTGTTCACTCTTCCGAAGGTCCCCCCGAAAAAAAAGTTTGTTTAGTTTTGTAATTCCGAAGGGGGATTGAGATGGGTAGGTTGGCTGTATAGACAACGTCCAAATCAAGTGGGTTTTTTTTTCTTCTTTTTTATTTATTTTTTTTATTCCATCACGTGGTTCTCTATTAGTTCTTTCTTATTGATTTGGTTGGTGTGTAGGTATGGGGGTTGTCCGGGAGGGAGGGACTGAGTGACTGGCTCACAAGGGACGTAATGCAACTTGTAGCTCACATTTGATGTTATCTTTTCTTTTCTATCTCTTTCCAAAGTCATTTTTCCTGATCCCCAAAGGAGACCAAAACCTGGCTGTGGAAAGCATCAGAGCTGAAAAGAACATAATGTCTTTGAACATTCTGTGTGTGTGTGTGTGTGTGTGTGTGAGCGCGCACACAGAGTACAAAGACGAGTCAAGCCTTTATTTGTTCTTTCCTTTCGGTCGGCAACTCCAGCGTCATGTGAACTGATCCGGTGTAGTCTGAGGAAGTTTGTCCATAAACGCCGTTTCAACGACACTGTGACTTTGTTGCCGTACACGTAGTTTTTGTTTTGTTTTGTTTCGTTGTAGTTGTTTTTGTTTGTTGTTTTCTTGCTGTTTTCGTTGGGGGAGTTCGTAATTGTTGGTTCTAACAACGAAGGTGTAGATTTATTATTCTGAGAGAGTGAGAGGGGTGGGGAAGGTGGGGAGGGAGGGTGACGTAGAGAAAGAAGATGGAGGAGACGCCATGAAGGCGGACACTAGCTGATTTGTTGCAGAATCGTGAGCATGACTGCAGCTTAACAGGCTCCAGGTAATGTGGGATGGATGTGCGAGAAGGAATGGGTCAACTGACGAGGGTTTGATGATGTCTCTGTCGGGGACGGTGTGTAATATTGGTTGGGGGGGGGGGGGGGTGTCGTTGGGGTGGGATGAACAGTCAGGACTCCTTGATGATTTTGTTCACAGTAGTGTATGGGTTCTGGTCTACAAACAGTCGGCGTTCTCCATTGCGATACCCCCGGTTATGAGAAGTGACGTTCTGGTTCTTGGCGGACCCCTGCCCCCCCCCCCTCCGCCCCCCCACCCCCATCCCCCCCCCCCCCAAAAAAAAAGAAGAAAAAATCAACAACAAAACACAAACAAACAAACAAAAAAACTTAACGTTCTGACCTGCACTATTTCTTTGTGTCCTGTCTGTTCGCTTAGGATGACGTCTTTTTCTTTTCTAATAAACATTCTTATTCAAGTTTAACATTATTTTAGACATACAATAATAATATTACAACAAAAATAACAACACAGTATTGCTTTAGGAGAAAAGAAAGCAGAAAGTAAGGAAGATATATGCACTGACAAACAAACAAAAAAACAACAAAACAAAACAACAACAAAAAGAATACTGTTACATTCACATTCTTGGTTGTTTTTCCTCTCTCTCTCTCTCTCTCTCTCTCTCTCTCTCTCTCTCTCTCTCTCTCTCTCTCTTTCCTTCCCCTGTTTTCCCCCCATTTTACCCAGTTATGTGGGCACATATAAAAAAACACATTCATCAAATCATATGAGCAATTAAATCAAGCGCAGTGTCAAGGGTTTGGGATGAAGTCTTGTCCATGCTGGGCAAAACATCGAGCACTGTCTTGGATAGAGTATTTTCTGATGGCAATCCCATGCTGCCTAAACAATGCGTTTATTTTACTATTAAACTGTTTGGTTGTAAATCGTTAGCCTGTTCCTCTTTCTTCCTTCCGCGAAATCTCTGTCTGTGCAAGCATATCGTGTCTTTTTCAAGATTCGTTTTTGTTTGTTTCTTTTTACTGTAGCTGATTTTGACTGGGAAGTTGAATGCATGATACTGACATACTAATCTAATCGTTTAGGTAGCGTTTTATTTTCCCTCTTTCTGTCATGTTTCCATCATCTGATGGAAATTTGAGAGAGAGGGAGAGAGAGTGAGTGTGTCTAAACGAAAGTGTCACCTTGCCGATGAGGCTCAGAATAAGAGAGAGAGAGAGAGAGAGAGAGAGAGAGAGACTGATTACAGAATGGCGAAGAATTGTAGATAACCAAGACAGAGAGACATTGGGACGATACAATTAGATCCTGGGAACGTGACAATGACTACAGCTGGAGATTGGAACAGGATAAAAGAGACTCCTCGACCAGCACAGGGCTAGATTGAATGGGCAAAGTAATGAGGTTTTGATAACCCCTTAGGGGTGTGATGTGTGGACTGGTCAGTGGAGTGGCTTGGCGTGATGTCGGGGCGAGATGAACAGTCTGACCCCCCTGCTGGTCAGTTCTGGGCAGGATTGTGGTCGGTCTTGGGACCATAAACAAGTCGGTGCAGTGTCCATGGCGAGCTCTCGCAATGAGGGACGACATACCGACTGGCCTCTTTTCCTCGTCTCTCCCCCTAGCACCCACACCAAAGGAAGCCTCATGCATATCTATCGCCCACAGTGAGGTTGACTGCAGCCTTGGCAGTAATGTTTTGTTGTTGCTGTTGTTGTTGAGGCAGTACCAGGCTAGATTCAATGGGTGGCCTTTTGAAGTTTTGATCACCCCTGGAGGAGACGGTCTGTTGACTGACCAGTGGTGTGGTGTGAGGTGGTGTGGGACGAACAGTCTGACCTCTTTGCTGGTCAGTAGATTGCAGTGTTGGTGTCTGGATCCATTAACAATTTGGTGCTGTGTCCGTGGCGATCTCTTGTGATGAGGTACTACTAAACGACAGGCTCTCTATCCCCACCCTTAGAATGCAACCTCATACATACGTATCCCCCCCCCCCCCCTTCCTACAAAGATCGATCGCAGCATTGGTAGTGACAGTTATTGTTGCTGTTGTTGGCAACACCAGGCTTGACTAAATGGGTGCAATAATGAAGTTGCAATAACCCTATGGTGTGGGTTAGGGGGGGATGAGAGTGATCGCTGTTCATTGGCTTGGCTTGGTGTGTGCGTGGGGTGGGGGTTAACGGTCTGACCTTGCACCCTTGCTGGTCAGTTGGGAATGGTGTTAGCGGGTCTTGGTCCGTGAACAAGTGGGCGTAGTGACAATGGCGATCTCTAGCAACTGGCACCCTCTTCCTCGTCTCTCTAACCCCTCCCCCCCCCACGCCTACCCCCCCACCCCCCCAAACCCCGTATGAAGCCTCATACATATTTATTCCCCCACGTTTCTCACAATGAGGTTGACTGCAGCCTTGGCGGTAATATTTGTTGTTGCAGCACCAGGCTAGATTCAGTGGGGGTAGCCTAATGAAGTTTTCATCACTCCTGGAGAAAATAATACATTGACTGGCCAGTGGTGTGCTAAGAGGTGGTGTGGTCTGGTGTGCAATGGAATGAGGTCCGACCTATTTGCTGGACATCTGAGTGCAGTGTTGGTGTCTGGGCCCATTATCAAGTTGGTGGTGAGTCCTTGGCGATCTCATGTGATGAGAGATTACGTACTGACTGGCCTTCTATTCCCTGTATCCCTCCCTGCCTCTGCCCCTCCCACTCACCCTGAATACATATATATCCTCCCTCGCTTCCCACAAAATGATTGATTGCAGCATATTAGTAATGATAGTTATGGTTGCTGTTGTTAGCAACACCAAGCTGAATTTAATGAGTACAGAATGAGAATTGGATAACCCTTTGGTTGGTGGTGTGGATGGTCATAGGTCATTGGCTCGACTTGGTGTGGGAATGGGGATGAACGGTCTGACCGCTTTGCTGGTCAGTTGGGAATAGTGTTAGTGTCCATAAACAAGTCAGTGCAGTGTCCATGGCTATCTCTCGTATCGGGTGACGACGTACCGACTGCTCACCCCCACCTACCCCTTCCTTATCCCCGTGTCTCTCCCTGTCGCCCCCCACCCCACCACCCCGAATGAAGCCTTATAAATATTCATACCCCTTCACTTCTCACAATAAGGACTACAGCCTTGGTAGCAACAGGTTGTTGTGGGCTGCACCAGGCTAGATTTAAGGGTTAAAGTAATGAGGTTTTGATAACCCATGGAGGGGACGGTGCGTTGACTGGCCATAGTGTGGTGTGGTGTGGTTTGGTTTGGGATGAACAGATGAGTGCAGTATTGGGGTCTGGATGCATTAACAAGTGGACTGCCATCTTGGGTGTGATATTTTGGTGGTGCTGGAGTTGGCACACGGTTCAGATGCTGGTTTCCGTGTCGATCGTTGATCAGCTGCGAATTGTTTGTCCGACTCCCGTGTCTGGAATCAGAAATGTTTAATTTTCAGTGTCTTTGGTTATTTAGACGACAGCCAGTAGGTTGTCTAACTGAACGTTGAGATCTTTTCTTTCTTTTTTTCCAGACTTAACGTATTCTTTTCCCGCCTCTAGTGGAAATAAAAGAATTGAAGAGACAGAGACACAGAGAGAGAGGGTTGGGGTGGGGGGAGAGGGGAAGAAACCTGTGGTGTAAAAAGGGTACAATCTAGTGCCACAGCCTGAAACGGGGAATTAGGTCATCGACCAATTACAGGCTAGATATATATAAGGGGAAATTTTGCTAAAGCGGTTTTGATTGGAGGAGATAAGGACAGGGTAAAAGGGGATGCGTGGAGCAATAACACCACGCGAGATCGACTGGGTAATCTAACGAGGTGTTGATTTCCCTGGAGGTGGTGATGTTGATGTGATGGTTGTGTGAGCTTTGATGTTGGTGGGGGGGAGGGGGAGCTGCTAATAGATGTGGAGTTGCTGATGATTGAATGTCGTTGTAAACACCCCTTGCGCATATCAAATTGTTCTATTTGAATCCAAGCCAATTAAGAGTATTCAAGTCTTGAAGGGAGGAGCGGGATGAATACAACCCTCTCGCTGGTCAGTCGTGAATGGACAGTTGTAGGGTCCGAGCCCTCACACAGTCGGTGGCCTCCAAGGAGATTTCCCTTGATGAGAGGTGACTTTCCGAGTAACCCTTTGTCCGTATCCAGCCGCGCCTTCTTGGAATATCACTGAATGCTCTTTCGCGATGATTGTTTCTTTTTTCTTATTGGCTCGTAGGGAGGATTGTAGCAGAATAGTTAAGACGCTCAGCTGATACAGAGAGTCTGTGAGGGGTGTGGGTTCGAATCCCCCTCTCGCCCTTTCTCCCAAGTTTGACTGGAAAATCAAACTGAGTCTGGTCTTTTAATTGAGACGATAAACCGAGGTCCCGTGTGCAGCACGCACTTGGCGCCCCGAGAAAGAACCCATGGCAACGAGAGTGTTATCCTCTGGCAAAATTGTGTCAAATGAAATCCACTCTGATAGGCACACAAATATATAATCATACACTCAAGGCCTGACAAGCGCGTTGGGTTATGCTGCTGTCAGGCATCTGCCAAGCAGATATGGTGTAACGTATATGGATTTGTCCGAACGCAGTGAGAGAAACTGAAACTGAACTGAAACTCGACGAGTGCAATTTAAACATTGTTCGTTTAAGTAGCCAGTCATTTTCTCGTACTCAATTTCTCGTTTTCAATGTCTAATTCTGTATCTGTATGTGAATGCTATTACATGGTCAAGTTGGTGCGTGTGTGTGTGTGTGTGTGTGTGTGTGTGTGTGTGTGTGTGTGTGTGTGTGCGTGCGTGTGTGTGATAACAATTAGTAATTTCCTACCTCACTGACTTTGACGTAATAGCTAATAATTATTTGGGCTATATCTTGTGATCACGTTCTGATCCGACAGACATACCCCCCCCCCCTCTCCACTCCTCTGCTGGCGATGAAATAATATGGGTTGCTAGGAGCGTCCGAATGACCACAACTTGAGGACATTAAGACAGGATGAAAGAGAATCATCGACCGGGCCAGAACGAACGGGTAAACTGACGATGTTTTCATAACCCGCCTGGGGTGAGGGTATGTCGACAGATCAGCGGCGTCCTGGTGTTGGTAGTGGGTTGGGATCAATAGTCATGATGACATGACCTCCCCACTCCTCCCTCCATGCCCCCCATCACCCCCCACCCCTTTTCGCTGGTCAGTCGTGTGTTGTGTGGGCTGCGGGCGGTCAGTCTATGTGGCGATTACTCGTGTCGAGAGGCGATCTTCCGGCTGGCCCTGTCTCTCTGGAGACTTGTGACCGGAAATCTTGTAGGTTTCTTGTTGCTTATTCGGGAATCGATTCAGCCAGCATGTTGTCTGTTGACACCTCAGTTTCAGTGCTTGCGCCAGTTGCAAGTATCTATATTTCTCTTTCTCTCTGTCCCTTTCTCCCCTTCCTTTGTTTTTTTGTTTTGTTTTCTTTTTTTCTTTCCATTCTCAGCAACTTGACGTAGAGTCATAATCTCATTCAAGCTTACACCACGACGGCTTTTTTAAGGAATAAAGTATCCGCATAAAAAAGACAAGGCGTCTCTTATTACAAAAAACAACTCGTATATATAACCTGACATCGGAATAGTCGGAAAACAAGAAACTCTTTTAGGCCATGAAGATTTGACGTAAACAAGAACACAGACAAGAGAAAGTAATGAAGGCGAGATTACTATTGAAGCATCAAATCTCATAGTTCGTGCAAAAAAGGAGATTTCTGTGCAAGCTTGCTTGATGCTTAGCAGCATTGACGGCATGTGCCACTGTCGCTGTGTGTGGGTGTGTATATGTTCGCGTGAGTGCGCGTACGTGCGTGTGTGTGTGTGCGTGCGTGCGTGCGTGTTCGCATGTCTCCTCACACTCGGATCTTTTGTCCAGTTTTCTATGGAGAGTAATTTCCAATATCGCGCACACGGAAAGGGGGGAACAGTGGAGGAAATAAACAACCTGACAAGCCACTGTTCATCCGTTGCCTCAGAAAGACTTGAATCGAACCAGACCACAGCGTAATGACAGTGGGAGAAAGGAAGGGTCTGATGCCATTGTCTTCTTTGTTCACAGTATGTGTGTGTGTGTCCGTCCTTCACTTTTCTGACGTCCGTAAAGGTCGGTTGGGGTCGCTGTCCTGGAATGGCAGGCAGTGTGGGATTTGGTCTCCGGTTTGTTTCAGCAAGTTGTTTCGTGACAGTTATTAATTTATTTTGTTTGTTATTATGACAGGAGGAAATGAGGTGGGGTGGATTTGTTCAAAACGCAAGCGTGTGTGTGTGTGTGTGTGTGTGTGTGTGTCCATCTCGCACGCACATACACCATTTACATGATCGCGATGATCGTCATTATTCCTGTAGTACCATTGTGCGTGCGAAGCCGTGTGTGTTTGTAAACGACACTGAGTGAACTGTATCGATCAGCATTATTATCGTCATCATTATGATTACTCAAAGAACTTTCTTTTTTTTTTTGTACTTTCTTTCCCCGAAATCAATGGCGTTGCGTTTTTCTGTTCTCATGACGAATATCACAAAGAGAGTGAAATTAAATTTCCAGATTGAATTCAGCTAACTCCTTAAGTCAGTACCAACATGCACGTGCGCGCTCATGAGTATCGTAGCGGGAAGGGGTGTGTGTTGGGGGTGGCATGAAGCGTGGGATTGGGGGTGAGGAGGGGGAGGTGTTGGGGAGGCATGGAGCACGTACGTGCGTGCGTATCTTTTGTCCCCAACACAAATAGTTTCCTTTATCCGGTCTCGCCACCCCCTTCACCCTATAATAACACCCCCCCCACACACACACACTATAATATGTGAGAAAATAGGGGAACGGTGGGACTTGGTGGTGGTGAAGGGGGAGGTGAGGTGAGGTAGTCACACTAATTATTTCTCCGGCAGGCGTGTAGGAGGGATTCTCAGCACGCCGAGACGACAGCGGGTGACAATGATGGACAGGCGGTGCCAGAGCCTATTGTCTCTTGTTTGCCGGCACCGAGAGGAGATGATCCCACCCCACCCACCCCTACTCCCCTCTGCCCCCGTATCTTCTGTGCTGTCTGCTCCCTTCGGTTTTTGGTGGGCCGACTGGCTGGTGTTGTATGTGTGCGTGTGTGTGTGTGTGCGTGCGTGTTTGTGCGTGCGTGTGTGTGTGTGTTTGTGCGTGTGTGTTGGCAGCAGGAATTCTGGGATTCTCCTTGTGGGGCCGCTTGCTGTGTTTCCTTTATTGGTTCGTTTTGCCAATAAGCCTGGTAGAGGAGAGTAGTTTTGATGACGTGGGATTTTCATAGAGAATCAGTCTATTCCGCACCCCTACCACCCCCATTTCTCTCTCTTTCTCTCTGCCTTTATCTCCCCAGCGCACACGCACGCTCACACAGATGAATTATTATCATCATCATGCCCTTTGTCAATTGTCTGTTGTGCTGATTCTTGCTGACAGTGTGCATTATGAAGGACACGTTGCTCGGGTTCTTTGTGTTTTTTTTTCCCGTGAATTGGAGCAGAAGGCAAACTACTTCTACTACCACTATCAGTTATTAATAATTATAACAACAAAACAAAAACAGTGATAATAAATATTGTAATAATAATGATAATAACGCTTAAAAATGCAGCGGATGGATTGATGACTTCAAGATATTCTACCCACAATCAAAATACATATAACATTTCCGTGACCATTTTCTTCGTCTGTTGAGTAGTCTGCAGTTGTGCAGCTGTAGCTGGAAGCTAATGTGGACGAAGAACCTAGTTACTGTCATGGTGTCTGTTCAGGGTACCGGCTGTCTCAAGGTATGAAGAAGTATTGCTGAACAGCAGGAGCTGTTAATCTGTTGATGCAGCCAGTGCAATGGAACTTTACTGGATATGGAGAGAGGGGGAGGGGCGTCGAATGAGAACATTCTGTGTTGATTGGATTTTGCGGTATCGGTTCCCGGTTGACAAAGGCGCTACCCCCCCTCCCTCTCTCTCTCTCGCTCTGTAGTTGGTTACGTCATTTTTGGCGACCTGAAAATTGAAATGAAACGGTGAGGAGAACAGGAAAAGAATGACAGTTGAGATGTGGAGTGGAAAAAAAAAACAAAAAAAAAAGAAATAAAATAAACAACACGAACTGGAGGGGAAACGTATGCGTAGATTGATTTGTCATCACGGGGCACATTATTTGCTTTTGACACGTGATGGATTAAATGGCTGCTGAGCCTGTCCCCTTCGGATATCCATTCTGTCAGGGGAAAAGAAAACCCCCTCTCTCCCCCATCATCCCATCTCTCTATCTCTCCCTCTGTCCATCACCCAATCTCTTTCTCTCTTTTCTCCCTCTACCCCTCTCTCTCTCTCTCTCTCTCTCTGTCTCATCTGTCAACAACTGTTCTTGACACAGAGGAGAATGCCACTTGTTTTACTTTTAGATCATATGATAATCGGTGGGTGCGTGTGTTGGTGTTTTTAGGTGTGGGAGGCCAGGGATGACAGAAGAGGGGGGGGGGGGTATATAATATACAAGTGGGTGCCAAATGGTGGAATGCGATGACTTGCTTAAAAAACACATAAACATCGTGTTGCTTTGCATACCAAGCTCTCAATATGCTCCGTATTCGAATCAAGATAAAAACAGAACGTAGATCAGCAACATGATGAGTCTATAGTAAAAACGAATGTAAGGGGTTCACACACACACACACACACACTCTCTCTCTCTCTCTCTCTCTCTCTCAAACAAACACACACACACATGATACCACGCAAAAGACCTCCGAGCCAGTGTGGGTGGGCTTGAGAAAGAGCCCTGGATTTGTTCCAGGGAGGGGGTGGGAACTCATGTTTGATACAAGACCCTGTGGACCTTTTCCTGGTTTCTTGCACCCAGCACGAAGTACTGCGAATCCCTCCCCCCCCCCCTCCGCACCCCCTCCCCCCCTTTCGCCGCCCCAACCCTCCCTTCGCCCCCCTCCTGATCCCACCAGCGTATGACTTCCTTCCCAGGGGGTTCCCCCCTTCCGGTCTGATTTGACGGGGCCCTTTTAGCTTGAGTTTTCCTAGTCCCTCTCGGTGGTTGAGCTTGCTTTTGGCTTCATCTTCCAGCGACTGAGTGTATGCACCAAGGAAATCCCAAGTAATAAACCAAAAGTAATCTCAATATGAAAAGTAGTTTTAAGGTCGAACGCTCGGCTTGTAATTATCGGAAACTTTTCGTTGGCCTAGATGTAAGCTTATACCAGAGAGAGAGCTGTATGATTAAATTGATTCTCCGCTGCACCGGGAATTCATTTGCAGCTAGTTTAGTATTTTTTCGGCTACATTGCAATTAATGTTGCAGCCTTGGCGGCTAAATGGGCTTCGGAGACCATTCCCAACACCGACTGTCCAACAACCCTCTTCTCCGAGACCGTCGTGTAACATGGGCATGTCAATTTCTAGCCCAGATAATTGGGGTAGCAGTTGCTTCATCTGCTGTTCTGATAGTTACAATCACACACACCACATACACGCACGCGCACGCGCCCACGCACATACACACTCTCGACTCAGTTTGGCCCTACACGGATGAGAGTCGTCGACACCGAAAATCTCCACGAGAATATTCTTGGATAACGCTACTTCTGGGACATCCCCGTCAGCTCTAAGACGACAAGTCACGTGACCAGACACTCGGTGACACATAATAGGGGCTACGTTGACACAATCACGCTTGCTTGCTTTTTTTACCCCAAGGGAAAAAAAAACAACACATCGGTTTCTTACCATAAATGTTCATGGCTGGCGAGTTACAGGAAAGAGTACCGCCGATCGGGGAAATGATCAAAGGCATGCCGAGGGATCATGAAAGTCAGGCGCTGTAATTTCTTTCCCTCCCTTTCCCGGTCTGTGGTAGGTGGGGAGGAGGGAAAGAAGAGGAAGGGGTGGGGGCGGTGTCGGTCGAACGTTGTGGGCGTTGTGTGTTGTCGCTTCTCTCCTCCATTAATTACGGACTTTGCCTGAGGAGATGGCGTCGTCAGCAGAATCCTTTAATTCCGAATAGCTTGTGCTGGCAGAAATCAGCCTTATTCCCCTCCTCCTTCCCATAAAATTCCCAGTCCTCTCCCTTTCCCTAACTCTCCTATCCGTGCCGAGCTAATTAAAGCGACGTGTTTGTCTTGCGCTGCTATCTTGTGGGCTACTGTACAGTGGGAGACGGCGGATGGGGTGGGGTTTTGACGGCTTGTTTGCTTGCACGACGTAAAAAACCAGCAATGACAAGAACGTTGCTCTTCTGGTTCTTATTCTTCTCGTCCATCAACTCTGTGGGGCGCCGCATAGAGAGAAAAAAAAGCTGTTCATGAGATTACTCCAGGTCAGTCGGTCGTGCGTCAAAGCAAATGGTTTCCCTGTCCATTTTGAAATGTCGTCAGTTACTTTATTTTTCTCTTCCTTTCCCTCAATAGTTCCTAGAAGGATTATTTCAGTAAAGTCACTGAATCTTGTTACGAGGCCACGCCAGTGAAGCTTTCTTCTTCTCAACTGTCAGCATGTCATCACATGATCCATTTTGCTGCTTTGTGGTGTTGTTCACTGCACAACTGACGGGAAATGGAGGAAGAAAAAAGGGTGTTGAGCGGTCGTGCTAAACTCGTGCGTAAATATGCAAATGTGCTTGCACGGGGAGAGAGAGAGAGAGAGAGAGAGAACCAGCCAACCAGCCATTTACTGTACAGAGAAGACAAATGAAATACGACACTGTGCACTGGTCAGCACCACAGATCAAATGGCAGCCGATGCCGCGGTGTAAATCACACGCCGGAAGGTTCTGTTCCACTTGCTTCCCTCCCTTGGAAACGGAACAAGAGCGTGGGGGAGGAGGGAGGTGTGTGTGTGTGAGGAGGGGTGGGGCGGGGAATAGGGTGTGTGTGTGAGGAGGGGGGGGGTATGGCATCTCTCTGCCCTGTCTTCTATCCGCCCTGTCTTCTATCCTCATGAATTCTTTACGGTGGTCATATTGGTGTTTGAGAACTTTTCTCCCCTTCTTCCCTTCCCTACCCCCCTCTCGCTCTGGCATCATTATTCAGTTGCAATGTCACTGACAGTAACGATGGCATCTGCAAATCACCCCTCGCTCATATGGGGTCTTGGTTTTTATTGAACGAATAAATCATTTTGAATCTCTCCACCGTTTGTTTTCTTTTCCCCCAGATTAAACGAGTCCTACAGGATGACTCTAAAATGTATGAGCGTGTGCGTGTGTGGGTGTGTGCGTGGCAAAATTATGTAGAATATATCCAGTCTGATAGGTACAGAAATGATATTAACCCATGCACTCAAAGCCTGACTAATCGCGTTGGGTTATGTATGTGCCTAGCTGATGTGGTGAAGCGTATATGAATTCGTCCGAACGTAGAGACGCCTCTTTGAGAAACTGAAACTAAAAAAGAGGAAAACAAAAACACCACAACTGAAACAGAATCCAGTTTCAGGCCCAATCTCACTGCCATGTTCTCTTTATGCGGAAATATATTTCATATATTCTATGAGACGGCATGACAGTGATGAATAGACATGCAGCTCTTGGAAACAAAATGACGGGCGCAATAGTCGAGTGGTTAAAGTGTTTGACTTTCAATCTGAGGGCCCCGGGATCGAATCTCGGTAACAGCTTCTGGTGGGTAAAGGGTGGAGATTTTTTCGATCTCCCAGGTCAACATATGTGCAGACTTGATAGTGCCTGAACCCCCGTCGTGTGTATACGCAAGCAGAAGATCAAATACGTACGTTAAAGATCCTGTAATCCATGTCAGCGTTCGGTGGGTTATGGAAACAAGAACATACCCAGCATGCATCCCCCCCGCCCCCCCCCGAAAACGGAGTATGGCTGCCTACATGGCGGGGTAAAAACGGTCATATATTATTTTAAAAGCCCATTCGTGTACATACGGGTGAACGTGGGAGATGCAGCCCACGAAGGAAGAAGAGGAAGTATACAAAATAAATAATTGATGCATTATTCTGACGAAGCTGTTAAAAATTAATCCAATTTCCAGATTTAGGCTTGTGATTAAAAATTGTTGTTGTTTTTTTTTTATAATCGACGTCTCGAATGAAATTAGATCATTCCAATCTTCGATTTTGCTTTGTGAGCAGTTCCGTTCTGTCTCAGCCATTGAAAAAAATGCTGCAGGTGATTTAAGATCAGCGTACAGGCCTCATGCAAGCACAGCAAGTGAGAAAGGAATGCAATGCTGAACGTGCACGATGTGTGCTTCCAAAAGGCTACACACCGCTTCCTCTTCACGTCATCAATAATGCAAGACTGGAAGACCATTCCGGCAGCCCAGTGGGATTCCAAGGCTTCACCCTTCAAGCGTTTCATGACAGATGACATAATGGCCTTCAAAATACTTGATGGGGGAGGAGATACGCAGTTAAAACAGTTCGGCCCAACTAATTGGTTCGCTGGAAACAAAACCAATGGGGAATCGCCTGCCACAGGATTAACGGGAAAATTAAGGAAAGAAGAAACAATCCAGGATGACGGATTCCTAATTCTTTCCTTCATTTTGAGTGTCGTCTTTAACGGTTCGCTTTTGTTGAATGCATCTTCCTGATTAACTTTTCGAACTTATTGGAAGTTTAGATTGCCCTTGACACGCAAAAAAGGTCGTGGAAGAGGCGCACATCTAATTGGGGTAGGTGAGAGGTGTATTCTTTACGTTAGGGGTATAAAGAGCTATCAATTCGACAGTGACGATAACAGCTCTGAGAAGATCACTTTGCAGTCTAGCCCTGGAGCTCTAACCTGCCATGATTTTTTTTTTTGTGTGTGTGTGTGTGTAGGGTTGCTTCACCGAACTTATTGGCCTGTCACATATTGACGATATAAAGTTGCAATTGCTGTTTCCTGATAACGTATGGATGTGCGAAAGACGTTCTTGAAAACATGAAAAGGAACATGACAGAACAGTGGCGCGTACAAGTACATATTAACAAATACATAGACTCGACACGCATAATGCGAGGTATGACATTGAAAGTAACTGCATGATTATTATGCATTGACAATGCGACAGATAAAAAGGCTAAAGCAATTTCCGTTTTAAGCCATTGTTAATATAGATCGTGAGGCAGTTTGGACAGACAATTCTAGTTTGACAGATTACGTCTTCGGCCGTTTCATGATGGAGAAGCCCAAATTGCTTCCAAATACGTTTGACCAGTGAAAACAAAAGTGTTCAAACCATTTCCCCAAAACTGATTGGATTGGGTAAAAATATTTCGGGACGGCTCCTTTCAGGATTGTCTATAAACGAAACCCTGAAAAAGCGATTTTGGAATTGTGTGGATTATCTTCTATCTGGAGAGCGCCCCTCCCCTTGCCTGTTTAAACAATGGATTGTATTTCTTTGTTTCACAGCAGATTTCTAAATAGAGAACGCGTCGTTACGGTGCAGCACCATCCCTTTATTTTCCCAGTCAAAGTTTTTTTTTGTGTGTTTTTTTTTGGTAGTATTTTACGAGGGACAACCCTTTTGTTGCCGTGGGGTCTTTTACTTGCACTGTGTGCAAGCTACACACAGGACATCGGTTTCTCATTTCATCCAAATGACTAATTTAGCAAAATCAAAAATACTTGATAATTGGAAGCTTGCATATTGAGTCAAACAAAACACAAAAAAAAAACAACAAAAAAACGAAGACAAATAATGTTGGATTGGGAGGAGTCGCGGCCTAGTGGTAAAACGTCCGACCTGCAAACAAATGTTCACGAGTTGGAGAAGTACATCTGCTAGCTGTTTTCTTTCTTTCCAATTTTTATTTATAGGATGGGCGTGCGGTCAGATACAGACAGAGTAAGATAAACTGCAAACAAAATCTTATTTGTACATATATGCACGACAACATACAATCTCTCTCTCATGCGCACACGCACATCCCTCTCTCTCATGCGCACACGCACATCTCTCTCTCTCTCTCTCTCTCTCTCTCTCTCTCTCTCTCTGTGTGTGTGTGTGTGTGTGTGTTCTGTTGCGAAATCTCGTGTAAAAAGCGATAAGAAAATTTGCACGGGTGGATCCCATCAGTTCAGAGTATCTCTCGCCTCTCTTGGCGCTCCAGAGTCTTTTCAAAATTCTTACTCACGCATTAAAACGTATCCGAGAATGTGTCTCTCTCTCTGTGCGTGCATGAATGTCCCTGAAACTATTTCCATCAGCTCTAAAAATAGCAGCCTTTCTTCGTCCTCTTTCCAGCTCCGCCTTATTCACATCCTTCCTGAGTGAGGAGATTCCGAACGGCCAGAATGCAACATCAGAATGAACACGGAAGTGCCATCATTGCGCCAGAGCCGACCTCATGCTAGCTAGCAAGGCGTGAAAGGCATCTGGCTCTTTCAGACAGAGAGTAAGAAAGGCGTTGCGCATGACGTGAGCTGCAGGAAAGCCACCAACCCGTTCCATTTCTCGCCATCAATAATGCAGATTGGTAGAACGTTTTGGCAGCCCAGTGGAATCTCTGAAGGTTGCCCCCGTTTGACACAATTGTCAGGAAGGCCAGAAGGACAAAAAATTCTTCCAATAATTTCGTCGCAAGTGATTGGATAGAGTAAGTCTTAATATTCACCGAGAAGCCTTCTGTAAGTATATTCTCTGCTGATATTTCAATTTTCAGAAAGTTTTTAAGTTCAGAATGCTTCAATTAATATCAGCGGTACCCCACCAAACTACATATTTCCAGGAAGGGACAGACAGACACACACATACTCTCTCTCCCTCTCTCTCTCTCTCTCTCCATACACGCATTATTTACATACCTATGTTCTTGTGTCGTACAAACCATAAGGTTTCGTGACATTAAATTTTATTCAATTCTATTCAGATGAATCAGATTAAAGACAAAGTTACTCCTGCCTCACACAAAACATCACTGAAAATGGAGCAGTGAATATGTCAATGAATGGGTAATATATAGCAATAATATAATTGTTCATGTGTTGACTTCTGTTCCATCTATCTATCCGCTTTCTTTCTCTCCATTTACACCGCGCATATGCAGGTGTACGTACACGCACATACATAAACCGGTTTGACAGGTGATTTTTTTTTGTCTATGGATATGGATCAATATTCCAGCACTTTTCCACTCAACTCAATGTTCTCACCTTCTCAGCTCTCGCTTGTGATCAATGACCACACACTCATAATCAAATGACGACATTATCAAACCCCCTCTGGGCAATTTATTGTAGACCACAGACTTGGGTAATAGTGTTAAAAAAATGACGAAACAAGGTTGTGATTCAGAAGAAAAGCACAGAAAACAGAAAGATTGATCTGTACATCGACAAAGCTTCTTTTATGAATTGATAAGACATTTCTCCCGCTCAGCAGAAATACAAAGGACCAATAAGTGCACAAAACGCGTGTCGACATAAACATCGCTGCAAATAGATGTTTGAGGAGACCACAGCTGCCTGAAATAATTCCCGCAATTAGCAAACCGACATGTATAGGAAAGAAGGTGATTAGGAATTTCTGCACAGATCCCAGTTTCATATGCTGAGTGTGTTCCCGACACAATGTCTCTCCTAACTGCGCTTTCCATCAGCTCTACCTGCGCACCAAACGAATTGAACGATGTGTGTCCTTCAAATTAATCAAATCCCACTGAAAATAGAAGTCTCTCCCTTCCTTCCTTCCTCTCTTCCATTCTCTCATTTCTCTCACCCTTCTGCACACCATTTCTCTGAGTTAGCAGACAGGACACTATCAGCCAGAACACTGAAGCGCAGTGTTTACGCCAGCACTGCACGGATGATCGCGCGAGGCATAAAAGGCAGCAGGTACTTACAAACAGCGAGAAAAGCATCGCGCATGCGCACATGAGCGGCCAAAAAAAACACCAGCCACCATCAGTTCCATTTCAAGCCATCAATAATGCAGATTGGGAGAGAGTTTGGGCAACCCAATGGGATCCCTAAGTTTGACCATTGACAAAATGGATTGACAAGATTGTCCACAAACAAACTTGTTCGAGGAAGAACAAGATGGGAACTGACACAACTCCTGCTCAAATAATTGGATCATACGAAAAGAGGAATTGAAGAGAAACCTCCTTGTGTAGTAAGCTGTAAAACAAATTAAAAACAACAACAACTGCTTGATGAATTCTTCCTTTTGAATAATTTCTGCTAAAAGTTCACCTTGCTTTTGTTGAAGTATTTGGTATCCCAATCCAGCAGAGATACGCAAACATGTTTCACACACTCATAAATGATGCACACAGAGACAGACAAGCGCGCGCGCGCGCGCGCGCACACACACACACACACACACACACACACACACACAGAGGACATAATGCATAAGTACTATCAACAAGGTAAGGTATCACACGGTAGGTAACATTTTCGTTATCACTTCTCACAAAATTCAACTCATTAAACTCTGTGTGTGTGTGTGTGTGTGTTCGCGCGCGTAGGTGTTTGTGTCTTTGTGTGTGTGTGTGTGTGTGTGTGTGTGTGTGTGTGTGTGTGTGTGTGCAAGCCCCCTTCATATTCCTTTCTCTTTGCACTAAACACAGTGATGATAAATGTCCATAGAAAAATCGTATCACTAACACACACACACACTAACACGCACGCACGCGCATACAGATATATATTCTTAGACACAGAGAATGATACCAGTTAGAAAATTGAAAAGTTCCTCCTCTTTCTTGCCTCCCCCTTTTTCTCTCACCCATTTCCCCTGCTTCATCGCTCCGAGTTACGAGATTGTAAATTGTCAGGGTGAACATGAAAGTGCAATATTTACACCACCATCCGACCTGATTATCAAGCAAAGCGTAAAAAAGGAGCCAGGTTCTTACAGGAAGTGAGAAAAGCATCGCACATGCGCACGACGTGAGCAGCCAAAAGGCCATCTCCAGCAGTTCCATTTCTCGCCATCAATAATGCAGATTGGGAGAAGGCTCTGGCAGCCCAGTGGAATTCCAAGGTTGCCTCTCTGACCGTGTTGTGACAGGGATGACAGAATTATCCGCAAACGAGCTTGATCGGCGAAGGACAAGAAGTTAAAAAATATTCCTGGATCATGTGGTAAAAAAAAGAACCTCCGGTTTGGTTGAATTGTAAAAGAAATTACAGATTAATGAAAGCTTCTTGTTGTTTTTGTTTGGTGTTTTTTTTTTAGCTTTCTCTACTAAATTATTTTCTAAGATATTTTTTCCCGTCCTTTCAAGTTTAGATTGCATCGTTTCCCCCTTCCTGCCAACTTACGCAAAAAACAAAACAGTGCAGTCACCAGACATGAAGGAATGCAACAGACACATGCACTCACTCACTCACAGACAGACAAAAAGAAAGATAGAGAACGCCCTCCCGTTGCTTCGGGAATGCAAAGGACTCTCGAATCAATAGACCATTTGCCAGAGCCACAGACAGACACACACACAACCCAAGAGCCAGAGATGTAAGAGAAGTTTGCAGAAGCTTACACGCCACTGAAAATGCGACAGTGCATAGGCGTTGGGGAAAGGGGTGCACACTGTAAACCGCGACAGACACACTGTATTTGCTAGTCAAGGTTCCCAATTTGCTCTGCAGAACCCGTTGGGAATGTGGTGTACATTTCTTTGTCCCTTTTTTTTTTTTTTTTTAAAGTGTGTGTGTCTAAAGCAACCGGCTAGAGGATGGATGTGTGGGCGTGATGGAGCATAAACGCACACAGGCGCATGTAACATGATAATTTCGTGGGTGTGCGAGATCATGGCGATTTTTTTTTTTTCCAGTAACAAGTGCAGGTCAAGTTCCTCTTTTGCTAGTCAAACCGAAAAATCACTTCTAACCTTCCCTCAGCACACATCGTCGCCTATTTGTTTCCCGGTTTCGTTAACTTGCTATCTAACATGAACACTTGGCTTTCTTAGAGTGCGTCATGTTACGCATTTCTTTTTGTCGCATTGACTTGCTCCATAAATAGCCTGGTACCAGTCAGAAAGAAAGAAGAGAAAAGATATTATTTAAAACAAAGTTTACAGAATTATGATGATACACATTTGTATTCAATCAATAAGAAGCACGCCCATACGCCCCCTCTACTCAGTCCAACCCCTCACACAACCACCCATTTCTATTGAGTGAGAGAGAACGGAAGAAAGAGAGGGCATCAAACACATTTTGGACGACACTGAACACACACACACACAGGGGGAAAAGGGGGGGGATAAACAGCCGTGTTAAACAGGAAATATCCTGGGAGAGGAGGGGTGAGAGACGATGTAGAGAAAGATGGAAACAGAGAGACGGTCATAATGTTTCAGGATGGTGTGTGTGTGGGGGGGGGGGGGAGGAAGAGATGAACATAAAACACAGCAAGAGACACTGAACTGGGGATGCACCCCACCCCCGTCCGTTTTTCGCGTCTGTTTTTACACACACACACACACACACACACACACACACTGAGGAAAAAAATATCTGGGGCTCAAAAGTTTAATTCCACCGACAGAGATGACGCACAGTGCGGGCAATTGGAGACGACAGGATAATGGGTAACTGAAAGGAATCGCTCATTCCTTTTGCATTTCGCGAGTTTCCAACAGACCCAGGGAGGGAGACAAAAGCTGAGATGGTTCAGTCAATGGATGATCTTATCAAGCCAGCTTCCAGGACAATTCGTTTCAGGCCGGCCTAGTCCCAAGTCACGGAGGAAGACGGAAAACAAAGATCAGGAACTACCAAGAATAGAAGTTGAATGGAAGATTGATACTAACAACAACAACAAAAATATTAAAGATAAAAAGAAAAAGAAAGGAGCATCCTTCGTACAATCACAATGCTGGGAATTGAAGAGTATGGCCAAAGCGTTAGTTATTGCTTGATTTTCTCAGTATTGTTAATTTACTCTTTTTGTTTAACAGAATTGAAATAACTGTTGTTTCTGGGAGCTGAAAGAGCCCAGCCTCCATTAAACCACTTACACTGCGGCCACGGCCTTGTGTTAGCTTGAATGGATACACCACATTAATAATCCTCATAATATACATGACGATGCCATAATAATACCCCTCAGTCTGTTTTAATCTATGCCATGTTGTAAACGCACAAATTTCCATCACACTTACGCAAGGTATCTATCCAGTTCCATCTTATGAATGTTCCTTCTCCTCCTGCATCGTGTCTTGATGTGGACAACGTTGTCTCGCAACAGACGGACACTAGAAACACGTCTTAAACAATGCAAAGAACGTCACTGTGCGTCTTGAACTACATGGTTGCAAACAGAAACCAGACGTACCCGTTTTTGTTATTCTTCTGCGCACCCCGTCCCGTTTATGATTAGGTGATTAGAGTCACCTTTTTTTTCTTTTTTTTTTTTTATACATTGAGTTACCTTTTCTTTTGTACTTTCCATATCACAACATGACATCCTGTTAGTTATGAGACAACCACAGGTGTCCATCTACTCTGCCTTCATAGCGCTTGGTTTTCAAAGACTATGAAAAACACATTTTCCATTCTCCTTTCTCTCAGTCACCTACATTTACCTCTAATTCATGCTGATGCGCTCATCATGCCTTCCGGGACCTAATGCTGAAACAAGGTACGTGAGAAACAGGGCAGGAAGTTGGAAAGGCATTACGCATGCGCGCGACGGAAACCGATCAAAGGGACGTCACCAGTTCCATTTGAAGCCATCAATAATGCAGATCGGAAGGGAGTGTTGGCATCCCCAATGGAATTGCCAGGGTTTCTGCTTCAACCACTTCGTGTGGGGGATGACAAACTTGCTCTCATACTGCCTTGATGAGGAGAAAAGGAGAGTTTAAACATCTCCGTCGATGTAATTGGATTACAAGGGAAGAAAAAATAATTAGCGAGAAATTTTATAATAGCCATTAAAGACACACACACACACTCACTCATACACGCGCGCGCGCGCGCACACACACACACACACTGACACATATACTGACACGCAGAAAGGGAGAGAGAGAGACAAAACGTTTATGTGAATAGATAAAAAATGTATCAGAAGTTTAATCTCCACGCTATCACCTAACTCTGTATACACCGAGGAAAAAAATATGTGTATTCTGAAAACTTGCATTTTATTTCAATGAATCGATGACTGACTAATTAATTTATTTTCTTTTTATCTTTAGAAATTTCATTGAAGAGGCTGGGGAGGGGAGTTCTGTGACACACACACACACACACACACACACACACACACAGAGTAAAACTGATGCACACAACGCATAACGGAAAGTATTTCCCCTTATTTTGTTGTGCTAGGCTCCACGTATGTCAAAACGTGCATTTTGAAACACAAGTCTCTTGATGAAAGGTGCAGCTGCATAATGCACGTGCTCTCACCTGAAATGATTTGCCACTGACAATCCAGGATCGGAAATGGTATTTGTTATGCACGGACGCACGCAAGCACACACACACACGAGTTCGTTTGTGTGCGTGCGCACTTCCAGGGCTATGTAGGAGTGTTCTGGTCCAGTCGTGCCGTGGATCGACATCTTTGTCCATCTCTCTCATTCATCCCCCCCCTCCCCTTCATCACCAAGATACGTTCTTCTCCCCATGGTTGAACAGGCATCACAAAATCGATAAATTTCTAGATTTTTGTTTATTGAGCAGACGACGCTATAAAAATCTGCTTTTCTGTTTTGTTTTTGGTGTCTTTACCACACACACACAGACACACACACACTGAAACGGGGTGCACATTTTCGGGCCAACTCCCCCCCCCCCTCTCTCTCTCTGTACCTAACAGGCAGACATACAGATATGCAGGATGGAAGACAGAAAACCACACAGGAAGGAAAAGATCGCCATGTCCACATGTGTCCATGGACACACTAATGAATGACGTGTGCAAGAAATGTTGATTCCTCTTCCTGCCAAGATGATGAATGGCGTGACTAATTGCTGACGACAAGGTAATTGCAAACGGAGCTCAGCTGGAGGAGCAGACACTGAGCTCAATAAATAAAGTCTAAAAGATGTTTTTAAAAGGAGCAGCAATAACAGTGGCATGTTTGTGAGATTGAACAGCCTTGGAGAAGTGTGTGTTTCTGTGTCTGTGTGCATGCGAGCGCGTGCGCGATAACAGTGACTAGTTTGTTAGATTGTACATCCTTGGAGAAGTGTGTGTGTCGGGAGGGTGGGGCCGATAGTACAGACGATTTCCTTATGTTTGCCCCTCCTCGAATCCCCACCCCCACCCGCCATCCTGAGTATTCTCTATCAATATTTCTGTGAAATCTTCATGGAGAAAAGTTCTAAACATTCCAAGCTCTGTGGGTAAAAGGTAAAGGCGAATACAAGACAATAAGGAGTCGGTGATGGAGACAACACTCAACGCAAACATTGGGACTGTCTACATATCTTCCCCTCCTCTCCTTTCTGTGATATGGCGGAGTGTTGTCAACACTACTCATTCCGTCCTGATGGGGATCACAAGGAAAGTGTGGCTACTGCCGCAACATTTACAACTGTTCCTCACAGACCACACACCCCTCACACCGCAGGCCAGTTCATATCACTGCTGTTAAACAGCAACACCCCTTCTCCACCCACCCACCCCTCACCTAAATCAAATCAAATTATGGTGCTTGGTGCCTCGTCGACCGCTGAGTCCATATCGAGGCTATCACCACATGTTAGCATATATATCCAAGAGTTACTAACACTCCCCACCCCAGCCCCCACATACACACGCCTCCCCACAGACTGAGTCCAGAAAGACAGTTTCTTTGTCAGTTCAGAAAAAAAAATGCTGAGCATCCTCAAATCAATATACAGCAATCTGACGAAACTCCAAGCACCCACACAGGAGCGAAAGAAACTGAACACGCGGTTTCTGCTGCTTTACACAAAATGGACGGCTGACAACAATATCTTATATACGGCAGTACGAAGGCGTCAGGTGACTGAGGAAGGAGAAAGAGTACGAGGTGATCCAACACAACAAAACCCACTACCTGTTCTACGCTGACTGTAGTCAGGATTCTGTTCATGCTATGAAAAGAACCGATAATAAACGACAACATCAGCAGCAGCAACAACAAAATAAAATAACCGTGATACACTGCACCCCACATCTCATTCTCAAGCTCCAGTGCAAACTGCAGCTGTGAATTTCATTGCGGGGATAGCTTGTTTCCACAGTAAAACCCTCATGCGCGTACGAACGACTGAACAGACCAGACCGCTGGAGATTTCCGCGGCCATTTTGGATCTTGCGCATGTGCATCTAACTTTTACTCGAAATCGCGATCGATGTCAAGGGCGACCGAAATCGATAAAAGTAGCAAACACGTGTTGTCCTCCATTTCTTCAATTGATAACCCCAATAACTACTACCAAACACTGTACAACGAAGTGCCATCGTATGTACAATAAAGAAACCAAAATATGGAGCAAACCGTCTAAAAGAAAAAAAAGAAAAGAAGCCTGCTGTTTCGCATGTTCTGGCTATCTCGATCACTTTTGTTGCTTGCAAGTTTGGAGAGCCAGTTAACGTCGAGAGCACAGATCACGTGACACGCCTCTGTGAGCCATTGACAAAACACAAAGCAATAGATAGGTTAACTACTTGTACGTATGTTTCGGAAACTTTTCATCCGCTTCTAACTCCTGATGAGAGAACTGAAAGATTCGCCTAAAAGTACGTGTAAGTGGCTATTTTTCTGCTGCAGTGTTGTATAGTGTGTTCTGCCTTATCTACTCCCGAGAAGTTTAAAATTCCTCAACAACAGACTTGTCAAGTTCTTTTTTCAAGTTGATTTCCTTCCCATTCCCTCCATAATTTCATCCTAATGAAACACACAGGCATGCCAAGAACGCACACACACACACACACACACACACACTCTTCATCGCTCCGTCTCTTCGACCCCTGGGCACTTGCGCGAATATACATAAGCGCGTGTCACATTCCTGTGTGTGCATGTGTGTGTGTGTGTGTGTGAGAAAGTGTGACAGATGTGCACACGACAGAAAAGAAAACAGAAGAAAAATGACCAGGACATGTTCACAATCGCGTATGTTTATGCGCAAACACGAAGGAAGCACGTGGGTTCTAAACTTTAATAATAACCCCTCCAACAGGGATGATGAATGGTGTGGGTAATTGGAAACGACAAGATAATCGGAATGTAAAGAGGAAGCACAAATAGGCCTTCCTTTTTGCATTTCGCGAAATTCCCACAGACATCGGGGAAAGGGCGAGAGAGGTCTGGATAATTTAATATGTTGATGTTCTTATCAAAGCCCTTTGTTTGTCCTTTTAGTCAGTCGATGAACTTATCAAACCGGTTTCCAGGACAATTCATCCTAGGTTGCAGAGGTCTTGGGAAGCAAGAACGACGAGGACAATAATATAACCTTTACGGGTTCTCCTGGGAAGTTGGAAACTAACGAAAACACATCTTTTGCCATCGCTGTTCTGTCAAAAGGCCTACTTAACTTTGCACACAGACAAAAACAACAGTCAACGGCAATCACCAGGTCCATCTCAAGCCATCAAATATGTAGATCGGAAGGAAGATTTGACACTCCCAACTCCCAGATAAGACAGAACCCCTGTTTTGCAAGGCCGATTATTTCATTTTTATTTAATACCATGACAGAGCTGACAAATTTGGCACCAGAGGGACTTTCCCTTTGAAGGCAAGAAATTAAAATATTTCCGACAAATGATTGGATTATGGAAAAAACAAACCACACACACCAGTGGGATTAGGCACTTTGATGAATGATTGAAGGCGCTTTGATGAATGATTGATTGATAATGGCTTCCTTGAGCTCGATTGCCAAGGACGTGCAACTGTTGAATAATTAAATAAACCAAATGATGCCCCCACCACCATAAGAAAGAATGTCTCCCTGTATGATTAGTTACAAATTAGGAAAGGTTGGCTAATTGCAATGGCAAAATAAAGGGGAATCGTGATTTCATTGGTGTTTCTTCTTCTTTTAACTCTTTAAACATTGACCTCGTGTTTTCACTACAATGAAGATTGGGCGGTTTCTGCTTTAGAATGTTTGGAAATCCAAGCCGAAAACACACACACACACACACACACACACACACACACACACACATATATATATATATATATATATATATATATATATACACACGACACCACATAGAGAGAGAGTCACAGGGACATTGAGGGGCAAATGATTGTCTTTCAGAACATTAGAGTTCCATAAAAGACCACGACAGTGGTGCCTCACACAAGGTATCCAAGAGAATCATGGACAATGAGGGGGTATGTCTTTTGGAAACAAAAGCCTAAAAAAACATATTCTTCCTTTTTCTTGCGTTTGGCACTGTAACAAAAACGCTGGAGATTATTCAAACTGTATCAGACAAATCCACATGCATATCACAGTGTGCAGCCTTACTTCCTGTATCACGAATTCATATCCACAATGTATTTATTAGATAGTAAAGAAAAGAAAGAAAAAAGCGATTGAAAGCGGCGCATCATTTCTGCTTCAAGTAATCCCCCCTCCCCTCCCTCTTATTAAACCTTCATCGTAAGCAAATATACGTGCATAGATCACACACGCACGATTACGTCAGCGCCCACATGAGTGCGTTGGGGGCAATAGTGTCTGTGTGTGTGTGTGTGTGTGTGTGTGTTAAATCGCCACGGGTCAACGTTATTGCCATACCCCTTATCCCCCCAATCCAGCCCCAGACCTCCCCCATCCCATTTCTATTCACCTCCAACCTCTTCCTCCCTCTCCTCTTTCCAGTGAATTAGCACACGTCAGCACGGATTGATTTCTCAACGTGTCCGTTCATTTCGGGGATTTTTGCTGACTCAGAAAACAAAGCGCTCAGCGATTCTGACAGAGTTGTTGGTTTGTGAATTTTAGCTGTTGGTGTTGGAGGGAGAGAAATGCACGGGGGTTAATAAGCCTGCCGCTTGAAATCAACGTCACAAGAAAGATCCAGTTCCGATTCTTGCAGTCACGTGCAGTTGCTGAACAGAGAATAGGCTTTTTTTGTATTTTTTTTTTTACTGCACACATAAATCTCTCTCTCTCTCTGTGTGTGTGTGTGTGTGTGTGTGTGTGTGTAATGCCTCTCTCACAGGCTTGTTCGTTCATTCGTATATGTACATGAGAGAGATGATTTACAGACTGATAATGAGAAAGAAATATTATTCGATAAAAAAGAAAAGGGAACGCGTCCATGTTCACACGCGATGACACATTCACTATGATGGATATCTGGAAAAGTTGATCACTCCCGCGAAGATGATGAATAGTGTGGGTGTAATTGGTGACGACAGGATGCTTGGGAGCTGAGCTCAGCTGAAGAGGAATGACGGAGCTGGCGATGTAAACTCATGCCAGAGTTCCGATAATATCGGGCTT
>NC_134881.1:18743750-18746250 GCF_041734735.1 Babylonia areolata
TCACACATCTGTGTTGGCTACGCAACACAATTTTAACCGTTTAGAAAAAAAAAAAGTTAGGTGGTGGGGGTGGGGAGGGGGAGAGAAAAAAAACATAGGTGGCATACTTAGAAAATGTGTGGAAATCGTGTGAAACCATTTGTGCATTGTGTGCATTTCTGTTTGTTATTTCCCCAGTGGATTGCCCCCCCCCACCCCCACGGTTCCAAGCCCACCTCACGCCCCACTTCACCTTAAGCACTCTCCATCTGTCACTAAGTACTTCACTGCATTTAGCCAATCGTTGCAAAGAGGTCACCATGGGAGTGAACTGCCTTTTACGCCAGTTGAGAAACCAGAGATAAAGAAAACAACAAAAAAAACAACCACAACATCCGAACCATTTCTCTTACACCTTCCGTCGATTTGTATCGGCTAAAAAGAATGTTTAATGGCGTGGTGAACTTCTTCTTTTCTCTCTCTCTCTCTCTCTCTCTCTCTCTCTCTCTCTCTCTGTGTGTGTGTGTGTGTGTGTGTGTGTGTGTGTGTGTGTGTGTGCGCATCTACAAGATTTACCTGAATAGGGCTTTTAGTGTAGTTTCCCTTCTTTCTTTTATTTTTGTTTTGCGAAAGCTCTGGAGAAGTTATTATTTCTTTTTTTTTTCTTCTTTATTTAACTTTACTTTTGTTGTTGTTGTTGTTGTTGTCAGCTGCTTATGAGACGATAAGTATTATCCTTTCCCGTCCAAAGTGTCGCTAATGAGTGTCCGCAGAGGTGCCGGCACGTATGAATGAAACGAGTATCATTGACCTGTTTTCTGTTCACTCGATCCGCTGCTGATGAACTCTGGCATTCACATCTGCACAAAACAGGGGACAGGTGGGCGTGGCCTTCAAAGGAGGTATATATATATATATATATATATATATATATATATATATATATATCTGTGTGTGTATACACACACGCATACATACATACATGTATATATATAACGTTTCGAAAATCGTTTCTGCAGAATGGCATGGCTATTTACGTTTAAACCCACAATTTAACTAATTAGAGAGATTTCTTAGCAAAGCAAAACGAGTGGACTAGCTGTGGCACATTGTCAAAACTTATTTGTAAATGTTCCCAACACATGTTAGATCATCCCAGCACACGTCTCCACATATTATTCATTTTAAAAGTAATGTAACATAAACATAGACAGCTGAGAGAGAGAGAGACAGACAGACAGACAGAGAGAGCCCAAAATATTCACGCAGAAAGACGAAGGGGAAATAATTAATATATACCGTTGCGTTTGAGCTGTACTTTTCAGATGCCTGATGAGAGTTGTGGTTGGAAAAATACCAGGATTTCTCCCTCCCGTTCTTAAATATTACTTTTATTTTTCCTTTGCTTTCAGTCTCCTCTGTCAAGCTAACGTGTCTCACAGTGAATCACGATATCATAGCAAAGTTTTAAGCCCTCTTTTGTTTGTCTGTCTTTTTGTTCATGCGTTCTTTAGTTTCTTCTCTCTATCTCTTCTTTTCATCTTTCCTACTTGTTCTCCCCCATCTTTCTGTTTCTTCTCTCTTTTTTTTTGTTTGTTTTGTTTTGCATCCGAGTGTGTACGTGCGTCTTTGAGCATACGTTGAAGCAAAAGAAAATACAAAAGAAAATACATCAGACTGCGTAAAAGTTCCAAGTTACAATAACAGTCATTATTCAGTTTTGAAGAAGACTTGGAGCAGTACTTTCTTTTTTTCTCACTGTCTTGGTGGTTTCTTTGGACCAGCACATCCCCACGTCTAGAATGCTTCTGGAATCCACAGCACATTTGTGCTGGCTGTGGAACGTAATTGTACAGCGAAGGAAGAAAAGGAAAGAAAAGTAAAATAGAACATTACAAGTGGCGTTCTTAGGAAATGGCCGGAAAACGTGTGAAACCACTTGTGTTTTGCCGTGGTTGGTTGGTTTGTTATTTCCTCAACGCACGGCCATATCCCTCCTCCGCTTCCTCGTAAGCACTCTCCAAGTGTCACGAAGCGCGTCACGAGCTTTCAGCCAATCGTCGCCAAGTGGTCAACAAGGGAGTGAATTGGCCTTTATGCCAGAGGAGGACACGGAGGGAAAAAAAAGGAGACAGAGAGAGTAAGAGAGAGAGAGAGCATGTTATCATGCATACGTGTACAAATAAGTTTTTTTCTGCAGTTTCTCTTCCTCTCGAATCGAGAGAGAGATCGTAGTCTACCGTTTTCGCAACACCTTGATGATCTGTGGTGGTGAAAGGGGAATTGCGTGACAGGTGTATCATTAATGGTTCTCTCTCTCTCGTCCTCTTTCTTTCTCTTCCACTCTTTTTCTTTCTTTCTTTCTTTCCCTCTCTCTGCATCGCCCTACCTCCCTCTCCCTCTTTGTGTGTACCTCCAAGCCTTTACCCAGCCTTGTCAACCCTTATTTTGATTTAGTTCATCTCTTTTCTTTTATTACCCGTTAGAAAGCTATTACCTTGTCATTTATTTTACTTTACGT
>NC_134881.1:18748750-18758750 GCF_041734735.1 Babylonia areolata
ACCGACAGAGCACAGCAGGTGACTATGGCTGGCATGGTTAGTGATGTAGGAAGAGAGGCCAGGAGCCAGTTGCATTGCTCGGACGGAAGAGTCTAGTATGGTCGTAACCCGCTACTAACTGTGTGGAGTATGGAACTGACCAAGGGCGTAGTTCGGTCAACGTAACTATCAAACAGTTAGAACCAAGCAGTGCAACTGGCACCAGGTCACCGGTGCTGACCAAAAGGGCTGTGGGGGCAGTGTCAACAGGAGAGAGGAGGAGGAGGAGGAGGAAGAGGAGGGATGGAGTTCTAATCGCTCTGCACACATCATCGTTCTGTGTACTGACACGGCAACAACGTCGATGGGTCGACATCAGTATGTCTATCTGTCTGGCTGCTAGTCAGTCGGTTTCTATCTCTTTCTCGTGCATATACATACATACATACACAGACAGACAGACAGACAGGCATACAGACAGACAAAACACACATACGCACAGAATGACAGGCAGACACACACATTCACACACAAACACACACACATACACACACACACACACACCGGGTTGCATTTTATTTCTTGAAAGTCTGCATATACATACGCGCATGAGCACTGTGTGCGTTCGTGCGTGTGTGTGTGTGTGTGTGTGTGTGTGTGTGTGTGAGTCCTGATAATTATGGCTCTGATGTGGCCCTGGAAATATATTGGTTTTTCATTAAAAGAAAAAAAAGTAAAACAAAATCCCGCCAGGAACAATCCCATTTTTGTTGCCGCTGAGGATTACGATACAGTGCACTAAGAGCATGCCACTACCAAGTACCTCCAGACCTCAAGTTTATCGTCTCATCCACAGTCAAGAACCCCCCCCCAAAAAAAAAAAAAAAAAAAAAAATTAAAAAAAATAAAATAAAAAAGAATAAAAAAAAAAAAAATAAAATAAAATAAAATAAAAAGAGAGGAGAGACAAAAAAAGCAAACCACATTATCAAACCACATGTCTGCGTGTTGCAGGCGGGTTGTTCGGGAAGGGAGACGAGGACCCCAGCGTGGAGAACGCCTTCCGCTACGCCGTGTACCGCATCAACCATGACCGCCAGCTGCTGCCAGACACCCGCCTGGAGTACGACATCCAGCACCTGCCCATCGATGACGGCTTTCGGGCCTCCAAGAAAGGTCAGTGAAGTGAATTATTAGAATAATAATTAGAATATAATATAATGATCATCGATCAGGTCATCATCTCGTACGAAACGTAGGGGTGGAGGGTGGGGGGGTGAGAGATGGGGGTGGGGTGGGTGGGGGGTCCTAAAGTCGGGTGCGATAAAAAAACAAAAGTAGACAGTTACCTAACTCCAACACACACGCACGAACGAACGAACGAACGCACGCACGCACACAATACAGCAGACAAACAGAATCATGAAGACAAGGGATTCTATCACTACAAAATGAATATAACCGTCTCCCCCCCGCACGCCATACGTCCCACCCCTCCTACACACACAGACTGGACATTAAACATGACAATAAAACAGGAGCAAACAACATATAACTTCTTCAGTTGGTCGTGATGCTGGCTTAGGCTTGGGTAACGCACCGTGGGAAGGACACTTCGATTCTAGAAAGTTTTCACACACACACACACACACACACACACACACGCACGTTCACACACACACGTACACAAACACACACACACACACGAACGCACACACACACACGGAAACGCACACACACGGACACGCACACACTCGTGCATGCACGCATACACACACACACACACATACACATACACACACGCATGCACGCACACAGAGAGGAAACACACAGAGGAAGGCACTCACAAGGTTATCTGATGACCTTATTGAGGAAAGCAATAGTGCAGAGCCCTGTGTGTGTGTGTGTGTGTGTTCTCCGTGTGTGTGTGCGTGTGTGTGTGTTTCTCCGTGTGTGTGTGCGTGTGCGTGTGTGTTTGTATGTGTGTGTGTGTGTGTGTGTGTGTGTGTGTGTGTGTGTGTGTAGACACTTTTGATCCCACATCCCTGTAGAGGTCTTTGGCATCTGGCTTTTGTCGCGAGGGTCCACCGAGGTTAGCCTCCGCGATCACAATCTCTCTCTTTCTCTCTCTCTCTCTCGTTCGCTCACTCGCTCTGTTTCTCTCTCTCTCTCTCTGTCTCCCTCGCTCGCTCTCTCTTCGACTGATAATCACTAAGCGATGTTGCAAGAATGGACAATGATGTTGCAAGAATGCAATAATGGTCTGCAATGCCATAGTGCTCGTAATAGTCACTCAGTTTTTTGGTGTTTTTTTTTCTCTCTCTCTCTCTCTCTCTCTCTCCACACACACACGCTTGTTAGTTCTGCGCTTTTCTTCTTTCTCACTATGTATATTGTGGGTTTTTTTCGTATTTGTGATTGTTTTCTGCCGAGTATCGTAAAGCAATAACTATCTAATGTGTGTCTGCAAAAAGTTTTAGAGCATCCATTTTCTCCCTTTTTTTTTTTTTTTTTTTTTTTTTTTTTTTTTTTTTGCATATCCCGCCAAACCTTTACTGTTTTCGTCGTCGGTAGTCTGATTTGTATTCATCTGTTCATTTATTTATTGAGACATCTTGCTCTAGCGTATATCCTTGAAGCTCTATGCGTTTTTGTGTCGATTTATGTGATAAAAGCAGATGTTTACGTCAGTAAGCCATTTGAGTCTTGAGTCTTGCTGCCGATCTCAATTATTCAGGGAAATGAAGTTGGGGGAGGGGGGGGGGGACAGAAAGAAAGAAAAAAAACAACTGTTGTGTGTCCAGAAACCAGAACACCCATGCTATTTGCGAACACCCCACATCCTTCTCCTCCCACCCCCACCACACACCCCACTACACCCCAAGTTCCCAGCAGAGTTCCACACCAGTCTACTGGTTCCAGTCACTGACAGAGAACAGCCTGGGTTATCAGGTCGATGCCTCGCCGCGCCAGTCATTCTTCGTTTCGGACGGAGTCTCTGATAAGATCTGATCCGTTGGCTCTGGAAACTGTTCCGGATGTGTACATACTGCTTGTTGTGGGCATGTACGATGTCTGGCTCTGAGAGGCGGGGTTGGGTGGGGGTTGGGGTGGGTGGTGGGCGACACACAGACACACACACACACACAGAGCAAACACACACACACACGCGCGCGCACACGCACATACAGATAAAACACACACATACACACATGCATGCACAAAACAATCACAGCCACTGACCCACAACCCCCCAACCACACGCCACAACACACATACATAGAGATGGTGAAACGGGACAATGCCACAGAAACAGAAAGAGGAAGACAGACAGACAGGCAGACAGACAGACATAGACACAGAAAGAAACTCCGCCAATCACACACACACACACACACACACACACACACACACACACAAACGTAGGCCGGACCCCACTCTTGAAAGGAATCGATTCAAAGCATCGACTGACCAAAGCTCTCTGAAAACTCTGCTTCGCAGCAGCAGCTCTAAAGGGACAAGTTACCTCCCCTGGGGCCACAGGGCGCCCTCCTAATGACGAAATTTCTCCCGACAAAACCTCCCTCACCTCACCCCCCAAAACAGGGAAACTGGTGGGCTGTGGTTAATTCCCAGCACTGCACAGGAAGGCGGCGGCAGTTTCAGTGTGACGCAATTCGTTTTCACCACCAGCACAGAGAGAGACAGACAGACAGACAAACAGAAAGGGAGGGAGAGAAAAAGAGAATGAGGGAGAGAGAGACCCCCCCACACACAGGCAGACAAACAGACAGACAGACTAAGAACTCAGAACTCAAAACGTTTTTAGTCAAGGATTAAGATTTTAGGAATGGCCTCTTCTGCCAATATGTCCTTGAGAGAGATAGAAAGACAGACAGACAGACAGACACAGAGAGAGTGAGGGGGGGGGGAGAGTGAAGGGAAACAGGGGTGGGTGGGGGCGATGATCGTGGTGACTTCTCTTTCCTGCGAGTCAGTGGTCAGGCGGAGTGACACAATTTATCGCTGCTGATGCAAGATGACCCCCCCCCCCCCCCCTTGTGTCTGTAAGGGGGGGGGGGGGGGGGGGTCGGCTCTCTCTGTCTCTGTCTCTCTCTCCTTCTTTCTTTCTTCACCCTAAACGAAGCTCGTTAGGAACCACACCAAAACGGCAGAGGAGAAGAGAACTGCCCATTATTGATGAGTCCCTATTCTGGTAAACGATGCCATTAGGCGCTGCAAAGATTTTCTCCATCTTGTCCCTTGTTGTCTCTTGGTCTGTCTGTCTGTCTGTCTGTCGAGCTGAGTATGGACACTCGCACACACACACACACACACACACACACACACACACACACACACATATGCGCATGCATACTCTCACTCAAACATACACACATGCATACACACATATACGCACGCATGCACGCGCACACATACACTCTCATAACTGACATACAGTCGCAGTCTTCTAAGCTTTCTGTCACAACTTATGCGAGCGAATACAACGGACATGGAAGGCAGGTTGATTAATACTTCAAAAATCAAACTTTCCATACAAGAAAGTAATGCAGCGGGAAAAGGAGCACGACAACAATCGATGATTAAAATGACCACTGTCTTCTTCAGTCTTCTTATTGCTTAAAGCCCATATGACCACCAGATCACCCCAGGGCTGAAATTAATCATCATGGCATGAAAAATCAAGACAGGGACTTTCTATATTACACACACACACACACACACACACACACACACACACACACACAGTTTTATACTTTTACTTTTTTGTCACAACATATTACTCGGGTATAGATTATGGCTACACTTCTCCGGGAGAGAGCGTTGCCGCAGATCAGCAAACGTATTTATTTCCCTATCGAAGTGGATTTTTCTACAGCATTTTGCTAGGGACAAGTATCTCGTTGCCGTGGGTTCTAAGTGCATACTGCACACACAAGACCTCGGTTTATCATCTAAGTCGAATGACTAGCAGCCTGATCAGCACTTCAGATCAACTGGAGGGGGAGAGCATTCTGACTACTGTGGGGTTCGATCCCGCGCGCCCAGATTCTCTTGCTTCCTGTGAGGGCACGTTACCACTGGGCCACCACTTCACTGACCAGTACTGTAAGTGTAACATAATATATAACAACGCTGAACCATAGAGCGGAATTAAATGGCGACCAGTCATTATGCATAATCATTTACTTACTAAAGGTCAAAAACGAAGAAATGTGTGTGGCTAATTTGAAATATATTAATTTTAAGTAACAAAGAGTTAATAATAATATAATTTAAAAAAAAAGAACATTGCAGACGTTCTGGCGCGATTATGACTTTCTGGCGCGATTACGACTGAAGCTGAATGCGAAACCAGAATGCGCATATTTGTCAAATAGAAGTGGGTGAAAGAGCCAAAGCAAATTGTTGATGTATTTCCCAGTGGGAAGGAAAAAGCACTGCATGGCTGACACACACGTCAAACAGCATGATGATCTGGACTTTGAAATGAGGGGAAGGGATGGGGTGGGGGAGGATGTGTAAGTCTTTTCTTCCGTTCGTCTCTTCATAATGATGCTTGACAGCCACGTCGTATAGGGTAGAATGCACACACACGCACGCACGCACGCACGCACGCACACACACACACACACACACACACACACACACACACACACACACACACACAAGACGGATGGTGGTTTAGATGCTTTATACATTCTTAAGCCATTGTCCCTCATGAGTGGATGTCAAGAAAATAGACAAAAACAAACTACAACAGCAACAGCAGCAGCAGCAGTAACAATAACAACAACAACAACAGCAGAATCTCCTCAAAGACAACACATCATACCTTGTTAAGAGACATTCACACAGCCGTGGAATACAGAGCAAAATACATAAAGAAATATTACCTTCTTTGTTAACTGTTCTCAATTAAGTTATGTTATACATGTTAATCAATAGTCGGACGTGTTTAATCAGTTACACAAAGTGTGGACCGTGGATAAAACGGCTTAAACAGATAACATTGAACAGATAGCATTGATATATAACCAACTGTTCGTTCGTGCGCAGATGTCATAAGTAACCATAATCTAAACTGACTGGGGAATTAATGACATTTCAACGGTATGCATTGTACTCTTAAATCAAGCAAGACAGGACAGGGTAGAACAAATTGCACTTTATTTTCTCTCTCTCTTTCTGTAGGAGAAAGAAATGTGTGAGAGAGAATGAGGGGAAAAGAGAAAGAGAGAGGGATAGGCAGACAGACAGAGATAGAAAGAGTGAGAGAGGGTGTGTGCAAATGAGAGAGAGAGTAGCAGGGAGAGTGCCAGAGAGGGATGTGACTGACCCACACAGAAACGGAAAAAAAAGGAAGAGACAAAGAGATTTGAAAGCAACTAGTAACAACAGCAACAAAAACAAGTAAACAAACAACCACCACCCCACCACTGACCCCTCTAAAAAAGGAGAAAAAAAAAAAAAAAAGAAAAAAAAAACACACCTCTTTCTCAACAGACGTAATTGCCTCTCCGACAAAAGCCCAACACCCATCAGTCCTGCCAGGAAAGCCTCTCACCCTTTCTATCAGCTGCTGTGCACCACGTATACATGTACACGGGCACGTGAAAGCCGTCAAGTGGCCCCAACACTCCCTGACAGATCGTGGGCCGACCTGTAAGTGGCAAGTAGGGGGCCTGGAATCTACGACACCCCGGAGTTCCGCTGAAGAGGATGCCACTACAAGCATTTCCAAACAAAACGCACGCCGTGCGACTACATTCGGTTCTTAAAAAAAGAAAGAAAGAAAGAGAGAAAAAGAAAAAAAAAGAGTAAAACAAAGAAAAAGAAAGAAAACAAATGCAAGATGTTTGTCTTTCTGCTCTTGTATGACAACTACTTTTCGGGAACGGCGGGACTAGGGATGGGTGGTGGTATTGTATTGAATGTGTTGTTGTTGTGGTTGTGGTGGTTGTGGTGGCGTTGCACTGAATGCGTTGTGATACTTTCTTGCATTACAGTTCTCGATCTGTTGTGAAATTTTTCGTTTTCTTATTGTTGGTGTTTTTTTTATTGTTCGTTTTTTCTTCCTTTATTCTCTCTTTTTCTTGCGCATACATTTTGATCAAAGAAAAAGGGTGTATGGAACAGACCTGCAGCTGATTTCCCGAGTCAGAGATTGGAAGGATAATGTCAGCATTCTAGTACTGTGGTCAAATCCCAGTGCACTTCTCCACACACACACACACACATATATATATATATATATATATATATATATATATATATATAAAACAGCCAGTCAGACACACAGACAGACAGACAGTCGGCCAGTGCCACATATTACGCAGAACCTCTCTGACGAATCGATCCCAGCATCGACTCTCCCCCTCCACCCCCCTCGCCCATCACCCCTGTTCTCACCGAGTTTCCTTTTGTGGCCGCTGTAAAGGGAGGTAACTTACTCTAAAGGGACAAATTACTTCCCTCAGGCTGCAGATGCTCACTTTCTAACGAAAAGCAATAAACATAAAAAAAGTAAATAAAAAATGAATAAGTAATCAAATGATGAAAATAAACAAAATATGGCCGACTGTGGTCAATGCTTTAACTTCACAGGTTGTTATCAGACCACTGTAAAAAGAAAAGAAAAAAAAAGAGGTGGGGGTTCGAGTGGGGTTGGTGGATATCGGCAAACGTATTCGTCTCTCCTAAAAACTTCACCTTGACCAAGCCGTGTCATAATGACGAACTCTGCCCCCCTGCCAACCACCCCTCCACCCCCTCCCACCACCCTTTCCCCGCGCCCACACACGCCTCCTAAGGTGAAAGGGAAACAGGTGTGTTGTAATGGATGATGTGGTTCCAGAGTACGCTTTCAAAGTGATGAAATTTGCCTCGACCAGTGAAAACAAAATTCAACATCCCCACAAACGCAGAAAGAGAAACTGTTAGGTTGCAATTAACTTCTTAACTGCAAGAGTACACTTTCAAAGTGATACAGTTTGTCTCGACCAAAGAGAGAGAGAAGAAAAATCCAAACCAGCCCCACACACAGAAGAAGGGAAACTGGTAGGTTGCAATTAATGCCTTGACTCCAAGAGTCCATGCACAGTAATACAATTTGTCTCGAGAAGTGGAAAATAAAACACCCCCACAAACACAGAAAGGGGAAATCAGTGGATTGCAATTAATTCTGTGACTGCAGGAGAGCGCTTTCAAAGGGACACAATTTGTCTCCACCAGTGAGGAGAAAAATGGGGAAAGGGGAGATAAATGTAACTATGGTGACCTCCCATTTCTGTAAGTCTTGGGGTCTGGTAATGACTCAATTTGTAGCTGCCGAAGCAGGACGAAGCCGAGGTGCCTGTAATGGTGATGTTTTTCTTCTGAATTTCTCTCCTTTTGTGGTCTAAATCGAGCTTTTTAGGATCCCAAGAAAACGTCACAGAAGGACAAAAAATTGCCTGTAAAGATATTGATGACTGCGTGCCAGTTGAGGAAACTGTTAAGTGTGAGAAACCTCTCTCTCTCTCTCTCTCTCTCTCTCTGTGTGTGTGTGTGTGTGTGTGTGTGCCGGCCTGCTCCGTTCACCGCCTCTCATTTGAGCGACAAATATAGCTCCAGTGTGTGTGTGTGTGTGTGTGTGTGTGTGTGTGTGTGTGTGTGTGTGTGTGTGTGTGTGTGTGTGTGTGTGTGTGTGTGATTCCACAGCAGAGAGAGAGAGAGACAGACAGACAGACAGACAGAAACAATGAGAACCAGCACACACCATTATATGGTTTACCCATGCTAGTAAGTATTGAACCACCAAGCTCGGGAAAATGTGTGTGCAGCAACATACGACGATAACTATTTATTTATTCATCTATCTATCTGTCTCTCTTTTTATCTGTCGATTTATTTAGTTACTTAATTTATACAATAATTTATGTATTTATTCATCAATTTACTTTTTTATGCAATCATGTGTTTCTTCTTTTTTAATTTCTTCATCTATCCGAACAAGTGTATGCCAGATAAACCTTAAGGTATTATGACAAGTTAAAATCATTCCGTTCTTTTCCATGCTATTATATCCCATTCTCTTCTATCGTGTACTGTTCTGCAGACACTGTGACGAATCGATCCCACGCACCAACTTACACATTGAGCCCTTCCTGGTCCCCTGAGGAAGCTCTAAAAGGGGACAGGTTACCTTCACTGGAACAGCAGGTGCTCCTCTCTTAATGGCGATACTTGTCTCCCCCCACCCATTCCCCCCCCCCCCCCCCCCACCGAAAAAGGGAGGGGGGGGGGGGAGGCTGGGGTGGGAGATGGGGGTGGTGGGCTGGATGGACGGCTGTGGTTAAGTCCGAGACTGCAGAGAGAGGGTAGTTTGAGAGTGATGCAATTTGTCTCCGTCAGTTGGGGGGGTATGGGGGTTGGGATGGCGATGGTTGGTAGAGAGGGGTGGTGGAGGAGAGTGGGTGACTGTGGTGACTTCCCTTGGCTGCAAGTCGGCTGGGTCTGGGGGAATGACGCAATTTGTCGCTGCCGACGGAAACAGGAAACCGGCGTTTCTGTAATGATGGGTTGTGTGTGTGTGTGTGTGTGTGTGTGTGTGTGAAAGGAGCTCGTTAGGACTACACAATGTCAGGGGGAAAGGAAGTATTCAGTGTTAATGACACCTTACTTGAAGCGAAGGATGCTATTAGGAACATGACATATCTCCCCCCGCCCTCTCTCTCTCTCTCTGTCTCTATCTGTCTGTCTCCCTCTGTCTCTCTCTCGCTCGAGAGAGAGATCAAACACACACACGCATGCACACACAGACACACACGCGCGCACACACATGTACACACAAACGCGCACAAACAAACACACAGAGACACTGACACACACGCGCGCGCGCGCACACACACACACACACTGACACACAAAGGAAGGGACTAAAGCAGAGATATGGGCAGAGAAGCAGAGATATGGGCAGAGAAGCAGAGACGGTAACAGGGTTGCAAAAAGGAAGAAG
>NC_134881.1:18763750-18783750 GCF_041734735.1 Babylonia areolata
TCAAGGCCTGACTAGCGCGTTGGGTTATGCTGCTGGTCAGGCATCTGCCTAGAAGATGTGGTGGAGCGTATATTGAATGTTCCGAACGCAGAGAAACTAAAACTGAAAATTGAAACCGTTGCCAGTGGTTTCGCCATTCACTCCTGCAGCATCAGTCACTATCCAACATTGAGTTGTGATACTGAAGCTATAATCACAGCTCATCTTAAACCATAATCGTTTACCTGTTTCATTAAATGCCTGTGAAATGTCCGCCTTCTTCATTTGTTTACGCATCCTTTAAAGAGCAGCAACGTGTTGGTTCTTTCTAGGGTTTTTTGTTTTTGTTTTTTCAGGTCATCTTACGAGACTGGCAGATGCCACGAGTCAGAATCTGGGTCGAACACCACTTTCCGTATCCCCAGAGTCAGCCTGTTTTAGCTTTGGTCAATAGCCAATTCCAATAAATCCTCTGTAAATGAGAAGAAAATGCTTCGTGAGAGGGAAACTGGAAAGACAGAGAACAAGTGGGTAGTAGAGACAAAGGGGGAAGGAGAGAGAGAGAGAGAGAGGGAGGGACAGAGAGGACACAGACACAGAGAAACAGACAGACAGCCAGGTAGACAGAGTCAGACACAGGAGAGATAGAGAGAGAGGGGGTCCAGGGAGACACTGAGAAAGAGAAAGAAGGAGAGGGGAGGAGTTAGGAGGCAGACTGGTGGAGAGAAGAAAGATGATGTGTGTGTGTGGAGAGAGAGAGAGAGGGGGGGGAGACAGAGATAGAGAGACAGACAGAGAGTGGCGGCAAGGCGGGGGAGGGGAGAGACAGTCGGGGGCAGTAGGGGGATCGGGGAACAAGAAAACAGGACAGCATTCTCTTGGATCGATCCCAACTTAGACTTTGCGGACACTCCCTCACCACCCCACTCCCCCGCACCTCCCCCCCCCCCCCCAAGCTCTCAGGCCCACTATAGCATCTCTAAAAGGGGGAGACAAGTCAAGTCCATCAGACCAGAGAGCGTTCCCATTATAACTAAATTTGTTCTCATGACTAAAAAAGAAAAAAAAAAAAAAGAAAGAAGCCGGCGGCCTGCTTTGGGTTACTTCTCTTTCTGCCGTCTGAACGCTGTCTGAATGATGCTCAGGTTCCCGCCGACGCAAAATAAATTCAATGTGGAATAGGAGTTTGTCCGTTGGTTCGTAATCTTCCCCCGACACAGCTCGTATAAAGCAAATTATAACGTGATAAAATGATTACCATGTCCAGTTTATTTTTACTGTTCTGACTTAATCAGTCCTGGTGGCAGCCCATAGCCAAGCACACCGGCATAGCCTGTCTTGTTTGATCTTATTCCTTCCCCCGAAAACGAAGTGTGACTGCCTAAAATAGTGGGGGTAAAAACGGTCATATACTTTAAAGCCTTTCATGCACGACGCGAGTGAACATGGGGGTCGCAGTCCTCGAACAAAGATGACGACGACGACGACGAAGAAGAAGAAGAAGAAGAAGAAGAAGAACCTAATTTCGTAGGAGGAGGAGGAGAAGGAGAAGAACCTAATTTCGTACCTAATTTCGTAGGAGAAGAAGAAGAAGAAGAACCTAATTTCGTAGGAGGAGGAGGAGAAGAAGAAGAACCTAATTTCGAAGGAGGAGGAGGAGGAGGAGGAGAAGAAGAAGAAGAAGAAGAAGAAGAAGAAGAAGAAGAAGAAGAAGAAGAAGAAGAAGAAGAAGAAGAAGAAGAAGAAGAAGAAGAAGAAGAACCTAATTTCGTAGGAGGAGAAGAAGAAGAAGAAGAAGAAGAAGAAGAAGAAGAAGAAGAACCTAATTTCGTAGGAGAAGAAGAAGAAGAAGAACCTAATTTCGTAGGAGGAGGAGAAGAAGAAGAAGAACCTAATTTCGAAGGAGGAGGAGAAGAAGAAGAATCTAATTTCGAAGGAGGAGGAGAAGAAGAAGAAGAAGAAGAAGAAGAAGAACCTAATTTCGTAGGAGGAGGAGGAGAAGAAGAAGAAGAAGAAGAACCTTATTCTGTGTATGCTGACGTTCATATTTGACGTGTGTGTTCCACGTGGCTTGAACATGAAAGAGAGGCGATGCCTACCCATTCTTGTATCCTTGCTGCTTTGCGTTCACGTGTTATTTATTCTGTCGCTGTTGCGGAGTGTACACAAGTGAAAGGTGTATCAACACAATGTAATTTTTTTTTCCACCCGTATGTCCTTGTATGCTATATTGTGTGTATGTGTATTATGAATGAAACCGAACTATGCTGTACTGATACTTTCATGTTATTATAATTATGTACTTTCGTTATTTACATAGTTATAAAAGAAAGGAATGTGGACGTCAACGCTGATAAATATTTTTCCTTCGCTTCTTTTGGTTTATTTATTTAATTATGAGCAAGCGGTATATAAACTATTCGCAGCCTTTATAAAGAAAACAATCATGTCATGCTCCCTCGACAGTCATGCTCAGCGTGAAATAAGTCACTGTGGGTGTTTATTTGGGTAATTTTCGGTCGCACCCGGCCTCATTTTGTTTCTATTGATTTTTTTTTTTTTTTTTTGTGGTTATTTTTACAAACGTCGAGGCCTGAGACCTAACCAACCCGTTACGATTATTGTGTGGACCTACTTTTTGTTCCCAAAGATGATGCGATGTGTGTGTGTGTGTGTGTGTGTATTGCAATATAGTTGCCACCGAATGAACTTCTGCAGACTCCACCAAGGGAGAACCAGCCGCAGACAACTCATTGATAACAATGTCCAAACACTCCGATGTCATCTGCGTACCTCAGTTCCCTTGAGATTCCTGGCAATGTGATTGGTTTTTTTTGTTTTTTTTTGTTGTTGTTGTTGTTGTTTTTCTTTCGTTTTGTTTTCTTTTTTTCTTGTCGTTGTTGTAGTTTGTTTTTATCGCTGATGGTCCACTGAAAGTGCTCAATCCATCGACCTCCTTCGTCTCAACTTGGTGACTACACTTTCTGCCCCATCTCCATCTCTCTCTCTCTCTCTCTCTCTCTCTCTCTCTCTCTCTCTCTCACACACACACACACACACAGACACACATTCTCTCTCTCGAGGTGGTTCCTCAATGGTGAAAAAATGATGATTGTTAATTGTTACAAATATCTTGGTATCTATTTTTCTACTCGGCTTAGTTTTGCAGTTGCTTGTGAAGACCTTGCAAATAGGGCCTATGCGTAAATCAAACATACTTAAAAAGAACTCCATAGAAGTGTTTTTTATTTGGTAAGCAGGTTCAACCTATTGCTAATTATGGAGCTGAGTTGTGGGGACTGGATAAAGCAGCTGCACATATTGAAACGGTTCATCTATGTGCATTGAAAAAACTCTGAGGAGTCTACATAAATACACAGAATGATTTAGTTTACAGAGAAACAGGACGTCACCCTATTCATATTAACTCGCATTAGGTATTGGCTTAAGATAACACGTATGGATGCAGATAGATTTGCAGTAAAAGCTTATGAAATGTTGATGTGGTTAGATTCGGGTGGTAAATATACATGGGTTTCAAGAGTTCGAGAATTTTTGTTCCAAAATGGTTTTGGATTTGTAAGGCTTAAAGAGTAAAAAATGTAAACGTATTCTTGCTTGATCTTCGTCAAAGACTTATTGATTGTTATTGGCAAAACTGGCATGAGCATGTTCAGATTAGTGACAGATTTTCTTTTTACAGAACACTTAAATCGTCATGGAATTGTGATAATTGGATAGATATTTGAAGCGTTATTTGACAAAGTTTAGATTTAGAGTAACATATATGGCAATTCATCGCCATCGATATAATGAAATGTCTACCAACACCTTGTTATGTCCATTATGTAAAACTGAAAGAGAAGATGAAATGCATATTTTATTGTGCTGTCCTGCTTTATGTGATCTCAAGTTAGATTACATTCCTAGAAAAAATTACGTGAACCCATGTCCCTTTCGTGTTACATTGCTGATGACAAAACAAAATAATGTGATGAAGAATTTATCCACATATTTATACAAAGCCTTCAAGAGACGCACTGATGCTGTTCAAGAATAAGACATTTGTTTCTGAATGCTTTGGCTATGACACTGATTGCAGTACCTACAGAAGTTGTCAACTCATTTTTGCTTGTACATCCTGTAGTCTTTTGTTCGTTAAAAATGTCGTATTTGTATTTGGACACCCATCAGAAAGGGCTGTGGCCTAAACTGAATAAAACTTTCGTTTCGTTTCGTTTCGTTTCATTTCATTTCGTCTCTCTCTCTGATAACTGATTTATGAGGCGTTCTTGCAGGTGCCGAGTTTTCAGCGCATCTCACATCATAATCACCTACATCTTTATCAAATGCCTTTGACACGCTGCAGCGATCTTCTGAAATGTTTATATATATATATATATATGTGTGTGTGTGTGTGTGTATATATACTTTTTATATACACATTTCCCTATTCCAACCAACACCCCCATCCTCAGACAAACAACCACTCTCTCTCTCTCTCTCTCTCTCTCTCTCTCACACACACACACACACACACACACACACACACACACACACACACAGAAAGACGCGCGCGGGCACGTGAGCACAGACAAACAGACATAATTGAAAGCGACAACAAAACGTTCCACACGACACGGCAAGCGACACCACTCGATACGACTGTAATTGCCTCTCACAAGACCTGCAACTCGCCCCCGTACAATCTAGAGTGGCTTGCTTTTTTTTTTTTCTTCTTCTTCTTTTTTTTTCCACCACTGACTGCTCTTTTTTCCTCCCTCTTCTCTCCGCTGGAGAGGTCCGCTCGGAAATCTCTCTCTCCCTTCTAACCACCGACGGCACGTGCGAGCCGTCAAGAGAGCAACCTCTGGACAGTCTGGAGGGCTTCATGCTGACCGACAGTCTCTACTTAAGAGTTCTTCACAGGATCACTGGAGAGGTAGGGCGTTATCAAGTGGGGCAACATGCCAGATTAGAATCCCCACCTCCTACCCCGAACCCACTTTGCTTTTAAAATGGAAAGGTTAACATTCCAGACCTGGCCAGATTCTTTTCTTTTTTTTTTGTTGCTGGTGGTTGTGTTGTTGCTGTTGCCGTTGCGAGGGCAAGGCAAATTGTTTATTTCTTGTGCCCCCTGGGGGGAGGGGGAGGGGGGGTTGAAATGTTGCACTGATCTTTTACACATACCATACAAAGACATTTAACATTCTAGACACAGTAAGTTTTTTCTTTCTTTTGTTGCTGTCGGTTGTGTTGTTGTTGTTGTCATTGCGAGACAAGGCAAACATTGTTCATTTCTTGTGCCCCCTAGGGGTATTGAAACGTTGCGAACATTCATCTTTTTACACATACCATACAAACGAAAACGAAAACGAAAACATTAACATTCTGGACTTAGTTTCTTTTTCTTTTGTTGTTGTTGTTGTTGTTCTTGGTGGTGGTGGTTGTGGTGGTGGTTGTGTTGCAAGGCAAGGCAACGTATCTTTTTACACATACCACACAAACGAAAACGTAAACATTCTGGACCAAGTCAGTTTCTTTTTCTTTTGTTATTGTTGTTGTTAGTGGTGGTGGTGGTTGTGTTGCAAGGCAAGGCAACATAATTATTTCCTGTGCATCCTGGGGGGTTGAAATGTTACAAACATTCATCTTTTACATATACCGTACAAACAAAAACCCGAGCATTCCGGACCAAGTCGGTTTCTTTTTTTTTCTTTTTTTTTTGTAGTAGTTGTCGTTGTTATTGTTGTTGTTGTATTTGCTGTATGTTTATTTGTTTTCTTCATCTGAGGTACATAAGTTGTTGTTGTTTTTTTATTGGGTTTCCATTCTGTGTAGCAAGAGACAGTTTGTGTCGTCGTTGATCCCACAACCAAAATACCACTTGGTCTGGCATACTGTCCAGGTGCTAGTTGCATTGCTTGGTTCTAACGTTTTGACAGTTACACGTGACTAAATGCCTACGTTGACCGAACTACGCCATTGGTCTGTTCCATGCGACACACAGTTAGTAGCGAGTTACGACAATACTAGGCTCTTCCGTCCGAGCAATGCAACTGGCTCCTGAATACAAAGCGTACCATCCACTGTTCTTTACTATTGAACTCCATGGAAGGGAAGGATCAACAATATATATGTATATATGTTTTCCCTCTCCACCCCCTCTATTTCTATTTTTCTCGCTATCCGCGCGCGCGCGCGCGCGCGCGTGCGTGCGTGCGTGCGTGTGTGTGTGTGTGTGTGTGTGTGTGTGTGGTTATCTCAATTGCGATGATGACATTCTCCAAGATCCTGTCCGACTGCAATGATGAATATATATATATATATATATATATATATATATATATATATATATATATATATATATATATGTGTGTGTGTGTGTGTGTGTGTGTGTGTGTGTGTGTGTGTGTGTGTGTGTGTAAAGATAAAAAAGCACAAAAGCGAATGGGAGACAAGAAACACTTTCATCAAACTAATTGTCAACAGCCGATCAGACGGAATACCTTCTCTGTGTTTTTTGTCTGTGTGAGAGATATAGATCAGTGACAAGGCAGATAAATAGATAGAAAGAGAGACAGAGAGAGAGAGAGAGAGAGAGAGAGAGAGAGAGAGAGAACACAAGACAGAACACGATACAGAGACACAGAAAGACTTGCAATAACAAAGTGAGACAGACAGATTTAATCTGACGACAAAGGGTGACTGACCACAAAACTGGAAGCTGTTGACAAAAGAACAAAAGGAAACACACACACACACACACACACACACACACACACACACACACACACTAACAGTGAACAATAGTATCGGTTAACCACATGAACACACTGCAAACGCAAACCAATAACTAATAAATGAATAAATTAGAGGATTCACAAAATAAATATTTTCTTTTTAATACCATGTAAAACATTACATTTCTAAATAGTCAGCCAGTAATCCGAATGTGACATTGATATTCATTACTGATTTTTTTTTTTTTTTTTTTTTTTTTTTTTGGTCTTACTTCGTTTTCATCACGACGAGTCGTGCTTGAAATATAATCAATTTCCTCATGGCAACTTGAGAAAAATAGCTACACACCCCACTCCCACCTCTCGCACATCCACTCACACACAAGTGTGTGTGTTCGCGATGCCATCAAACGTTACCCTGTTCTTATGACCAAGCATCTGCTTGTGTTTCTCAAGTGCCAGAATAACAAAACGAAGAATAAAAGAAAACACAGCCAACACTCGAACAATATATTTTTTTTTAAACAAAAAGAAAGAAAAGCACACAAAAAAGCCAACATAATTTCCGTCAGGTAACAAAATTCTATTTCCTTTCTTTTCATTCATAATATTTGCCCTTGTCACATTTCAGAGACACACAATCGGAAGCCGGTAAACAAAGGAAAGAGAGAGAGAGAGAGAGAGAGAGAGAGAGAGATGTTAAAGGCACAACATATAAAATAACATTTTCAAATGGTAATAATCTATAAGAATAGAGAGGGGGATGTTAAAAGCACAGCAGGCACGATTAATAACAAACAAGCAAAATCAATTAACCATATAACAAGAAAGTGTATGCACCACTAAACGAAACAGTGGGGAAAAAATCACCCATCAAATACAAAACATCAAAACATCAAGCAACAAAAAAAAAAAGGAAACAAAAGTAAAACATTTTTTTTATTTTTATTTTCTTTCTTTTTTTTCTTTTTGAGAGAGAGAGACAGACAGACAGGCAGACACGGAGAGACAGAGACAGAGAGACACACAGAGACAGAGAGAGAGAGAAATAAAGGCGCAATGTTTAAAATTTATGCCACGAAATGGACGCTCGCTACCGCACAGACACACACACACGCACACGCACAGACACACACACACACACACACACACACATGGGGGAGGCAAGATATGGATAAAGACCGATAAAGAGAGGAGAGAGAGAGATCAATGAGAGATACTCAATGTATCGGTAACAGCTTCTTTTCTCTGATCCGCCCAGCAGGCACGATTAATAACAAACAAGCAAAATCAATTAACCATATAACAAGAAAGCATATGCATCAATAAAAGAAACATGAAAAAACCGACCCACTAATGCATGATACCTCCACGTGTCTACAATCGGAATAAAAGAACGCATTCGGTGCGTTTATATATATATATATATATATATATATATATATATATATATATATATATATATATATATAAAAGATGAAAGCATTTCAATGGAAACAAGATGCAATGCCTGAAGATAAATAGAAAGAAAGGCACACAAAGACAAAGCCTGTTTGCCAGTCAGCCATAAAAAAACAACAACAACAAAACAGAAAGCTGGTCCGATTAACCTATTCCCCTTGGCCTTTCGCCTCCCCTTTGATCCTGCCGCCACCCTCAGTGTGGCCACTTGAGCGTTTGTTTGAATCTTTGTACCATTTTGCCTTCCCAACGTTCCCCGTTCGCTTATTCACCCCTCTTCACTCTCTCTCTGTCTCTCTCTGTCTGTCTGTCTGTCTGTCTCTCTCTCACAAACACACACACACATACACACACTCACACACGCGCGCGTGCACACGCACACGCAAACGGACACGCACGCACACACACAATTCAAATTGATACAATACACGAACAAGGAATAAGCGAATCGAGACCACCGATTTAGTGAATAGCGATCCGGGAATGGGCGAGTCGGGAATAGACGGAAAGTTAATGTCCCCTAATCAAAGACATGTCTGGCAGCAAGCCAAAATAAAACGCAGCGCGGGGAGAGGGTGGGAGGAGGTGGGTGGGAGAGAGAGAGAGAGAGAAGCAAGTCGCAGACTTACCTCCCCTCCATCCTCAGGGTCTGAGGTGTCACGTGTGTAATCAAGTCCAGACGAGGGGAAAAGGGAGGTCAGCCAACAACACCAACACACCTCCACACCTTGTCTCCTCCCACCCACCACCCACACACACACGCACACACACACACACACACACACACACACACACACACACACTCAGATCTAATCATCAATAGACACAGTAACACCAGCCAATTTCTGCCCGGCCGACTACCACCGCCATCCTGGTACTAATTCGCCCTGACACCGTGAGGTTGTGCAGTAGTGAGTCAAGGAAAAAAAAAACGGATGAATTGGACTGAATGACATGAGGGAGAAGGGATAGGGGGAAGAGGGTTAAGTATGAACAGTTCCATTTACCCCCCCCCCCTCCCCCCTCCCTCACACACACACACACACACACACACACACACACACACACACAAGTTTCAGTTTTCAAGTTTTAATTATTCTTTCACTCCTATTGGAGCATGGAGGATTACTGCAAAATAGTCTTTTCATGCTCAGAACAAACATTTCCAAATACACAACAATGTCACATAAAAGTTGAGAAAACACAAATGTCTTTTAACTCCAAAAGTATAACTTGGCAACATTTGCAAATCTAATCATCTTACTTACATCTAAAATGACTTTTTTGCCTCCTTTGAGCACACTACAAAAATTAAAAACCGATTTTGGAGACAAATATTTTTAGGAACATATCTATTTCGTAACTGATCATAACTGGGACATTCCATTATAAAATGAAACTCATCACCAATCACAGACATGTTACAAACCTTACAAAGCCGTAACTCTCGTGGTATGCCTTTGTGTCTCCCTGTTTCTGTTTCCAGCTTATGATTACTACTTCGAAATCTGAAGAAGCTGATAACGTAATTATCAGGCATGTGACATATATTTTTCTCACTCTCCACCTTCCGATGGTGGGATAAAGAGTTACGTTTAAGCCAATACGAACATACAAGTACCGTGCATTGATAGATAGAGGTAACAGTGTGCTGCATATATCCGACATACAAGTACTGTGCATTGGATAGATAAAGGTAACAGTGCGCTGCATGTATCCGACATACAAGTATCGTGCATTAGATAGATAAAGGTAACAAAGCACTGCATATATCCGACATACAAGTACCGTGCATTGAATAGATAGAGGTAACAGTGCGCTGCATGTATCCGACATACAAGTACCGTGCATTGGATAGATAAAGGTAACAGTGCGCTGCATATATCCGACATACAAGTACCGCGCATTGGATAGACAAAGGAAACAGTGCGCTGCATATATCATACAACTTCGTCCGTTCGTTCGTTCTCTCCTTATCTCTCTCTCTCTCTCTCTCTCGGTCTCTCCCCCTCACCCACTTTCTCTATCTCCATCACCCCACCCCCTCTCTCTCTCTGTCTCCCTCCCTCTCCCTATCTCTTTCCTCGTTCCCTCTCTATCTGTCCCTCACCCTCTGTCTTTCACCTAGTCTTTCTCCCTCACTCCCCCCTCTCTCTCTACCTCCCCCCTCTCTCCCTATCTCTTTCCTCACCCCCTCTCTATCTGTCCCTTACCCTCTCTCTTTCACCCAGTCTCTCTCCCTCATCCCCCACTCTCTCTCCCTCCCCCCACCCCCCGCTCCCCTCTCCCTCTCTCTGTGCTGAAGGGGTCCGCTCGGAAAAGCTCTCAACCCTCCCATCAGCTGCTCTACACCACAGGCACGTGAGAGCCGTCAAGAGGCCCAACATTCCCTGACAGGAGGCCGTGGGAAGTGGGTGTAGAGAGAGAAAGAAAGGAGAGACCCTGTGATTGGCAGAGACTGGGAATCTCTCACAGTTCTCTCTCCGAATAACAGGTTTTCCGTTTTAGAGACGCGCGCCACCCCCCAACCCAACCCAGCCCAGCACTACCCCCCCCCCCCCCCCCCCCCACTTGGCCCATGCAGTCCAGAATAGGAAAGTTTTTTTACATTTCAAAACACAAACAAGGTTTCGATAGTGTAAAAAAAAAAAAAAGTTTTTTTTTTCTTTCTTTCTTTCATTCTTTTCCTCTCTTTCAAAAAAAAAAAAAAAAAAAATATATATATATATATATATATATATTCACTCTTTCTCCTTTCCCCCTACTACGAAGCGAGTTGTCGATTGAGACTCTGTCTTTTTCGCAGACTTCCATGATGTTAATTACGTCAGAGAAAACTTCCGTCCTGCATAGGGACAGGTATGGGTCCTACTGGAAAGAAGAAACTGACATGGAGAAACATAAACAACAGTCGAGAGAGAGAGAGAGAGACACTAACAGACAGACAGGCACACAGACAGAAACCGACAGACAGACACCCAGACAGACAGACAGACACACACACACACACACACAGACAGACAGAGACAGATACAGCAAACGAGAGAGACAGACAGACAGAGACACAGAGAGAGACAGACACAGACAGACAGAGACAGATACAGCAAACGAGAGACAGACAGACAGACAGACAGACAGACAGAGAGACAGACTGACAGAGAGACAGAGACAGAGACAGCAAATGAGGCAGAGAGAGACGGAGATAAACAGAGACAGAAAACAGGAGAGAGAGAGAGGTGGGGGATACAGACAGAGACATATAACAGTAGTGAGACAGACTAGGTGAGAGAGAGAGAGAGAGAGAGAGAGAGAGAGTGTGTGTGTGTTAGTATAAACGTTCCGTCAATTCAACTGCAAGCAACACAACTCGACGGACATACAGACAGGCAGAGAGAGAGGGTAGGGAAGAGAGAGGTCGGGAGGCTTGGATGGTGGCGGTGGTCATGAGTAGAAGTTTTCAGTGTTTAATACATTAAGGAAGAGGCTCATACACAAAAGAGACAGACAGACAGACAGAGACAGAGAGAGAGAAAGAGAGAGACAGAGGATGGCTGGGCACAGGGGGGGGGGGATCTAGGTGTAGGGGAGAAAAGGGGCTTATGTGGGGTCATGGACTCAAGTGTCTTACACAGCATCACCGACTCAACATTGGCAGAAAAGTGCAGATGACTTCAACAGACAAGACAAGACAGGACAAGACAAGACAAGACACGAGGAGCCGTGCCATGCCGTGCTGGCCTACAGCCACAGCGCAGCAGGTGATGCCCCCTCAAGCAGACATGTTCCACAGTCCCAGAGGCAGTCAGTCTGCCTGGCTTCTGGTGGTGGTGGTGGTGCCGTTGGAACTCGGCAAGAAATATTGTATGTGAAGAAGTCAAACCGAGTGATTCCGGAAGAGAGAAGTGGGTGGGGGGGTGGGTGGGGGTAGGTTGTTGCAAACGGAGGCGGTGTGTTAGGCTTTGGGAAAAAGAGAGACAGAGACAGACAGACAGACAGACAGAGAGAGAGAGAAGAGGAGAGAGAGAGAGAGAGAGAGAGAGAGAGAGAGATCCACTTGTTCAACCAGAACCAGGAAGAGACCAACTTGTCCAACGCCATCAAACCACTAGGAGACAGAGAGAGAGAGAGAGAGAGGAGGGGGGGGGATAGGGAGATAACTACTTGCCTTTATGAACCACAATGGTACTGAAGAGACAGATTTACCCAAATACTCCACTTGTCCCACAGAACCAACCCGTCCCCCAAACCCACACCACCCCATGCACACACACACACACACACACACACTACTCTTCCCAGTGCAGTGCTCCGGAACTTCCAGAGAAAGCTACTTTTGGCACGCGTGTCTGATCGAGAGCCACACACACACACACACACACACACACACACACACACACACAACCAGAACCACACAACACACACCTTACTCTTCCCAGTGCAGTGCTCGGGAACTTCCAGAAAAAGCTACAAGATTATTATTATTACTATTATTATTATTATTATTATTGATAATGATGATAATGATGATGGACATATCTGCCGAGAGGCAGCTGAATCAATGCAGCAAGTGTCTTGAATACATCCGAGATCAGTATGCTTTTGCACATGTTATAGTGGTGATGACGGGCAATCAAACAAAATGCTGCGTATTGTTTTTTCTCAATCTCGTTCAAGAAATTATACAGCTTTCAAGTATGACAGCACAAAGAATGCATGGCCTGTCTGAAATATTGGCTTTGAAATTGAACAGGAAGGTAGATGTGCAATATACAAAGAAAAACATTAGTTTGATTCGTTACTCTGTCGTGTTCCAGTCTGCATTTGACGATCTTAGAAGAACATTTGTCCCTCCGAGGTATTATAAGCAGACCAACTTTATTTAGGCTTACCTTACTGTTGTCTTCTGTAAATGAAGCTGTCATAAAAAAAAATCGCCGTGTTTCTCTGTGAAGTCATTTAGTTAGAGAAGAAGCATTACGGTTTGATTATATCATATTGTCCAAATATACCTCATTCATGAATCACATTATAATGATTATTGTTACTTAAAACGTGTCAATTTGTGTGCAACCTTTCAAACGGGGGCTACAGCCTTTCTTGAATGAATAAAAACACTGTCATTATTATCACAGGAAATATGTCTTTCTTTCGTGTTACCCCTTCGAATGGGGGCCACGGCCTTCCTTCAAAGAATAAAACATATTTATCTTCATCATTATCACTTAAAATGTGTTTTACTAATGTGTAACCTTTCACATGGGGCCAAGGCCTTTCCTGAAGGAATGAAAACATTGTTTTCTTTATCGTCATCATTTAAAATGTGTCTTACTTATGTGTCACCCTCCAAATTGGGGCCTGGCCTTTCTTGAAGGAACAAAAATATAGATATCGTTATTGCTATTACTTAAAATGTGTCTTACTTATCTGTGCACCTTCAAACAGGCCCATGGCCTTTCTTGAATGAATAAAACATTGTTATTGTTATCGTTATCACTTAGAATACGTCTTACTTACGTGTAACCGCTTCAAAGTGGGGCCATGGTCTTCCTTCAAGGATATTAAACGTTTATCGTTTTCATTATCACTTAAAATGTGTCTTACCTATGTGTAACGTTTCACATAGGGACATGGCCTTTCTTGAAGGAATAAAATTTCATAGTTATCGTTAAGGTTATGACTTTAAATGTGTGTGTCTTACTCATACATGATTATATCCTTTCAAACTGCACCATGCCCATTTTTGAATGAATGATAGTTATTGTTATCGTTATGACTTTAAAATATGTCTTAAGTATACGTATCCGCTCAAATGGGGCTATGACCTTCTTTGAATGAATAACAACACAGTCATCGTCATCGTCATCGTTATCGTTGTTGCAGTGTGTCTGCAAGTGGAGCAGAACACCGTGGCCCTGTTCGGACCGCGGGCGCCGTCCCTCGCGGGCTTCGTCAACTCTCTGTGCTCCACCATGCAGATCCCGCACATCGAGCTCCGATTGGACACGGAGGAGTCACGTGCCTCGCGCGCGCTGGCCGTCAACCTGTACCCCAGCCCCTCCGAGCTCAGCAGGGCCTTCACAGACCTCATCGACTACTATGGCTGGGGTCACGTGATGGTCGTCTATGGCGACAAGGACGGTGGGTTCATTTTTGTTTTGTTTTGTTTTGTTTTAGTTTCTTCTCAAGGAGGCGTCACTGCGGTTAGACAAATACGTACATGTATGCTACGCCACATCTACTGCTGGGCAGATGTCTGGTGATAATGAATATATGGATACTTATATAGGCGCCACATCTGCTTGGCAGCCTGATGATAATGATGTTACGGATACTGATGTAGCCGCCACATCTACCGGGCAGATATGGATACTTATATAGACGCCACATCTGCTGGCAGCCTGATGATAATGATGTTACGGATACTTATGTAGCCGCCACATCTACCGGGCAGTTGCCTGATGATAATGCAGTAATGATGATATGGATGTATATAATCATGGCGCCTGTCCTCAGTCGGAGACCAAACTCTAAGCGCTTTGCAAATACTGAGTCATTTGTACAACTGGCTTATGTACCTAGCAGAGTGGATTTGTACAGAATGTATGTTGCCACGGATTCTTATTTTTCTAGTGCCCACCTACACAAGGGACCCCGAGTTGTCCTTTCATCCGAATGACTAGACGTCCAGTCGATCCAGATCCCCACGGACACTGAATTAGCATACGAGCATCTTATCCATCATGCCACATTCCTCCTGGGTGACATCTTTGATTGGTTTATTGTTTGACAGTCGTGTTATACGATGACCATCTGAACAGCAGAAGAGGCAGCTGTCTCGATTATCTGAGCTACATGACGATTGTAGTGGAGTTTCACACCTCCTCTCTTGGCCAAGGGGGCTTAAAGGGTGTTGGGATGGCCCCCGAAGGCCAAATACGCCCACCATTGAGAGCCAGTCTTAACTCCTTATCATAGTCGTTCACAAACCGAGGTATGCAGCTCCCACTTTGCTGTTGGCCCTGTTTTCTTTTGTTTACAGTTCACTTCTTTTGTTTGTCAATCGATATGGTGAGGGCTGGATGTGAAAAAAGACATGCTGATTCTCTCTCTCTCTCTCTCTCTCTCTCTCTCTCTCTCTCTCTCACACACACACACACACACACACACACACACATATATATATATATATATATATATATATATATATATATATATATATATATATATATATGTATGTATGTATGTATATATATATATACGCACATATATGTGTTGTGTGTGCTTTTGTGTATGTATGTATCTATCTATCTCTGACATATATATATATATATATATATATATATATATATATATGTGTGTGTGTGTGTGTGTGTGTGTGTGTGTGTGTACGTGCATGCATACACATATCAGAAAGAATGGGAGAGAGAGACAGGAGGGGAGACAGAGGTAATACAGACAGATGGAGCCCGTGCGAGAGAGAGAGAGAGAGAGAGAGAGAGAGAGAGAGAGAGAGAGAGAGAGAGAGAGAGAGTTCGATATAAACCAAAGACCTCTACGATCCCAGTTACAATGTTACCATTTCTGACAACAGATGTCACAGCTAACGGAACGGATGCCGAAAGCGCACGCAGAAGCCAGATCAAAATCCCTTGCATCCACAAAGTTTCTCAACACAAGTCCTTTAAACTTTCCGCGGTTGGCACCATATAGTGTCCGTATTGCACAGGGGGGTTGCGCGCGCGAGAGAGAGAGAGTGAGAGACAGAGAGAAAGAGAGAGAGAGAGAGAGAGAGGAAACGAAACAAAAGTTAATTCAATAAGGCCATGGCCCCATTTGAAGGGGTTATTACATATTTTGTAAGAATATATTTGCATAAGAATATAATCTTACAACATGTATGCTCAAAGCTCTGTTCAGTTTAACCAGTCATGAAACTCCGTCGTTTTAATGACTTATAGATAAATATGGCAAGATTCGAAAAAAAAACGTTATCATTTGTAGAAGACAGAAGTAATACTAACCGAAAATTACTTGGTCTGCTTTAGTATGTGTGTGTGTGAGAGAGAGAGAGAGAGAGAGAGAGAGAGAGAGAGAGAGAGAAGATAATCCTAAAGAGACTCCAAAACATGTGTGCGTTGTCATTCATATATGTACACACACACGCAACATGCATGTGCGTGTACGTACACACACACAAACCAAACGACGAGGGGAGACAGACAAACATAATTATATTCCACTTGCAATAAAACAAACATAAAAAAGAAACAAACACATAAATAGAAAGGAAAAAAACAACAACAAAAAAACAAACAACACATTATTATTATCTTATCTGTATTTACCTCTTATCACTTTCTACTCATTTATCCTTTTTTTTTTTTTAATTCATGACGCAATCAGGCCAAATCTCTGTTTCATGACTCCCACGACACGCACCCACATGCTCACTTCTCATCGATTACTCAATGGTCAATTTCTATGTGGAACAATCAATAACCTACGTATTGCCTTCACTCTCTACCTCCTCCCTCCCCCACGTCCCCCTCCCCGACACGCCTCCCTTCCACCCCCCTCATAAGCAGCATAGGCCGTAGATGACTCGTCTCCGTTGGACTGGATTCTGGGCTGTGAGCCTCATTCTGCATCTGTCCAGTTGATCCTCTGTTTTTTTCTTCCGCTGCGACCCAGAATCTCCTCTGCTTCCAGCTGTTTTTCAGTCGTCCCTTTTTTTTTCTTTTTTTTCCCCATGGTCTATTTCTGGGTGGAGATGATTCCGTACCTAACCTCTCTTTTCTTCCTGACACAATTTGAAAAAAAAAAAAAAAAAAAAAAAAAAAGCAACACCGCAGGCTGACTAAAAGCCATCCCTGTCTCTCCTCAGTTATACGAATCGAAGAATGCTCTCTCCGTCTCTCTCTCTCTCACACACACACACACACACACGCACAAACGTGCACACGCACGCACATAACCACGGAGGAGCCATTTTGTTTAATGTCCCCTTACTTATACTGGTGAAGGGGAGGGGGATGAATGGTGATTTGGAAAACCGGGTAAAGTTGAGGTGGAATTTGAAATTAATCGATTGATTAATATGGATACTTATATAGCGCCTATCCTCGGTCAGAGACCAAGCTCTAAGCGCTTTACAAACACTTAATTTTGTACAACAAGCTGCGTACCTGGATAGAGCCGACTGACCGCTGTCACTGGGCACTAACCCTTCGTTTCCTGCGCCATTCAATCAGATTTCAGGCGCGCTCACATACACACTCAGACAGACATGTAACATTTTATGTGTGTGACCGTTTCGTTTATTTACCCCGCTATGTAGGCAGACATACTCCGTTTTCGGGGGTGAACATGCCTGGGTATGTTCTTGTTTCCATAACCCACCGAAAGCTGGCATGGGTTACAGGATCTTAAACGTGCGTATTTGATCGTCTGCGTGCGTATACACACGAAGGGGGTTCAGGCACAAGTAGGTCTGGTCTGCACATATTATGTTGACCTGGGAGATCGGAAAAATCTCCACGCTTTACCCACCAGGCGCCGTCACCGTGATAAATATATAAATACATTTTTTTTCAATAAAAAACAACAACACAAAAATCCTTACCTGACTTCATAAGAGAGATGCCATTAATCTAACACACGAAACAACTGATAATGAATGCAAAAAGTAAAACAAAATCAACGTTTTCATTCAGTTTGATGACACACCTTCGTTCAGGTAACCATGCATCTGCAATCCGTCTGCATTAACTCGATAATCTTCTCACTAACATTTGTATCAAACACTCTCGAACCGTACACACTGTTTTTGCTGATCCAGGGTTCTTCTTTCAATGTTGATAAGAAAAAAGAATAGTATGGCTGTATGTTACATTCCAAGCAATAAGATTGACGCACACTGTTTTTTCCTCCCATCTATTCCACACCCCTTCATTCCCCCATCCCCCCCACCACACACCTAGACACCTTCTTTATCTGATTGACACATGTTCATAGTATTTATTTCTCCTTTTTCATTTCACTCCCGGATATTTTTTTTTCAGGCTGGAGAGACTCGTAAAACCATAAGTGGTTTTCTAAAACTAAAAACGTCCATCTTGATTAATTACACACCTTCACTCCAATTAGTCTGATACGTATGTGTGTATGTGTATATATGTGTGTGTACTTGAGTGTATGTGCATGTGTGTGTGAGAGAGACAGAGAGAGAGACAGAGACAGAGAGAGAGAGAGAGAGAGAGAGAGAGAGAGAGAGAGAGTTAAATATAAACCAGAGACCTCTGCAATTCCTGTTACGATGTTACATTGAAAACCAATGCCAAGAGCACACAAAAACTTAATCATAATCTCCTGCATTCGCACACAGTTTCCCAAGTTCATTAAACCATCCAAGGTTGGCACCAGCTGGCAACCACACTGCGCACAAAATGTGTGACCAAAATGTTAGAGAGAGAGAGAGAGAGAGAGAGAGAGAGAGAGCTTAGCTTTCTTCCTCCAGTGATAAAAAAGATACAATAAAAAAGGCAATAACATCAGGATTTCCGGATTTACCCCCATATCGATCCCCTCCCCTTTATCTCTGTTTTGGGACATGACGCAATCAGGCCAAAGTTCCCGTTTGAGGACTCCCACGTGTGCACGCGCCCGCTGGCAGGCCAGGTCGCCATTGCTTACGTCACTCAATGGTCTAATTCTAGATGGAAACGATCCCTATCTTACTCACTTATGTCCTTCGCCCCGGACCCACCCTCCCCCACTTTCTCCCAATACGAGCTTTGGCCACAGAAGATGACTTCTCCATCGCAGTCCCCTCTTTCTGCATCAGTCCAATTGATCCCCTGTCTCTTCAGTTCTTATTCATCAATGGCTTGCCTCCAGCTGCTGTTTCTGGGTCATGACCTCTTTCTTTCTTCAAAGACGAAAGTGGCAGAATGGTTAAGACGCTCAGCTGCCAATACAGAGAGTCCGTGAGGTGTGAGTTCGAACTCCGCTCCCGCCCTTTCTGCCGAGATTGACTGGAAAATCAAGCCAAGCGTCCGGTATTTCAGGTGAGACAATAAACCGAGGTCCCGTGTGTAGCACGCTTTTCGCGCACGTAAAAGAACCCACGGCAACATACTGTTGTCCTCTGGCAAAATTATGTAAAAAGAAATCCACTCTGATAGGTACACAAATATATAAGCATGCACTCAAGGCCTGGCAAGCGCGTTAGGTTATGCTGCTGTCAGCCATCTGCCTTGCAGATTTGTCCGAACGCAATTACGCCTACTTGAGAAACTGAAACTTTGCCATGATCTGTTTCTAGGTGGAGCGATGCATATCCGGTCTGTTTCTAGTCTGTTTCTAGGTGGAGCGATGCATACCCAGTCTGTTTCTAGTCTGTTTCTAGGTGGAGCGATGCATACCCAGTCTGTTTCTGGTATGTTCCTAGGTGGAGCGATGCATACCCAGTCTGTTTCTGGTATGTTCCTAGGTGGAGCGATGCATACCCAGTCTGTTTCTGGTATGTTCCTAGGTGGAGCGATGCATACCCAGTCTGTTTCTGGTATGTTCCTAGGTGGAGCGATGCATACCCAGTCTCCATCGAGACTGACCTCTGTCCGTCTTTTTTGCCAAGTGCTAAATTGTAAAGTTAATCAGAACGACATCAAGGTATATGTTTGAACGCCCTTATGGTAACTGTCACCTTTTTTTCAAATATATGCATACTCACTCACACGCACACACACTCACATGTGCACGCACTCTCACACACGCACACACAGACTCTCTCTCTCTCCCTCTCTCTCTCTCTCGTAT
>NC_134881.1:18788750-18793750 GCF_041734735.1 Babylonia areolata
AGAGAGAGAATTGAATAAGCGAACTTCAGAACATGAGCTTAGCACGTGATTTGTTTTTTTAATTCAATGACCATTGTGTGTGTGTGTGTGTGTGTGTGTGTGTGTGTGTGTGTATGTATGTGTGTGTGTGTGTGTGTATGTGCGTGAGAGAGAGAGAGAGAGAGAGAGAGAGAGAGAGAGAGAGAGAGAGAGAGAGAGAGAGCATGAGCAAGATTCAGAACAAGAACTCAGCACGTAATCTGCGTTTATTTTGTGTGGGCATTGACCATTGAGAGAGAGAGGGAGGGGGGGGGGGGGGGGAGAGAGAGGGAGGGGGAGAGAGAGAGAGAGGGGAGAGAGAGAGAGAGAGCATGAACAAGTGTCAGAATGTGATTTGCTTTTGTTTTGTGTGTGCAATGATCATTATCGAAACACACACGTTTCGTTATTCTTCATGAACAGCTAGCTGCACGACCCATATCGTTTGCCCTTCCTTGCGCACTTTGATGTTAGGTCACACACCCAGCCTCCAACCAGCCAGACGCCGCTGAACACCCACCACCATCACGTTCACCCAGTGCAGCGATGATTGACGAGAAACAGATCACAGCTATTTCCAAGCAGTGAAAAGTTTGGCCCCGCCCCAATTCTCTCCATACGGCGGGAGGGAAGAACGGAACCAGTCTCAATGGGGACGGGAATGCATTGCAATGCATGAGGACTGTTCATGGAACTCTGCATCAATACCAAAAGGTCAAAACCGTACCCGTGGCATATTTATTCCAAAACGTTCCACGTGCGTGTGGTTTCAGTTCCTCTCAGGGGTGCAAACAGCCGCAGTGGTTACTGTGCTGGACTTTCAACCTGAGGGGTTTCTGGTTCGAGTCCTGGTTAAGATGTCTCGTGGGTTGTGAGTGGAGATGTTTTTGATTTCCCCGGGTCAACAAATGTGCATACCTTCTATAGTGCCTGAACCCCCTTTGCGTGTCCATACCCGTGAAGAAGATCAAAGACCCAGTACTCCATGTCAGCATTCGGTAGGTTGTGGGAACAAGATTGTATCCAGCTTGCACACCATAGAAATCTGAGTATGTCTGTCTACACTGCAAGGACAAAGTCCGCTCGTACATTCAAATAAACGTGGGAGTTGCAGCCCACGAACATTGGGGAAGAAAAAGAAGTTCTTCTGATGATATACACTGAAAATAAAATGTGCAAGGCTTCCTCTTCTCAACGTACACTTCAGTGTCACACAAAACATTTGACACACAGCTGCCCTCATCCTTCACAACAGCAACAACAACAAAGTTAAAACGAACCATCAACATGCTTCAAAGTGCACCTCTTCAAAAACATGTTTCGCAGCAAACAAAATGGGTAATGGGAGTACGAGTGTGCCCCTTTAAAATCACACACACACACACACGCGCGCGCGCCCGCACGCACACACACATACACACATTCAAAACAAAACGGATACAAATATTGGTAGGTTTTTATTTTTTTTTTTTTTTTAGGAATTGAATTATTTATTTATCATTTACATAAGAAACCTACATTTCCTCTGCAACGCATTCAAACCTCTTTCTACTCCACCATCAAAATCACCGTCATTCATTTCAAGATATCTCGTCAGACTTTTTTTTTTTAACGCTATTCAATTTAAACGATTGGCTCAATTACAAGGTGCCACAAAGGTGTTAATCGAAATGGTTATTTTTATTAATTAGTCAACTTCATCCCGATTTGTCGGAGATGTGTGTGTGTGTGTGTGTGTGTGTGTGTGTGTGTGTGTGTGTGTGCACGCGTGTGTGTTTGTGTGTGTACGTGTGTGTTTGTGTGCATGTGTATGTATTGTGTGTGTGTGTGTGTGTGTGTGTGTGTGTGTGTGTGTGTGTGTGTGTGTGTTCTTCCTTCATACATTCACAAATGAATTCCCCCCAGAGATTCCTTAGGCCTGGCTCACTGATGGTTACATCATGTAATTAAGGTGGATGTAACTGGCTTGTTGCAAACTGTCGATGATATAGAGTTGTTGTTTTTTTAGTGCTGTTTCTTTGTGACAGATTCATCGTCTTATTGCTTTGTTACCTAAAGGAAAACAGGACAAAAACGCTCTACGCAGACTGAAAATGGGGAAAGAGGGAAACACACACACACACACACACACACACACACACACACACACGCACACACACGCGCGCGCGCGCGCGCACACACACACACACACACACACACACAGGAGAGAGAGAGAGACAGAGACAGACAGAAAGACTGTCAGTATGACAAACAAATAAATAGACAGACAGACAAACTGACAGACAGAGACATAAATATATATATAATAAATATAAATATATATGATCACACGCGTGCATGCCTGCATATATGTGCGTGTGTGTGTGCGTGGTTGCGTGCGCACGTGTGTGTGTGTGTGTGTGTGTGTGTGTGTGTGTGTGTGTGTGTGATCGTGCGTGCGTGCCTGCATATATGTGCGTGTGTGTGTGTGCGTGCGCACGTGTGTGTGTGTGTGATCGTGCGTGCGTGCGTGCGTGCGCTTATGGTGTTGTATGAAATAGAAACGACGACGGCGTTGCATGGACTTGGCGCACCTCTCGAACAGACGAACCAAAGACACTCAAGTCCCCCGCTCACATTCCTCTCACTCCTTGACACAGCCATTCATGCACACACACACACACACACACACACACACACACACACACACCCATTTACCCACCTCCCTATCATCACAGTCACACAGGTCGTCTACCATGATGGACGAGGAACAGATTACAGCTTGGTAGTAGGGAAAAAAGAAAACCACGGTCATTGATGACACCCTCATTACCATCTCCCTCCCCCCAAAAAAGTAAAGGGCGGGGGACAGAACCCGTGTGTTTAAACTTACCCACTGACCGCCAACTACCGTGCTTCCAATGAAAATAATGAGGAGGAATAAAACAACAACAACAACCCCCACCGCCCGCACCCTCCACCCCATAAAAAAACACAATAAACACACACACACAAAACACGATACATTAGAAATGCCAAAGGAACTGGGCATAAAAGTTAATTTGTAAAATAATAATGCACATTGACTTCCGTGTAGTTTAAGCACAAATACAAAAACAAAACCTTTAACAGCATACGCACACACACGCACGCACGCACGCACGTACACACACACGCACGCACGCACACACACACACACACACACACACACACACACACACACACACACACACACACACAGAGAAGCTAAACAAAACGAAACGAAACAGACCGAGACATGTGCTGCCGTTTAGTTTCACACCGCACATTTTCTTCTTCCCAAAATAATCCCAAGCATCACTCTTCTCAACACCCACTTCAGTGTCCGACAAAACACTTCACAGTTGCTCTCCCCCATAAAACACACTGAGTTGGAAAAAAATATATATACGATCCTCCAAATCAACATTGAACAGAGTACAGGCTTTTCATACGTGCTTTCACAACACTTATTTGGGCGCAATGAGTACGAGTGTAATCGTTTTGTAATTACGTCGTGAGTATGCAAGGAGATACATCATTCACCAGATGTTGTGTGGCATCCCTCAACTATATCATTTTCAATGTTAGTTTCAGATTCTCAAGGAGGTGTCACCGAGTTATGTACTCTACACCACTTCTACTAGGCAGATGCCTGATAGCAGCAAAACCCATCGTCGTCATCATTATCATTATCATCAAGAACCCCGAGGAAATAAAGCAAATGAAAAACTCGGATGGCTAGCTTTCCCTGGTGATTATTACACTTGTGCCTGTTGTGTTTTTGCATAGACAAAATTCGTACAGGGGCGCATAATAACCGCCCATTACTATGGAATTTCATTGATCAGGCCTGGTTCGCTCATAATTCACTGCGAGATTATTTATTGACATGAGAAGGGGGGTGCGGGGGGGGGGGGGGGGGGGGGGGGGGGAGGAGGAGGGGAAGAAGAAGAGGAGGAGGTGGAGGAGGAGGATGAAGAAGAAGAGGAGGTGGAGGAGGAGGATGAAGAAGAAGGAGGAGGAGGAGGGGGAGGATGAAGAAGAAGAAGGAGGAGGAGGGGGAGGAGGAGGACATTTCTAAAACGAAAAAAAAAGAAAGAAAAAAAAGTCAAACTTCTGGCGACACGTTAGCACTGAATATCCGGGCTTTTTCTGTTTCCGGAAAAAAAAGTTTTCCCGTATACCGGATGTTTCACAGTCAGACAGAGGCCATGAGTTCGTGACGGGTTTTTACAATGCACAAGGGAACGTCAGTGGGAAAAGAAAGTATGTAAAATTATGACCGTATTGAAATCTCCTGTCACTCTCAGAGTACATTGCGGCCCTCCCCCGCTCCCTCCCCCCACTGCCCCACGCTCCCCACCCCACCTGTGTGTGTGTGTGTGTGTGTGTGTGTGTGTGTGTGTGTGTGTGTTTCTGCCCCCCTCTCTCTCTCTCTCTCTCCCCCTCAGAAGTAGATATATAGAAGTATAACTACTCTTTTTAACTTACAGACCCGATTTTCTCCACACAGTACCACTTTCTGTAAGTCGTTTCGTTTGACCCCCCCGCGCGCGCGCGCGCGTGCGTGCGTGCGTGCGTGCGTGTGTGTGTGTGTGTGTGTGTGTGTGTGTGTGTGTGTGAGAGACCCAAACCCAGACTGTTGAGAATTATCCTCAAAGAAAAAACAAAACAAAACAGAAATAAAGAAATACCCACAAAGTTCTAGGGAAACATATCAGGACAGGAATCCCCCACTGAATCATTTAGCATCACTTTATTTCGGTTTTCTTATTTTCTGAATGAAAAACACTCATTCCATGCTGCCCAACTTGACACAGAAACTGGCCGCCTGCTCAATGTCAGTGTCAATTACACACTGGATGCGAGCGTTTTACAATGACGGGCGGGCGAGTTAAATTTCTCTCGCTCCCTGCTGCCAGCAAAAAGCTTTATCATGCTTGCAGTCTGTGTGCTTCTGCGCGTGTGTGCGTGCGTGCATG
>NC_134881.1:18796250-18798750 GCF_041734735.1 Babylonia areolata
TATATATATATATATATATATATGTATGTATGTATGTATGTATGTATCATGATCCATTACTTCATTCTATCCAATCTGGTGAGTATTTCCTCCCGTCATCCCCCCCCCTCTCACCCCCCAGACCCCCCCCCCCCCTCTCTCCATCTCTCTCTCTCCATTATGAGTTGATATTACGACATTGTTCAAAGATATGTATATACACAATATTCACGAATTACATATATAATATTTTTTGTGCGCATCATGTTGTAAAATGTTTCTTGTTTATGTGTACCCCCTTCAAATACAGGCATGGCCTTTCTTGAATAAAACATCGTTATCGTTATCTCTGTCTGTCTGTCTGTCTGTCTGTCTGTCTGTCTGTCTGTCTGTCTGTCTGTCTCTCTCTCTCTCTCTCTCTCTCTCTCTCTCTCTCTCTCTCTGTGTGTGTGTGTGTGTGTGTGTGTGTGTGTGTGTGTGTGTGTGTGTGTGTGTGTGTGTATCCCGTCCTACCCACCACCCCCACCTTCCTCTTCCGCTCTCCCCTCTGCCCACGGTCCATGTCTAACATTGTTCTGCGGAGGAACAGAAGGCACTGTCCCCCAGACACACCCGACCCCAAACTCCATCCTTGTTCCAACCCCCCACCCCCACCCCTCACCCCTCATCTCTCTCTCTTTCTCTCTCTCCTCTGTCTGTCTGTCTGTCTCTTTCCATCATATCCCTCCAGCCGTATCCTATAATGCCCCAACGGAGGAAGGATAACGCGGGCGTTGACACTTACAAGATGGAGCCAGGGAAGCTGGATTTCTGCCGTTGATTAATAATTCAGTGAAACCTGACCCGGTCGTTTTCCAGTCAAGGAAGGAAGGATGGAAGGAAGGGGGGGGGGACGGAAGGGAGGGAGGAAGGAAGGAAGGGAAATTCCCGAAGCCTGTCCTCCCTCCCTACCTTCCTCCCTGCCTGGGACACGGTGCACAGTCAAATGGATATTTTTGTTTTTTTTTTAAATAAGAAGACCCCCCCCCCCCCCCCCCCAAAAAAAAAAAAAAAAAAAAAATCTGGGAGAGAAGGCAACGCATCACTCAGAATTTCCGAGACTTATCTATTCATTTAGTTAGTTAGCTTGCTTGTTAGTTAGTTAGTTATGTATTTGATTAACTAGCACTGACACTCACGGGTGGTCATAACACGTCCGATCCCTTCACACACACACACACACACACACACACACACACACACTCACTCACTCACACACACAGACATGAGAGAGAGAGAGAGAGAGAGAGAGAGAGAGAGAGAGAGAGAAATCCACACGAGCTGATCAAAATATGAAGCGTTTGTGCTCTCTGTCTCTCCCTCTATCTCCACGCTGCCACTACTCTCTCTCTTTCTCTGTCTCTCTCTCTCTCTCTCTCTCTCTCTATCTCTCTTTCATAATTATACTTTTGAATGGTTTACTAAGTATTCAACATCATACACCCAGATATCTATATTCCAAACTGGATCCAGCCAAGCATTTCATCATGGAGCAAAAGACATCTGATAAACTCAGACCAAAAGAAAGCACCAGAGGCATCTAAAGCAAACACCTCCTTGGGAATTCTTTAATGAGTATTTTGATTACAAAGGCACAATTCTAAAGGACAAAAATAAAGTGCTGACGTGCCTAACAGGCGATTGTGTTTTCTGTGTTCCACCATCGTTTTTACCCTGTTTTAGTGTGTGTGTGTGTGTGTGTGTGTGTGTGTGTGTGTGTGTGTGTGTGTGTGTGTGCGCGACACATGTAGGTGTAATGAATAAAGAACAAAAGTGCATGCTGTCTCTCGAGTGCACTTACTTTGGGAGAACAGAAACAAACGTTTCTCGGTTAATCACATCGATTCCGTCGTACCGGTGTTTACAAAGTCTCTTTTTCTTCTCCGGTTTCATCCCCTCCTCTCTCTCTCTCTCTCTCTCTCTCTCTCTCTCTCTCTCTCTCTCTCTCTCCTGAACGTTTCGTCCTCATGTCCTTCCCTCCCTCCATTTGTCTGTTTTATCAGTTGTTGTCGTTGTTTTCATGACATTTTTATAACAAAATACCATTTTCCCAATGATTTAAAACACACATCACAAACTCCTTAACTTTCTCTTGTCTCTCTTACTCTTCCTCTCCCCGTCTCTCTACATACCCCACCCTGCCCCTCTCTCTCTCTCTCTCTCTCTCTCTCTCTCTCTCTCTCTCTCTCTCTCTCTCTCAGTGTCTGTCAGTCTCCCTCTGTACCTGTCTCTTTCCCTTTCTCTCTGTGTGTCTCTGTCACAGTATTCTTAGAGGGGGTGGTTGCTGCTCAGAGTACGTTGGAGAAAGACGAAGTACGATTGTTATGAGAAGCACACTAATTTGTTATACGAAGCGGTGATTCTCTCCCCCCCCCCCTCTCTCTCTCTCTCTCTCTCTGTCTGTCTGTCTCTGTCTCTCTCTGGATCTAAAGGTTTGTGCGCGTGGCTGTTGGCTCAGTTTTCGTGATGCTACAAATATGGG
>NC_134881.1:18806250-18808750 GCF_041734735.1 Babylonia areolata
TCCACTTAGATCGGAAAAACAAATGAAACGCAGGAAAAAATACAATAAAATGGGTGGCGCTGTAGTATAGCGACGCGCTCTCCCTGGGGAAAACAGCCCGAATTTCACACAGAGAAATCTGTTGTGATAAAAAGAAATCAAATACAAATATCTATCTATCTATATATTATTCCATACATGCTTTTTTTGCTCTTCTCTTTTTCTTCTTCTAAATTGGGAGACAGACAGACAGACAGAGAGAGACAGACAGAGGCAGAGAGAGACAGAGAGGGAGTGAAGGACAGGGAGTTTTTTGGAAATTGGAAACGTCGAACCCTGTGAACTGTGAGCAATCACATTTGCAGTCTTCGTATGTGCCAGTTCACGTTCCTGTTTTTTGTGTTTTTCTTTTTTTTTTCTTTGTGTGTGTGTGTGTGTGTGTGTGTGTGTGTGTGTGTGTGTGTGTGTGTGTGTGTGCGTGCTATGCCTCGGCATTCACTGCTTGTTTACGGTTTTCTTCACCTCTGCTTCTTTACTTCAGTTCGTCGGTACTGCACTGCTCGACTGTGAGCCTTCTCCACTAAAAAAAAACAACAAAAAACTTCACGGTGCAATGTGAATCGTTTGTGTGTGTGTGTGTGTGTGTGTGTGTGTGTGTGTGTGTGTGTGTGTGTGTGTGTGTGTGTGTGTTTCATTATATTTCAACCCCATATTATCTTTAATTATGATCTCATGTTTTACAGATAATACCATTTCAACTGGAAGGTGGTCACTCCCCAGTGGTGTTTTGAGAACTTGCCATTCACAGTATGGATTTATATCAGTCGACACCAAAGAGATGTCTATTGAAGAATTTTTTTGATCTGCCCGATCAGCGATTCTTGTTATTGAACCATCATTTAATATAGTTAAGTTAGAATGAACTATGGTATTCGCTAGATATTCATTGTTGGTTGTGAATTCGCAATTTTTGTCCGACCACAAGGCATGGTGCGCATTAAAATCCCCTAGAATTATCCAGCTATGGGATAAATCTAAATCCATTAACCAGTCAGCTTCACCTCTTGAAACTCCATCAGGGTAGTAACAGTTAACTACAATTAATGTTTTATCTAAGACAGAAAGCTCTATAGTTGAAGAATACAAACGTTTGTCTATACTATAACATGGTGGTTTTCTAGCTTTATATATGATTGAATCTGAAATATAGGTTGCAACTTTAACTTTTCCTTTGCGCTCTGTTTCATCAATAACTGGAGGGTAGAAGTAACCCTCTAACTTAGGGAGATTGCTTTTATAACAATTGAGGGACTGGAGGGCAATTATATGATAGTTGTGATCTTGCAGAAAATGGATCAGATAGTCAAAATTACATTTACTTCTACAGTTCCATTGCAAAAAACGAAATAGGCCTGCGCCACACCCATCATCATTACATCCTGCTGTCTGCATAAGTGAATAGATACATAGAATAAAGAGTATCTGTCTAATGTACTTCAGGAAAAGAAAAAATAAAGACACATTTACCTTACATACATTCATTTGGAATTCACACGGCAATTTGACAATATTGATTTCAGTTCAGAGATGGAGGACGTCATGACGCCCGTTATGTTTTTCATGATGCTGACAAACTGATAAGAAAGGTTTTCCAAAAACGTGATTATACTTCCAAGTACAAAATCAGAAGGATCGGAAATTGCAGACACTGGTGAGATTGATTCTTTTCTCTGAATGGGGTTGGTCTTCACAAATGTTGGTTGACGTGTATTGACAGGGGTTTTGCAGGATGGTGTTGATTGTTCTGAACAGCTTGATGTTTGATCAGATGCAGACTGCTGTGAGCTGATATGTTTCCGTAATGGTGTTGACTGTTCTGAACAGCTAGATGATTTGCCAGATTTGTTATTTTCTTGTGTGTTGTCAGTTCTATCTTCCAATGTAAACCTGTCCTTGTCTGTCTTGTCTGTCTTCAACGGGTGTTTGGACCCATGTAGTAATTTTCCATGCACATTCTTGGCAGTTACAGTTGGCGGGATATCCCTGACTGGAGATTTAGTGATGCCATTTCTTAGTGCTAATGCATATGACTTTGGATTATTAGTGGTAGGTTTAATTGTTTCCTCGCCCGCTAGAGACCGGCTGTCTACGTCTTGGTTCACTGACTGTGCCCGGGCTAGAGCGATGGCTTCAACATATGGCATATGACTGGATGATTTTATTTTACCGGCAAGTACTCTGATTTTATACTCGGGGCAGCCAGGGAAAGAAGCTGCATGATTCCCTTGACAATTCACACATTTTTTGGAATGCGCACAGGTGTGAGCATCATGGCCAGGGAGACCACATCTTCCGCATACTTGTTTGGCTCGGCACGCATTTTTGGTGTGTCCCAAACGGTTGCAGCGGGTGCATCGAAATACCTGTGGGACGTAGGATTTCACCGCGAATGACTGATACCCTAAGGAGATTTGCTTCGGAAGACTGCGTGTCAAAAAGGTAATCTTAACGGCGCGTGATT
>NC_134881.1:18818750-18823750 GCF_041734735.1 Babylonia areolata
CCATTTCCTCACCTCTCTTTCTCAACCCCTTTCCCCGCCTTTCTCCTCCTTCACTCCTTTGTCGCCGTTTCTCCTAGTTTTCACAAACCTTTTTCCTCCCTCCCTTTCCACTTTTCTCTTAATTTTCATACCTTCCTCCCTTCCCCCCCTTTTCTCTTCCCTCCCTTTCCCCCCGTTTCCCTCCCTCGCTTTCCCACCTTTCTCCTCCCTCCCTTTGCCACCATTCTTATCCCTTTCCCATCTTTCTCCCTCCCTTTCTTTCCCACCATTCCCCTTCCTCGCATCTTCATTCTCTCTCCCTTTCCCACCATTCTCCTCCCTTTCCCATCTTTCTCCCTCCTTTCTTTCCCACCATTCTCCTCCCTTCGCCCCTTTCTCCTCCCTCCCTTTTCCCCCTTTTCCCTCCCTCCCTTTCCCACCTTTCTCCCCCCTCCACCGTTCTCCCCACTCCCTTTCCCACCCTTCTCCTTCCTCATTTTTCTAACGTTCTCTGCCTCCATCTCCTCATTCTCCTCCCTCCCTCTCCCGATTCTCCTCCCTCCCTTTCTTTTCTCCCCCTCCCTTTCCCATTCTCCCTTTCTATTGCCTTTCTTCTCCTCCTTCCTCCCCCCATTTCTCCTCCCTTTCTCCTTCCTCCCTCCCCCATTCTCCTCCGTCCCTCCCTCCCCCTGCCTTTCCTATTCTACCTTTCTCCTGCCTTTCCTCTCTTTCTCATTCCTGCCTTCCCCTGTTTCTCCTCCCTTTCCTACTTTTCTCCTTCCTTCCCCCCTTTCTCCTTCCTCCCGTGTCATTCTCCTTCCTCCTTTTCTGTTTCCTTTCCCCTATTACTCCTTCATCACTTCTCCCCCTTTATCCCCCCTTTCCAGCCCTTTTCCTTCCTCTTTCTCCTGTTTTCTCCTTCATTTCCCCTCCTTTCCTCTCGTTCTCATCCCTGTCCTACTTTTCTCCTTTCCTCTCTGTCTCCCTTACCCTCTTCCTTCTCTCTCACTCTCTTCCCTTTCTCTTTCCTTCCCCTCCCTCTGTCTTCCATTTCTCCTTTCTCCTTCTCCCTTTTCCCCCTCCTCTATTCCCATATTCTTACTCTACTTCGTCTTTTAGCCCCACCCCGACCACCCCCTTTTATTTAATATGTTAACTATGTTCAGTGTTACGTATACCTGTTACCTGTTGTCATGTGCGTCTGTGCTTTGACGCGTTCGCTGTGTTTTTGGCGTCCATGTTTGTGGAGAGAGAGAGAGGGTGAGAGAGAGAGAGAGAGAGAGAGAGAGAGAGAGAGAGAGAGACGGGGGTTTGGGAGGGGAAGAACAGATATGTGTGGATTCAAAAACGAATCTAGAGCTTTTTGTCTGTTTATCACTATTTTTAAAATGTATGGCTTTCTTTTGCTTCATCTGTCTGTCTGTCTGTCTGTCTGTCTCTCTCTCTGTCTCTGTCTCTCTGCCTATGTCTCTCTCTTTCAACTCTCGTATGCGTGCACAAGCTCTTGTGTGTAAGACATGACTATGTGTAAACTCATTTCAAGAGAATTTGTCAACGAATTACATGGTTTTATCATTCAGAAATGATAGGACACAAAGAAGAAGAAAAAAAAAGGAGATCAAACAATGAAGGTTCCATGACACGGATTTCAGGGACATGCTGTGATCAACGACTGTTAAAAAAGAAAACCCACACCGTTGCATTCATCCCTAACTTATAATGAAACTCTATTTGCTCTAATCGTCCATCAGCAAACGTTCCATCTGTCAACGTACCCATTCAGACTGTACCATGATAAACTGATATACAATACAAACAAACTTCTCTTCTTCTTCTTCTTCTGCGTTCGTGGGCTGCAACTCCCACGTTCACTCGTATGTACACGAGTGGGCTTTTACGTGTATGACCGTTTTTACTCCGCCATGTAGGCAGCCATACTCCGTTTTCGGGAGTAATACAAACAAACAAAATTCGGGCGCTCGGATATTTTAGTTCTCACTCTCTTCAGAACGGAAAACACTCCATCAACAGAACGCGTTTCCAACACTGAAGAAGAGCTGATCTAAAAACACTCGACGAAACGCTTTAAAAGTCCTCTCCAGCTTCCCAGTGCTCTGTTTCTGAGCCCGAGACAGTCCCGATCGTTTCCTGCGTTTATGAACAGCTTTGACATAGACGGCGTCTTCTTGTTTCTGACTTTTTGTTGCACTGGAACTGCCTTTTCGTACATCTTCCCAGAGTTATGGCTTTCGCGGAACAGTCAGTCTCTGGTTCCTGGCCTGCACTAAATCTGTCTTCCCAGGGGTATGTTTATGTTTGTTGAGTGGTTTTACAAATACGTGAAAGACGTTTATAACATTGCCATGGTAGTGTGAAAAGATAACTACCATGATAAAAAAAAAACTATACATAATGACGAAAACGTCAACGAAGAAGAAGCAGCAGTAGTTGATGTAGTGGTTGTGGTGGTAGAAGAAGGAGGAGGAGGAGAAGAAGAAGAAGAAGAAGAAGAAGAAGAAGAAGAAGAAGAAGTGCAACAAGAAGAAGAAAACAAAACAACAACAGCAAAGCAACTGAAACAAACTGTCCACATGATAATCATTCAGTCTCAGTGCACACCAACCAAACCCAATATAAATCCTCTTCCTTCTCAATCAGAGACGTACACTAAAAGACGTGCGTGGATATATGCGACAACAAATCCACAAAATCCACCTGCACTAAGTCGAAAAGCGTCAATGGCACAAATCTGCCTCCTCCCTCTAAATCCATCTTTGATTCCCCCTTCAAATCCCTTTATCTTTCTTTAGACCACTACTTTCCCCAAACATACACCCAGCCCTGCCAATTATGCCCACAACAAGCATTAGTCAAGGAAGAGCAAAGAGACTAAGACACACAGCCAAACTCATGGGTGAATGCTCCCCCCCCCCCCCCCCACACACACACACACCACCCCCGGCAACCCCCTCTCCCTCCCCCACCCCCACCCCCTTGAAAGCAAGACCACAGACGATTCATTAATGGCGTCCCCCAACCAATCGGATTAAAGTCCGGTGGCCCTGCGCGCGCAGGCCTTTCCCCGGCCCTCTTTGTCGAGGCTCTCCGCGGCAATTCTCTTCGGGGACTATGGAAATTGGCTCAAACTGACACCGCCTTTACCTCGCTTGGAACGACAGTCGCACCAGGCAATCTGATTTTCGAAAGCCAGGAGAAACTGGGAGGGTGGGGGTGAGGGTGGGTGGAGGTGGTGTGTGTGTAGGACGCGGGTGTGTGTGTGTGTGTGTGTGTGTGTGTGTGTGTGAGAGAGAGAGAGAGAGAGAGAGAGAGCCCAGAAAGACACAGAACTGTGAAGAAGAGAGAAAGTTGTTGCATTTGCGTGTGGTATCCACACTTGGCAGAGAAAGCTAGGGGGACGCTGACACGTTGCGACGGACAAATTCATTTTCAGCCAGGTTTTTCTTTTTCTTTCTTTTTTTCCTCCTTCTTCTTCTTCTTTATATTCGATCCATACTCTTCCTCTTCCCCTTCCCTTCTCTCTCTGTCTTTCTCTCGCATGGCAGATGTTTGTGGAATGTGTGTGTGTGTGTGTGTGTGTGTGTGTGTGTGTGTGTGTGTGTGTGTGCAAGAGAGAGTAAAAGAGATGTGTATTCTGTGACTGAGCGTGTATGTATGCGCACACGTGTGTGTGTGTGTGTGTGTGTGTGTGTGTGTGTGTGTGTGTGTGTGTGTGTGTGTGTGTGTGTGTGTGTGTGTGTGTGTGTGTGTGTGTGTGTGTGTGTGTATGTTAGAGAGAGATAGAAAGAAAGAGAGAGAAAGATGTGTATTCTGTGATGGAGTGTGTGTGTGTGTGTGTGTGTGTGTGTGTGTGTGTGTGTGTGTGTGAGTGATTGCGCGCGCGTGCGATCGTTTGAGCGCGTGCATAAGAGTAAGCGAGTGCTTCCCACCACCTCCTCCCCACTCCCCCCCTTCCTCCACCCCCCGTTATGCCGATATGTTTGCCCGCAAAGCCTTCCAGCGTGGTCGATCATTCGTCTGATCATCGTCCCGATAACGGAAATGGCAAGCAGGGTCGGGAGAGACGAGAAAATCACAAGGGGTGTGTGCGAGGGGGGTGGGGGGGGGGGGGGGGAGGGAGAACTTACAAAAAAACAAGTCACTTGTATCTGGAAGACAATAGTAACACACACGAGAGATACATGAAAATGCACAGCTAATGTGCTTATTAAGGGGTCATTGCTATTCATGTCAGCACACACACACACACACACACACATATATATATATATATATATATATATATATATATATATATAGAGAGAGAGAGAGAGAGAGAGAGAGAGAGAGAGAGAGAGAGAGATTCTGAATCTGAATTCATCACGTGATTCTCGTTTAGTTCAATGTGAGCAGGGGCCATTGTGGTGTTGTCAGAAAGTCCACGCAGAGACACATACACAGACACAGACACAAAAAGAGAGAGGGGGAGAGAAAGAGACAACAGACACAGTTTACACACAGAACAGACACAGATCAAAATGATAAGGAGAAAAAGACACACAGCGAAATCACAGCATGCACACAACTGGATTATCTCTCAACCCCTCTCCCGACATTTATTTGTATTTCTGTGCGAAATTCGGGCTACTCTCCACAGGGAGAGCGCGTCGCTGTACTACAGCGCCACCCATTTTTTTGTATTTTTTCCTGCGGGCAGTTTTATTTGTTTTTCCTATCAAAGTGGATTTTTCTTCAGAATTTTGCCAGGAACAACCTTTTGTTGCCGTGGGTTCTTTTACGTGCGCAAAGTGCATGCTGCACACGGGACCTCGGTTTATCGTCTCATCCGAATGACTAGCGCCCAGACCACCACTCAAGGTCTAGTGGAGGGGCAGAAAATATCGGCGGCTGAGCCGTGATTCGAACCAGCGCGCTCAGATTTTCTCGCTTCGTAGGCGGACGTACGCGTTACCTCTAGGCCATCACTCGGTAAGAACTGACCGTTTTGTGAAAAGTTCAGTCCG
>NC_134881.1:18831250-18848750 GCF_041734735.1 Babylonia areolata
AGTTCCCAAGTTTGTTTCTCAGTATTTTTCTTCTTCTTTTTCTTTTTTTTTCCTTTCTTTTTTTCCCCCGCTTGTGTACGAGATAATAGAAAACAACAAGAAGCTTGGATCTGTATGTTTTTGGAACGAGCGATTTTTTCCCCCTGTTTTAGTTGTTTCTGATGTGGTTGTTGTTGTTTGTGGGTTGGGATGGGGGTGGGGGTTGTTTGTTTGTTTGTTTGTTTTTTGGTTTGATATTAAACAGTAGTCGAGAGAAACAAACCGAAGCATAAAGCCTGCCCGTCTTTCTGGAATTAACTTTGCAAAGCTGATAATGCTTTCTTTGTCTGACAAGCCCAAAGGCATCTTTCCATCTCCGGAAACGTAGTACGCATTCTCTTCTTTCCCATCTGTCACGCCGGTGTATTGCCCGAAAACGACCCCCACCAAGAAGCTCCCCACGGCTGTTTATTGGTTTGGTTTTTTTTGTGGTTTTTTTGTTTTTTTTTGTTTGTTTGTTTGTTTTTTAAAACTCAGATATAACTCCTCGCCTTCAAAGTTATTTTTTGTCAGATTGTCTCGAAAGCGTGAATTACTACATTACTGGTGGAAAAAAGGACGATGTAAAGTTTGGGCAGTCCCTAAAATACGCCAGTCCTGTTTCCCTAAGAAGACCATGGTGAGTCTACTTCTTCTTCTTCTTCTTCGTTCGCGGGCTCTAACTCCTACGTTCACCCGTATGTACACGAATGGGCCTTTACGTGTATGACCATTTTCAACCCACCATGTAGGCAGTCATACCCCGTTTTTTGGGGTGTGCATGCTAGGTATTTCTTGTTTTCCATAACCCACCAAACGCTAACATGGGTAACAGGATCTTTAACGTGCGTATTTGATCTTCTGCTTGCGTATACACACGAAAGGGGTTCAGGTACAAGCAGGTCTGCACACATATTGACATGGGAAGATCGGGAAAAAAATCTCCACCATTTACCCACCAGGCGCCGTTACCGAGATTCGAACCCGGGACCCTCGGATGGAAAGTCTAACCCTTTAACCACTCGGCTATTGCGCCCGTCGATGGTAAGTCAGTGTTGCTTGATACCTTTTCGACTCCAACGGTCACTCCCGGCCAGTACCAGATTGACTCCACACGAACGTTATTGGGGTGTATTAGGGGACCAGCCCAAAGTAACTCCATGGGGACCCATTGTAGGGGCAGCACTTCAGCCCCGAAAGAACTCAACTCCTCACTCGCCTCTCGTTTGTTTGTTTTTTTGACACACGGGGATAAAGTCATCATGGTTCTTCACCAAACGAACTCCTTACGATTCCTCTTGATTGTCAAAATGGGGGGAAAAAGAAGAAAGAAAAAAAACGAGCAAAAAAAAAAAAAAAAAAAGTAACAACAAAAGCAAAAGAAACCCAACGGAATCGTGTACAGGAGCACAAAATTCGGGGAGGTATAAACAGTCTGGGGTTAATATGGATCGGGGTTTTTGTGTGTGTGCATTTTGTTTTTAACACCTGCCCTGAAACATCTCCAACGGACGGCAGTTCTGAGCCGACTCCTATAAGAGTCAAACCGAAGCTTGGAGCGATTTCCAGCCGTTGCACCGGACGTCGAACGAACATCACACGCTCGCCACCCAAGTTCCAGTTAATCAACCGGTCAGTAACATTTTCCTTACAGCACCCTTCTCTAATTACCTTGTGGTCTCATTTGAAACCCGCCCCTAATTAACGACGGCTAATGGGTTGGGGGGGGGGCGGATTGTGGGGGTTGGGGGTGCGCTGTCAGGGTCAGAGCGGATGGACACTGAGGCAGAGGAGGAGTAAACGAGCCAGCTAATCGAATTCTGCAGAGAAACGGCCACCGGTAGACCGGTCCATGCCAATGCCTAACACCCTACACCGGCTCAACTTTGGAGGTTAAGCCCGGAGCGGCTAATTCGGTCCGCGAGGTCGGCGTGTGGCGGGTGGGGGGCGAGGGGGAGGGGGCAACTTTTCCTTTAGAGCTGATGAGTTTGTTGGGCCACCGGAGACGGTGTAATTAGCTTTCGGCGCTCAAAGGGACGGTCAGAGCAAAGGTTTTATTTGGTTTTTGCCGGGTTAGGGAAGAAGACACAAGAGAGGAAGTCTTTGTACATGAACCGGCTTTTCGTCCATGCGGGAGGAAGATGAGACTATGACACCCCGACACGGTGGACGTTCTTGTGAAGAAAAGAGCAACAGTTATGCAAAGCCATGCTGATCCTGTCCAAAGCAGACAGCCAGGATAGCTAAGAGCCTGAGAGATTAGCAAGGTTACTTCGGTTCGTGTTTCGATTGGAATCCCCCCCTCCCCTCCCCTTTAGAAATGATAATCAAAATTAGAATAATAATCAACAAAAATAACTAAATATAAATTATAAGTATATAAATAAAGGTTTAAGCGCTGATGGATTTCAATTAAATCATTAACGTTACACCACCCAGTATCATCAGTGATGGAAGTACTTTGAATAAAACCACCTATTTGAACCCAATGTATCACACCAAGACAGCAACAGAGAGTGAGTGGGAGAGAGACAGAGAGAAACAAATAGGCACATGGACATAGAGACAGAGAAGGGGTGAGTGAGACAGGAGGGAGGACGGAAGGAAAGAATTCAGTTGATGTCCTCATAGAATCACTATCATTCACAGAATGCTGCTTTTCTTTCCTCCTCCTGACGACGTGCCAGAAACGTGAATGGCAGAGCTAAAACAAATCAATGGCTGCAGATACTGTCAGCAGAAAAGAGAAACAGCAGGGAAAAGAGGCTGAGCTCCATCAAATCAAAATCAAATTAAACCGCATTTTTAGTACAGCCGGCCACAAGGGATTGCATCGAATATGATACACATAAAAAAGAAAGAAAGAAAGAAATGAAACAAACGACTAAATTCCACAAAACAACGTGGAAAAACGCACACTCTCATAAATAGAAACACGCCAGTCCAAATGAACTTCGCCTCAATCAACTTTGAGAATGAATCAGAGTGACGAAAAAATAACTTCTATCCGTAAATAATACAATATCTTACAACAACAACAACAACAATAATGATAATAGGAAGAACAAGAAAGAAAGAAGAAGAAAAAGAAGGACGAGGAGGCATGTGGTGTAAAGTCCGGAAAGAAGGGGGTCTTCATCGTGTCATAACAAAGTGTCTGTGCTAGACATATCAAAAACTCCAGCAGTGAGGAGAATTTCTCTTTTTTTCTAAAGTTAAATACCAAAAGACCCTTCGCAAAGAGCACATGGTTGAACTACCATTGTCTTTCAGATGATGAAAATGTTTTGTTTTTTGGCTTTTTTTTTAACAAAACTACAACGCATAAAAACCCGCAGTAATAAAATAAAAGAAACAACCACGTTTCCGGTCTGTAAACCTTCTTCAAGGATAATTGACGTAATTTGAAAAAAATGAGTGTTAATTATGACATGTTTTATGTGACGTTTACAACTACTGCTAATAGTACTGCTGCTACTACTACTACTACTACTACTGCTACAGTTCTCTCCCTTTGTCTCTGTCTCTGTCTTAGAACTATTCGCTAAGTCTGGCTGACTGTTGCGCATCCACAGAGCGATCCACACAGCTCATGTGAGCGCAGAAAAAGACGATGAAACATCAAGGCACCATCATCCCATGTTTGAGTCATACACATTCAGTCCTTCAGGACAGTCTGGTCTGTAGTTGGTGGCGCCAGAATTTCTCGTGTCTCTTCCCGATAGTCGTGCTGGGTGTGTGTGGATCTCTTCTTCGGTGGCTCCACAACGCGTTTCAGAAATGTTATGTCCTCTCTGGTTGAAGCGTTTGGCCACCATTGTGAAGGAATGGCTAAGAAAAATGGGAATGGCTAAGAAAGGAAAAGACGTCAACGCAGACTGCCAGGAACGAATCTCCAACCCCCCTACATTCCCCCAAGACGGATGGAAAAAATCCCTTCAGATCTTGCCAAAAAAAAAAACAAACTGGAAGAGTTACTGTTACCACCGTTCAGAGAATTCCATTCCTCTTGCTGGTGATCTTTTCTGTGCATGCCTGGAGAATAATCTCCTCTCCTTTTCCTGTCTTCTCATGACAGATTGGGAGGGAAGAACTTCCTTTCAGACTGCGTCGGGTGACGGAGCGTTGGTAGTTTTGAGAGTTCCATTCCTCTTGCCACAGGTCTCTTTCGTATACCGGAGATTTGCGTACGGCGTCATTAGTTGGTGGCTGGTGAGATGGTTCTGAACTGATCTGTTTTTCAGGGGACGCGGTGGGGCGGAAAAGCCAGCGTCGTTCCTATCGGTTACTTACTACAACCATTACCCCCGCCACACACACACACACACCCACCTCGAAAAAAACAAGTAAATATACATACGGTTCAGTATGATTCCGGTGAAAAAGCACTGTGTGTGTGTGTGTGGGGGGGGGGGGGGGGCGGAGTGTCGGACGGGCACGCACATGCGATATCATATTTCCATGGATATACCTGCCTGCTCAGGTAATCATTTTCATGTTCATACCATGTACTATTTCTGTGTATGGACATTCGCAAGAAGCTGACACGGTCGCTTTCGTGTTCTGGCATTCCAGAACACATTACTTAAAAAGCTACATGGAATGAACAGACGTTTATTTAAAATTTTAATCTATTTAAGTTTATTTTATTCTATCCCCCCTCTAGAGACCTGTGTGTGTGTGTGTGTGTGTGTGTGTGTGTGTGGTCGGAAGGGAGCGTTGTTGTTTGATCCACATTATTTGAAAGCATACGGAGGTGGGTTGTTGTGTCTTTTGGGTTTTTTTTTTTGGTTCTTTTTCTTTTTCTTCTTCTGTTTTGTTTGTTTTGGAGGGTCTCTCTCTCTCTCTCTCTCTCTCTCTCTCTCTCTCTCTCTCTCTGTGTGTGTGTGTGTGTGTGTGTGTGTGTGTGTGTGTGTGTGTGTGTTTTGTGTGTTATCACTGCGTTTGATAATCATTGCATACGTGATTGTTGTTGGTACATTTATGTGCGAGTGGTTTCAGTTTTCAAGTGTTATGTATGTAGAAATGGTGAACGGAGCAAAAAGCTTCTGTTCTTTTTTTTCGAATGTGTGTGTGTGTGTGTGTGTGTGTGTGTGTGTGTGTGTGTGTGCTGTGTGGTGTATGCTGTGTGCGTGCCCAGTTTCTGTCTGTAACGTGTACTCTGGTTATCTGTGCTCTTTTCGTTTTCTTTATTAATCAGCATCAGGATGGAGTAGATGATGATGATGATTACGATGATGATTTTTTTGAAGTTTCACGTGCTGTTTCTTAGAGGTATGAGTTAACTGACATTTCTTACATGTGTGGTATTTCTCTTTGGATTGTTTTCTGTTTTATTAAATGTTGAGTGTGATGAACAATATTATTAATTTGGTTCAGCACTTAAAACCTGATAGCGAGTAGATTAGATGACATGTTTAGTTGTTGGTTTTGTTTGTTTGTTTGTTTGTTTTTTTCTTTTTTCATATTTTAATGAAATAACTTTCCTTGTCGTTTTAATCTAGTTTTTTTTTTTTAATTGCATTACCAGGCAAAAGCTGAGTGGCGTTCTTTTATTATAAGTTGTGTCATAGTGTTTAGCGTGATTTTTCTTTTTGTGCACATGTGACAATCACGTTACTTTGATGTATTTGGTTTTGTTTGGTTTTGTTTTTCAGCCTGACGTGCTTCCGATGCTCATTGTCACATCCGTTATGGTTCGTTTCTTTTGTTGTTCTTGTTTTGTTTTGTTTTTGTTTTCTTTCCTGTTGGGTTGCCTTGGCTTCTGCGACTGTAATAATAAATCCCGCTTTTGCTGACCTCATTTGACCATACTTCGTCAAGGTGTCGCACGCGTGTCATGTCCCTAATGCACTGTCTTCTCGTTCGGAAATCACGTGTTGAGAAATATAGGCTAACGTCATTATTATTATCATCATTATTATTATTGTAGTTTCTTTTACTTTTTTCCCCTTTTTTAGTGTTCCCTGACATATACAGTCCGAACACGAATTTTCAGTTAATGCCAGATGTGTTTACGGACATCGCGTGAGTTTAGGGACATCACACACGTGTTTACGGACATCGGGTGAGTTTTGGGACATCACACACGTGTATTAACTCTTTTGTTTCGTTTCCGCTTTGCCTTCTTCAAGACGCTTATCACACAGTGCAGTTTAAGAGTATTGCCTTTGATCCTTTTCAACGAACGTCACTGATCATGCCCTTATCAGTGCCCGCCTGTGATCTGTTTGTGTGTGTGTGTGTGTGTGTGTGTGTGTGTGTGTGTGTGTGTGTGTGTGTGTGTGTGTGTGTGTATTCTGCATCTGTGTGAATCTTAGCTATCATCTGCTTGTGCTCGTGCTACTAATTCCTTGTCCCTTTGGCCTCTAATTAGACACATGCATCTTCTTGCCGATGATTGTCAGGAACGTTTCTGCTATTATCTTAAAAAACAAACAAAAACAACAACAACAACAACAACAGTAGTCTCGTATTTTACCTTAATCCGGTCTGCCTGCAATATTGTCATCCTATTCGCCATCATGTTCAATTTTTCTTTCTTTCTTTTTCCTCCCTCTTCTCCTTGTCTTACTCTTTCACTTCCTCCTTCTGTTCTCCTGCTGCTGCCTATCTTGTAAATAAATAAATAAATAAAAACAACTGCAGTTTTTCATTGTGAAATGTGGAATTGCAAGTGGAATAAAGCACATCTGGATTGAGTGATGCTCATTCCATTGACTGAGTGGGTACACCACAGTTTGCCGAAAATTCGGCATCATTTCACACCTCCAAAAAGAAAATCTGTCAGTTTCTCTGTGGTCCGTAACTTGTTTGTGATCCCTGTAACAATCTTTTTTTTTTTTTTTTCTTTTTTCTTTTTTTTTTGAAAGGGAGAGAAACAGTCCGCCAGAGTACTAAAATCTTAGCATTAGAAGACATAAAGAAGACACATTATAAATGGCTAAATAACTGAAAACATTTGTATTGATTTATTTACTTATTTACATTATTTGATTGATTTTTTGTTTACTCTTTTATTCAACCATTCATTCCTTTATTTCTGTTTACCTGTATGTTTTTATTCATTCATGTATTGATTTCTCCATTTATTTCTCTGTTTGTTCCTGTATTTCTCGATTTATGTCGCTAATTATTTGTCTGCTGACCTATGATTTAAAGTATATATATATATATATATATATATATATATATATATATATATATATATATATATATATATATATATATATATATATATTGCCTCGTTGCCTTCTTCAGTTTGTGTTCTTGTCTTCCCGTTTAAAACAAGACGCGCTCCGTTTATGATAATTTAGTTTTGTTTTGTGACAAATCTGTCTATATTTATGTCCTCCTGTTCCCAGCTGCTTTGTGCATAGTAACCTTATCTTTTTCCTTCCCTCGCTCCTTTGGCGTGAAAAAAGACTTGCTTGGTTTCTTATGTTGGTGCTCAGCCTGAAGTTGAATTAAAAGACCCACTCGGTCTTGTACTCTTTGTTGGTTAAATGTTTGTCCTCTATTTCCGGACATTGCCAAACGTTGTTGTTGGTTAAATGTTTGTCCTCTACTTCCGGACATTGCCAAACGTTGTTGTTGGTTAAATGTCTGTCCTCTACTTCCGGACATTGCCAAACGTTGTTGTTGGTTAAATGTTTGTCCTCTATTTCCGGACATTGCCAAACGTTGTTGTTGGTTAAATGTTTGTCCTCTACTTCCGGACATTGCCAAACGTTGTTGTTGGTTAAATGTTTGTCCTCTACTTCCGGACATTGCCAAACGTTGTTGTTGGTTAAATGTTTGTCCTCTATTTCCGGACATTGCCAAACGTTGTTTTTGGTTAAATGTTTGTCCTCTACTTCCGGACATTGCCAAACGTTGTTGTTGGTTAAATGTTTGTCCTCTACTTCCGGACATTGCCAAACGTTGTTGTTGGTTAAATGTTTGTCCTCTACTTCCGGACATTGCCAAACGTTGTTGTTGGTTAAATGTTTGTCCTCTATTTCCGGACATTGCCAAACGTTGTTGTTGGTTAAATGTTTGTCCTCTACTTCCGGACATTGCCAAACGTTGTTGTTGGTTAAATGTTTGTCCTCTATTTCCGGACATTGCCAAACGTTGTTGTTGGTTAAATGTTTGTCCTCTACTTCCGGACATTGCCAAACGTTGTTGTTGGTTAAATGTTTGTCCTCTACTTCCGGACATTGCCAAACGTTGTTGTTGGTTAAATGTTTGTCCTCTACTTCCGGACATTGCCAAACGTTGTTGTTGGTTAAATGTTTGTCCTCTATTTCCGGACATTGCCAAACGTTGTTGTTGGTTAAATGTTTGTCCTCTACTTCCGGACATTGCCAAACGTTGTTGTTGGTTAAATGTTTGTCCTCTATTTCCGGACATTGCCAAACGTTGTTGTTGGTTAAATGTTTGTCCTCTACTTCCGGACATTGCCAAACGTTGTTGTTGGTTAAATGTTTGTCCTCTACTTCCGGACATTGCCAAACGTTGTTGTTGGTTAAATGTTTGTCCTCTACTTCCGGACATTGCCAAACGTTGTTGTTGGTTAAATGTTTGTCCTCTACTTCCGGACATTGCCAAACGTTGTTGTTGGTTAAATGTTTGCCCTCTACTTCCGGACATTGCCAAACGTTGTTGTTGGTTAAATGTTTGTCCTCTACTTCCGGACATTGCCAAACGTTGTTGTTGGTTAAATGTTTGTCCTCTACTTCCGGACATTGCCAAACGTTGTTGTTGGTTAAATGTTTGTCCTCTACTTCCGGACATTGCCAAACGTTGTTGTTGGTTAAATGTTTGTCCTCTACTTCCGGACATTGCCAAACGTTGTTGTTGGTTAAATGTTTGTCCTCTATTTCCGGACATTGCCAAACGTTGTTTTTGGTTAACCTCCTTTCGTTCTTGTTGTTGTTGATGTTGTGCTTGGTTTGCTTTGTCGGTGGGGGTAGGGTGATGGTAGGGTGTTGAAGGCTGAAGGAGGCTAGTTTTTGCTTGTTCGGGAATGCTCTTTCTCTTTGAGAAAATGAGAGAGCGAGAGAGAGAGAGAGGGGGGGGGTGGATGTAGGAGAGGATTAGACAGACAAACAGACATAAAGGACAGGCAAAGCAGGGCGAGCAGCAGCGAGTTGTGAGTTTTTATGTGTTTGTTTTTATTTTGGTTTTCACCTGGGATGAAAGTGATTGGGGGGGGGGGGGAGGGGTAGGAGGGGCGTGTAAGAAGAAGTGGATGGGTATAGTTGAGGTGGAAAAACGGGAGGCACAAGGCTTCAAGAATGGAGAGGGAGATCCTTTCCTCTTTTGACTGCTTCCCAGGCCCTGTTTGTTGCACTGTGGGCCTTGATCAGACACTATCATAATATCAGTCTTTGAATAAGAACGCCTTGAGATCCCAGTTCTGACCTCTCTCTCTCTCTCTGTGTGTGTGTGTGTGTGTGTGTGTGTGTGTGTGTGTGTGTGTGTGTGTGTGTGTGTGTGTGTGTGTGCGCGCGCGCACGCACTCCCCTCTCTCTCCCTCTCTCTCTTCTCTCACCTCCTCCTCCAAACTGTGCCCTTTACAAACTTTTCTCTTTTTAATTTTCTTTAAGTTTTTTTTTATTTATTTGCTTTCTCTCTTCTATGATAACGCATTAGGGTTAACACACTCACTGTGCTATATCTTCCGGAACTTTTCAATGAATAAAACAACAACAACAACAAAGAAGTAGGCAAGAAAGGAAGGAAATAAAGAGATGGAAAAAAAGAAAAGAAAAACAAAGAGACATGAAATAATGGTAGGAAGAAAGAAGGGAAGGAAAGAATAACGGAAGGAGGAATTAATATTGGGAAAAAAAAGAAAGTGATGAAAAAAAAGCATGGTTAGGGGGCAGCGCGAAGAGAATAGATAACAAACAGAGGAGAGGAAAAATAAAGTCACAAAATTAAGGTTGAATAGAAAGGGGGAAAAAAGCACAAATCGACAACATCAGGGACACAAATACAAAAAAAAAAAAAAAAAAAAGAAAGGAAAAATCGAAAAAGAAAACGATAACAAATAAGGACAAGGAATTGAACTAAACACAACAACGAGAGATTGAGGGGGTCGGGAAGGTGTGGGACACAACTACACACACACACACACACACACACACACACACACACACACACACACAGATGAGTTGGAACGGAGGGAAAAGAGCAAAGGAATATATTAAACAAACAAACAAAAAGCCGAATACAGACGGGAAAGATGAAAACATGATTTCTGAAAAATAAAATAAAATAAAATAAAATAAATAATCGTTTAATCTCTTAATTTCTGCAAACTTCACGTCCGCTGGGTTCTGTAGGAGTTATCTCCTCTATGTCTATGGCCCGTGTCCAGCTCAGACAGTTTGATAATTGAAAATAATGTAAAAAAATAAAATAAGATAAAATAAAATAAAATAAAAAGATAAAAATAATCAAAAATAACAATTTGAAAATGAAATCTTGAATATCTAAAATTAAACCAAAAGAATATCAATCAGTTAATGTTCATGCTACGTTTGTTGTTTTTTCCTGTGTGTCTTTATGATTTCTTTCTCATTTATTTCATCTTTCCATGTTATTATTATTATTATTATGCTTTAAATTTTGTTTACAATATTTTTCCCTTGGTTAGAAACAACGCAACGTGCTCACAATTGTTAGCATGGATTCAGAACATGTTCAGCATATTTCAGTTGTCTTTCTCTTTTTTTTTTCTTCTTCAATTTAATTTCGCATACAAAAAAGTGCAGGTAAGACAGCAATGGATAAATTCCCCCAACAGGAATACTTTTTATTTTCTGTTTATTTGCTTGTTGGTCTTTATCAGGGAAGGGGGTGACGGGGGTCGGGGGGGGGGGGTGTTTTAGGGTGGGAGAGTGGATTGGGGGGTGGGAGGGAGGATGTCTTGGACCAGCTGTAAAACGGAGCCATCTACATTAGGAAAAAGTCTGCATGTTGTTTAAATTTTCTTTGTTTCCTTTCTTCGTGCTTGCTTTGTCCATTTTTGTCCGTGTATTCCTCTCTCTTGTGTGTGTGTGTATGTCAACTGTCTGTGTTTGTCAAAAAAGGAGCAAGATGGCTGAATGTTGAAGACGCTCCTCTGCAATACTCTGTCCATGTGGGTCTGGCTTCCGTTTCCTGTCTCGCCCTCTCTACAAAGTTTGACTGGAAAATCAAACTGAAAGTCTAGTTGTTCAATCGGGTGAGACTAAATACCGAGTTCTCGAGTGCAGCACGCTCTTGGCGCACCGAAAAAGAACCCATGACAACATTCAGCGTTGTCCTCCTGCAAAATTCTGTAGAAGTAATCCCACTCTGACAGGTACAGAAATATGTAAATCATGTATACGCTCAATGCCTGCATGAGCGTGTTGGGTTTTCCTGCTGGTCAGGCACCTGCCAAACTCGGAGGTCCGTGGGAGGTTGTTGGGTAAAGGGAGGAGGAAATGGGGGGTAGGGTGGAGGTTGGGGGGTGGGGGGGGGGGGGGTTGAGGGGAGACAGACAGGAGAGGGGAGGGGAAAGGGTTAGGGATTTGAAAAGGCATTGCGATTTGTGCGGGGGAGAGGATTAGGTTGGAAGTGGGGAACAGAGATAGGAGAGTCGTGGGATATAGAAAAAAAAAAATAGGAGGGACAGAGAGATATGTTTATGTCCTGGTGATGACATGAGATTGAAATCCTAACGACGCTTTTATCGTTATTTGTATTGTTGTTGTTTATGCTGCTGCTGCTGTTATCACAGTGCGCGCGTTTGCTAATGGGTGCTTGCGCGGTCATGGCTGTACGTGCGCACCAGAGCACATGTGTTTGAGATTTCTCAAATTTAATATATTTTCACTTTAAGTTGCATTCAACTATGTGTGTGTGTGCGTGCGTGCGTGTGTGTGTGCGTGTGTGTGTGTGTGTGTGTGTGTGTGTGTGTGTGTGTGTGTGTGTGTGTGTGTGTGTGTGTGTGTGTGTGTGTGTGTGTTTGTGTGTGTGTGTACGTGCTCGCACGCTCGTGTGAAAGCAATTTCGCGGCAAAAAGCTTTGTCGTAAAAATATCCCAAATCCAAAGAAACCAGTCTATCTCACCGATCAAAAACAGAGAGAGAGAGAGAGTTGAGGTAGGGGTGGGACAAGCGGGATGGGGAAGGGAGGAAAGACACGGACACTGACCGACGTATACAGTGCTCAGGCGCACATCAGCAGAAGTTGATACACCCGATGCACAGCATAAATGTATCAAAACAATGATTGTTGGTTGGCTTATTTTCTGGTCTGGAAAGAGAGAGAGAGAGAGAGAGAGAGAGAGAGAGAGAGAGAGAGAGAGAGAGAGAGAATGACGATGGTGATAATAGTGACGATGATGATGACGATAGTGGCGGTGGTTTTGCAGCTTCTGCTGCTGATGGTGGTGATGATGATGATGATGATGATGATGGAGATGCTGATGCTGATGATAATGGTGATGGTGGTGGCGGTTACGGTGCTGTTGCTGTTGATGGTGGTGATGATGATGGTGATGATGATGATGGTGATGATGATGATGGTGGTGGTGATACTTCTGCTGATGCTGCTGATAATGATGATGATGGTCATGATGATGACGATGGTGATGATGGTAGTGGTGGTGGTGGTGATGATGATGATGATGATGATGACGATGGTGATGATGATGATGATGATGGTGATGCTTCTGCTGCTGCTGCTGCTGCCCCTGATGGTGATGATGGTGGTGGTGACGATGACAATGATGATGATGTTAATGATGAATCTAATGATGACTTAACGGCTGGAATAAGCCTCCTCTTCAATCAAGTCTTGAAAGCACCAGTAATGTCCCGTTTTGTATCTGCGCATGATGTCAGGGTAACAAGAAAACAACAACAAATATTTCCATTTCTGTCGTTTGCTTCGCTTTGCATCATTGAGGAAGTTGCATCGTGTTCTTTTTTTTTCCATATACCTTGGCAAATGAAACTACCTCCGTAAACTCTGACTTCTGGCGGTCTGCTTGCATGTTGAGAATTAACTGGCCTGTTTTGAAGCTCTGTCTGTCTAACAGCGTGTCTGTGTATTCACTAATCTATCACCTTCCACCTGACAGTAACTTTTGTCATATTTCAGTTCGCTAGTTTTGCAACTCTTCACATGAATACAAAATAAGGAGAAGAAGAAGAAGAAGAAGAAGAAGAAGAAGAAACAACAACAAGAACAACAACAATAATAATAATGATAATGATAATAATGAAATGGTAAATAATTTCATTAAGCAATTGGGTGTTATACAGTCCCTCATTCGCTAATGTCGTTTTTATTACATTTGATTGGTGCCATATAATTTTATGTTGTTTTTTCTCTACACGATTTGCCCGAACTGATATAATTATTTGTCATCTGATAACATGGACTAATTCAACCTGAACAAACATACAAATAAAGTTGTCGTCAGTGGGTGGCGGGGGAGTGTGAGGAGGGGTAGGCTTTGTAAATGGCATCCCTCCTCGTATAACGACGGATCAGAAGAACAGGCACAACTGAACACCATCGAAATGAATCGGCAGCAACATTGCAGGGCCTTCTCTAGTGCGCAGCCTCCTAGCGACCTAACGTAACGTCTATGAAGTAGTTTCCTGCCCGCGCTGAGATGGCAGCGCTAGACGGGGGATTAAGCGGGGTGGGGGGGGGGAGCGGCATGAGAGAAATGTCGCTGAAACGGTGTAGATGATAGTGCAGAAAAATGAAAGAAATATATCGATTTTTGTTGTTGTTTCTTTTTAGAACTCAATGACCGCGACTGATCACCCTTTGAATCAGCTGTAATTGAGAGGACCAATTTTTTTCCTGCCTAATATACTTCGAACCTTTTCTCTCCCGGATAACACTCGTCAGATATTTTGTCCCCCTTGGCGCAAACAGTTCCGGACGACACCCCAGGCATCCTCTAAGGAATCACGTACCACCCTATCTAATTTCACTCCCACAATTAGGCCCTATTGTATATCTACGATACTGCATTGCATTACATTGCATAACATTAGATCGTATCGCATAGTATTGTTTTGTATTGTATTGTATTGCACGGTGTTCTCTTGTATTGTATTGTACTGTGTTTTGTTGTATTGTACTCTGTGTTTTGGGGTTGTTGTTTTTTGTATTGTATTGTATTGTATTGTGTTGCTCGTTATTTGTCAGACCTTATCATTTCTCCGTGTGAAATTCGGGCTTCTTTGTGTGGGAGGAGCGCGAAGCCACAACACAGCGCCACCCATGGTTGTTTTTTGTTTGCTTGTTTGTTTGTTTATTTGTTTCTGTCTGCAAGCGTATTTGTTGTATCATCAATGTGGATTCTTCTACGAACAGAACTTTGTTAGACATAAACAGCCCTTTCGTTGCCGTGGGTTCTTTGACGCACGTACGCTAAGTGCATGGTGCTCACAGGGCCCCAAGTTATCGTCTCATCCGAATAGCTACCCATCTTGTGGTATGTCTTTTCGTATTTCAGCATAAATGAATGAAAAATAAATTAATAAATAAATGAATTTATGAATCAATTATTTAGGTAAGTAGGTAGGCAGTTAGGTAGGCAGATTAGATAGATAGACAAATAAATGTATGAACGAAAAATGACAAAAAAATGTATATGTAGATTCCGGACAGGTGTCACAGAACCACAATGACCATCTAAATTCACGTGTGCACTTGGTCAAATGAAGTTTCTTTTATTTCGTTTCTAACTCTTGTGTGCCAGCTTGCCTAATAATCATGGACTGTTCTTGGAATGCGGTTTGCTTGAGCAGATTCTCACATTTACATTAACATCGCATCGTGTTTCCTCTGTCTGGCTAATTATTAATAATTATCAGTTAACTGAGTAAAGAAGACGAGACGATAATAATAACATCAGTTGTGGCTAATAATTAGTATATTCCTGGAATCAATACAAATATTAACACAAGTACGATTTGGTTTGACAGAGAGAGAGAGAGAGAGAGAGAGAGAGAGAGAGAGACAGACAGACAGACAGACAGACAGACAGACAGACAGAGACAGACAGACAGACAGATATAGAGAAAGGATGGGGAGAGAGTAAATAAACCTTTCTTTCACTGCAGACGAAAGTACTATCAGGATGTGTGAAAATGAGAAGCACCATTCTATCGTTTACGAACATAACAAATACTTGTCTTCACTTTCGTTGCCTACATGTGTAATGGGGATGCATAAGATAACAACACCACAAAGACACACACACACACACACACAGAGACATACACAGAAACACACACACACACACACACACACATATATATATATATATGTGTGTGTGTGTGTGTGTGTGTGTGTGTGTGTGTGTGTGTACAAAAAATAAATCTAAAGCACCATAACATAACATTTTCTTATATTATCATTCAAAAGAAAAAAAAAATTCACAGGAATCTAATTCTCTGAAATCCTACCCCCCACCCCCCATCCCACTTCCACCATACCCCCTCCCGTCCCTAACAAACCCTCTCCCCCCCTCTCTTTCTCACCACCAACCCCCATACCACTCTCCCACCCCCTCACCATTCACTCAATTCCCCTCCACCCCCATCCATCCCTCCTTACCACCCAACAACCTACACCCCCATCCCCCTTAACACTTCCACCACCCACCCCATTCGCTCTCCGCCCTTCTCTCCATCCCTTCTACCCTCCACCAACCCACTCTCTTTCTTCTCCCCCTACCCATTTCATTCCATTCGCTCCCTCCCCCCCACCATCGCACCCAACCCCACCAACCCACCACCTATACCCTTCCCACTCCTCCATTCCAAAACTTCCCCAACACCACCTTCGCTCGTTTTCTCTGTGCCCCTTCCCCCCTCTCCCCCTCCATCCCCACCCTTCACCAAACTCTCCTTCCCTCCCATCCACCCCCCACCCTCCCTCCTTCGCTCCTTTCATCACAACATCAACCCTTCCCCATCCACCCACGCATCCCTTTACATCACTACTCCCCACTCCCTTCCCCCCCTCCCCCCACCGCATCCCCCCCCCTCGTCTCACCCTCTCAACACCACACCCACTCTTCGCTACCCCCCCCCCCTCACTCCTCCCACACACACCCACCCCACTCCCCAACCCTTCCACCACCCGGGTTTCTTGCAGGAGCCTCCCTTTTTGATGGAGCCCGAGAACCCCAAATCGGCGGACCAGTTCGAGGGCTTCATCATCGACCTCCTGAACGAGCTGGCCACCATGGTGGGGTTCCGGTACCGCATCTACCTGGTGCCAGACGGCAACTACGGCAGCGCTGATGAGAACGGCGAGTGGAACGGGATGGTGAAGGAGCTCATTGATAGGGTGAGTTGAGCTTTGAGAGAGAGAGAGTGAGAGAGAGAGAGAGAGAGAGAGAGAACACTGGAAACTGAACACAGAACACTAAAACACACACACGCACCACTATACTCCCCCCCCTCCCCCAGTATCATCTGTGGTAAGCAGTTCAGGTTTCAGAGAGAGAGAGGGATATAACGAAAACGATAACGATGTTTTATTCAAGAAAGGCCATGGCTGTATTTGAAGGGGGTACACATAAACAGGAAACATTTTACAACATGATGCGCACAAAAAATATTATATATGTAATTCATGAATATTGTGTATATACATATCTTTGAACAATGTCGTAGTATCAACTCATAATTCAGAGAGAGAGAGAGAGAGAGAGAGAGAGAGAGAGAGAGAGAGATGGATATAACGAAAACGATAACGATGTTTTATTCAAGAAAGGCCATGCCTGCATTTGAAGGGGGTACACATAAACAGGAAACATTTTACAACATGATGCGCACAAAAAATATTATACATGTAATTCATGAATATTGTGTATATACATATCTTTGAACAATGTCGTAGTATCAACTCATAATGGAGAGAGAGAGAGAGAGAGAGAGAGAGAGAGAGAGAGAGAGAGAGAGAGAGAGAGAGAGAGAGAGAGAAAACACTGAAAACTGAACACTGAAAAACACACACGCACCACTATACTCCCTCCCAATATCATCTGTGGTAAGCAGTTCGGGTTGCAGAGAGAGAGAGAGAGAGAGAGATAACGAAAACGATAACGATGTTTTATTCAAGAAAGGCCATGGCTGCATTTGAAGGGGTTACACATAAACAGGAAACATTTTACGACATGATGCGCACAAAAAATATTATACATGTAATTCGTGAATATTGTGTATATACATATCTTTGAACAATGTCGTAATATCAACTCATAATGGAGAGAATGTGCGAGAAAGAGAGAGAGAGAGAGAGAGAGAGAGAACACTGAAAACTGAACACAAAACACAGAAACACACACACGCACCACTATACTCCCTCCCAATATCATCTGTGGTAAGCAGTTCGGGTTGCAGAGAGAGAGAGAGAGAGAGAGAGAGAGAGAGGAATATAACGAAAACGATAACGATGTTTTATTCAAGAAAGGCCATGC
>NC_134881.1:18856250-18861250 GCF_041734735.1 Babylonia areolata
ACCTTGGTTGCCGTGGGGTTCTTGTGCGCGTGTCCTAAGTACATGCTGCACACGAGACCATGGTTAGATCGTCTCGTCGGAAAGACTAGCACTCAGAGCACCCATTCAAGGTGTGTGATGAAGGAAGGAGCAAAACTCCCTGTGCGCTGCAGAACACAGACTCGTGAACACTCGCTTCTTTTTCAAACACTGGTCACCAGACCATCGCTGTCAACTATTTCCGATTCGCAATGTTCTCCTGCTCATATTTAAAAAAAAAGAAGAAAAAAAAAAGAATAAGATAAAAAATAAAAATAAAAAAGCAACAATAGGTAACCACAATGGTGTTTAGCTCATGACCATTCCGCAACAGAAATTTGCTGTTTATTTGTTCATCTATTCATTTGATTTGTTTTCTCTCGTTTATCAAAGTATTTTCTTTCTTTCTTTCTTAATTTAAATCTTTATTTTTCAAATGATTCCTGCACAAAAATGTGTCTTCATGTCTACACTTCATTCAACACTAGTTCCGCACAAGACTGCCCACTTACTCTTATCACCACAGAAAAAATCGGCACCCGATTGCATGTCTTTATGGTGGGGACCATCATTCATGGACGGAGCTAAACTGCTTCTTGCAAATCAAATGACTGAAGACATTGTTAGGAAGCACAACAACAGCAACGAAGAAACGGATATAACATGAGTGTCATCACAGCACAGACAAGTACTAAACGTGGAAACCTGGATGTAAAAAAAACACACAGATTAAATATGAAAACACGAAGACACGAACGTAAAATCACTGAATACATCGTTTCGCAGATACTCTCCTCACACATTGCAGGTAATAACTGTTAAATGTGAGAACAGGAAAATAAACAGCCACATAGTTCGGATTATCATTATCTTCTCCGTTCGTGGGCTGCAACTCCAACGTTCACTCGTATGCACCGTTGGGCATTTTACGTTTATGTCCGTTTTTACGCCGCCATTGGGCAGCATACAACCAACAGACCTGGAGAAATACGGAGAAGAAGAAGTAGGCAGCCGTAATCCATTTCCGTGGGAATTTCGAATATTTACATAATCTTCGAAATATATATATATATATATGATTTCAGAGGGCGGATCTAGCAGTGGCGCCGCTAACCATCAACTACGTTCGGGAACAGGTGATAGACTTCACCAAGCCTTTCCTCAACCTGGGTATATCCATCCTCTTCAAGGTCAGTATTCAGAGAGAGAGAGAGAGAGAGAGAGAGAGAGAGAGAGAGAGAGAGAGAGAGAGAGCACTGAACACTGAACACTGAAATGTTTAATGTCATTAGCTGTATACCTCCAGTGACATACTTGGTACAAATCAGAACAAAAATGGTGGAAAACAAATAAAATGGAGCAGAAAGGAAAAGCATAATCAAAGCAACCTAAACTACTAAGGGGTAAGCGGCACTTTGGTACTTTGTCATTTGCTTAAAAAGTCCATGTGGCAGGCGGGTACTGTGCCTTTTCTGCCCCAGTCGTTCATCTCCAAGGCTTTACCAGTACACAGGAAACAAAGTACAAATAAAACATATAATAATTATTCAAGCCTGTAACACCGAAACACATCATATCAATACAAACACATCATGAAAATACATTGTCGAAATTGACCATCCAAATGTAACCCTTCCTTTTTGTCTGCCTTTTCCCCAACCTTTACAGAACCCATACTATGTTTTTAATTGATTAATGAATATTTGGACCGATAGTAGACGTTTTACGTATATTTACTGCCTCGGGTACATATTTTACTAGTGAGGAGAGAGAGAGAGAGAGAGAGAGAGAGAGAGAGAGAGAGAGAGAGAGAGAGAGAGATGTGAATGAGAGAAAGGGTGGGATGGTGAGAGAGAGAGGGAGAGGCGAGGAGGAAGAAAGAAAGATAGTCTGCATGTGTGTGTGTGTGTGTGTGTGTGTGTGTGTGTGTGTGTTCTTCAGTTGAGCGACTTTTCACTATCAGTGATATTAGATGACCCCCCCAAAAAAAAAAAAAAAAAAAAAAGTGGGGGAGGGGTGCGGGGGGTGGAGGTGGTGGGGGGGGGGGAGAGGGAAGAGGAAAACAGAAAAGGTAGAAAACTACAAAGAAATGTATAACTAACATGCAATTACATTTAACAGTAACAATTCAATAATGATAATAATAATCAGAAACCATTAACACAATTCTGAAGTACATTAAAGGAATGTAGAAATAGGGCTATGAACTAATGCCTGTGAAAGTTCAACCTTAAGAACCTCGTCAGAAATAACTTTCCCAAAATCATGTGTGTGTGTGAGAGAGAGAGAGAGAGAGAGAGAGAGAGAGAGAGAGAGAGAGAGAGAGAGAGAGAGAGAGAGAGAGAGCGTGTGTTCTGTGTGTGTGTGTGTGTGTGTGTGTGTGTGTGTGTGTGAGCGCGTGTGTTCTCTGTGTGTGTGTGTGTGTGTTGCTTTTTTCAGTTTGCTGTTGCTGTCGTTGTCTTACAAATATTAGTCTTGCGAATGTAAACTACATATTTTTTCTTCTTCTTCTTTTTTAAGATGTGTTCATCTAGTTACTTTTTTTTAGATGTTTTTTTTTTTTTTAATGTACCCTCTCCTCCTCCTCTCTCTGCTGCCATCCTCCTCCTCCTCTTCCTCCTCCTCCTCTTCATCAGATGCCCAGAAGCGAGAAGCCCGGTCTCTTCTCCTTCCTCAGCCCCCTGGCCCTGGAGATCTGGCTGTACGTCATCGGGGCCTACCTCCTGGTCAGCTTCACCATCTTCGTCCTCGCCCGATTCTCCCCCTACGAGTGGTACAACCCGCACCCCTGCAACCCCGACACCGATGAGGTACCGTTGCGTAGGAAGAGTCCATGTTTAACCACCTGTCTGTGTTGTAGGGGGTGAAGGGCAGGGAGAGGTGGTGGATTGGGTGGAGTTTCGTGTAACGGGTGCTGTTGTGTAGGAAGAGTCCATGTTTACAACCTCTCTAAGGGTGAAGGGTAGGGAGAAGGTGGTGGGCAGGATGGGGTTGCGTGTAACGGGCACTGTCGCGTAGGTAGAGTTCATGTTTGCAACCTGTCTCTGTTGTAGGGGGTGAAGGTTAGGGAAAGATGGTGTAGGCTTGAGATGCATGTATGGGGTACTGTTGCGTAGGAAGAGTCCGTGTTTTCAAACCGTCTCTGTTGTAGGGAGGGATGGTGTAGGGTGGAGATGCATGTAACGGGTACTGTTGCGTAGGAAGAGTCCGTGTTTACAAACCGTCTCTGTTGTAGGGAGGGATGGTGTAGGGTGGAGATGCATGTAACGGGTACTGTTGCGTAGGAAGAGTTCGTGTTGACAACCTGGCTGGGTATGAAGGGTAGGGAGAAGGTGGTAGGTAGGGTATGGTTGGTGTAGTGGGTACTGTCGGATAGGAAGAGTCCATGTTTCCAAACTGTGTGTTGTTGGGGGTGAAGCGTGGGGAGGTAGATAGATGTGGGTGGAAGTTGCATGTAGTGTTGTCCTTGACTAAAAAGCTGCGATCGCATCTCCGTGAATCTCTGACGTCTTCATCGTTTGTGTTGCATTTCCGATTATGGAAAACCTTAAGTTAACGCCCCCCAAGCCCCCCCGCCCTTCCCCTTGCCACTAATCCCTGTGCTAATGGGTTGTTCATTATCCCGCATGAATGTAGCATCCCCCCACACCCCCTCAAAAAAAAAAAAAAAAAAAGAAAAAGAAAAAGAAGAAATAATAAAATAAGATGAGCATTTGAATAAGACATAAAAGCGTCCATTTAAAAGCATCCCAAACCTATCGATGAGTTTTCGTTTAAAGAAAGAACATGCCAGTATCATGATAATGGATATTAAATATCCATTACTATATCCATAAACTGCTGTACGTGATGTTTACTTTCTAAAACGAAATAGTACAGATAAAGTAAACACACACACACACATACTATTCACACAACACCCATAATTTATTATTCATACCCACCAGGACCACAATTCCCCATCAACGTCATCACGTCCGTGCAAGTGAGAGGAAAAGATGGAGCCGTGCAACGCTGTGAGCACAGTGTTAAGCTTTAAGCTCATTAATGCTCCTTTGTCTTTGTTCGCACTGTAATTATATGTACTGTTGAACAATTAAAGATTATTTGACACCAAGATGGGGCCGTGGCAGCGGGCGGGAAGGGAGTGGAAGGAGATTACTAACCACCTTAGCGTGTTCAACTGATTTGACTAATCAACCTGTCCTTTGGAGAAGTGGCCGTTTTAGCAATGCATCCGCTAACACCCGATCTTGAGGGGACAGTCCACCTCGACTGCTAGACTGGGACTGACGCTTTACCAAGAGAAGCGAAGGGGGGGGGGGGGGGGAGGGAGTGGATCAGATTTAAACTGCAACAGGGAGGAATGAACTCGGTTAGGAAGGGGGGAGGTGGGGTTAGGGGGAGGTAAATTGAATTGGAGAAGAAAGAAGAAAAAAAAAAAAAACGGAGTAGGAGAGGTGCAGGGAGAGGGTGAAGGTTAGATGAGTGTTGTAGACCTAGAGTGGACAGGATTAAAGAAGGGTTGGGGGAGGTGGGGGTGTATGGAGGACGAGGGCGATTGACAATAGAATTGAGAGGAGTGAGAAAGAAAGGTGCATGGGGTAGACCATGACGAAATGCAATTTCAGAAGGGTGGAACGGGGTGTGGAGGAGGTGGCTTGTTGGGAATGGAAGGGTGGGGAGGGGGTGGAGAGGAAAGATGGAGTTAGGAATGATGAAGATGGGGAGCAGGTCAGCCGGTGCGAAGTTGCCCGGTCCAGATAGAGTTGTTTGTTTATGTGTGTGTGTGTGTGTGTGTGTGTGTGTGTGTGTGTGTGTGTGTGCGCGCGCGCGCGCGTGTGTGTGTGTGTGTGTTAATTCATTTAATGTCTATCCACATTAAGTGATATTAGACAAAAAAAGGGGGGAGGGGTGGGGTGGAGGGGGGAGGAAGGAGGGAAAGGGTAAGGGGAAAAAATCACAACATTTACAATAATCTG
>NC_134881.1:18866250-18873750 GCF_041734735.1 Babylonia areolata
TGCGTGAGTGTGTGTGCGCGCGCGCGCGTGTGTGTGCGCGCGCGCGCGCGCGTGTGTGTGTGTGTGTGTGTGTGTGTGCGTGCGTGCGTCCGTGTGTGTGCGTGTTTGTGTGTGTGTGTGTGTGTGTGTGTGTGTGTTCTCTGCCAATGGTAATAAAATATGTGTTTTATTTCAACGTTTCTCTTTCTCTCTCAAAAACCTACACGCACCTCTTTTTGATTTCTTTCTTTCTTTCTTCTCCGAAGTTCTTTCTTCCATCCCTCTCAAATGTGTAGAGGCAGTGACAGAGCTTTTGAATCTTGGAAGCAAGAGGTAAACAACTCGTAAGATGAGTATCATTTTTTGTTTGTTTGTTTGTTTGTTGTTCACCAAGACATCTCCCCTTAATGTCGACAAATCAAGGTACCAAGCACCTTGTTTTGTTTTCATTCCCATCTTTACGACTCCAAAACGTCAGTCGTTTTCCTCTGACTCCACTGCCGACCCAGTTTCATTCCATGCTTTACAGTAACAACGCAATTTATTGTCCTGTCCCCATTGGATTCTGTGCTTTGATTGTTCATCTGTAGTTACCTTCATTGTTTTTGCTTTTATATTTCAAGCTTCAACTCAAGACCTTATTTTTTATTTCTAGTTCTGATGCTCAATTGAGTCATTTATGGCATGTTTTGCTTTTCATCATTCTGTTTCTACCTGGATGTGCTTTGCTTCTCTGTGCCAAATGTCACCCTTTTTTTCCCCTAACTTTCCTGCAATAACGAGAAGAAGAAAAAAAATGTTTTCTACTTCTGCAATTGCGTATCTCTCTCTCTCTCTCTTTTTATTTGTTTGCACATGTAGGGATGTGTAGGAACATTCTATGCAACATGGCTGTAAACGAAACAGGAAAAAAGTCGGGGGAAAAAAGTGAAATCTCGTGGATCTTTTCCATTACATTTTTTTTCCCTTACAAATGAAAAAATGCACAAAAGTTCAAGACTTCGGCAAGAGCATGTCCTTTTTTAACCGAAATACTGTGCACAAGAGTACTGTAAAACAATTATTCCGGGGAAAATATAAAAAAGAAACTTGGAGATTTCAAAGCTCTTGGATTAGCAGCAGTACATCCACGTGAACTGTTCAATTCACACTCCCACATGCACATACATAACATACTTGCACACACACACACACACACACACACACACACACACACACACACACACAAATACACACACAAAAATGCACACACACACACACATAAGAATGCATGCAAGCACACACGCACGCACACATACATACATGCGCTGACACAAAGACAGACACACATATATACGCACGTGCCCACATACATTATTTGATTAGAGAACAATGTTCCAGCAGGGAGTTTGCCTTTTTGTTTTGTCTTCGCTTGTAAAAGATCTCTCTCTGTCTGTCTGTCTCTGTCTGTCTGTCTGTCTGTCTCCCTCTCTCTCTCATGTGCCTACCCCCAGTCCCCTGGCTTTGAATTGTGGTCCGTGGCCAAAGTTCATTAAAACATTTTCGTTCGTTCGTTCTCTCTCTGTCTGTCTCTCTCCCCCCCCCCCCCCCCCCCCCCCCGCCCCCCCACCTCGTCCTTTTCATTTTTATTATTATTCATTTATTTATTGACGTCCAGTGTGTCTTTAATTCCCCCACTTCAAAGAAAGCCGAACGGTTTACGTATGATGTGAGAGTGTGTAGGGACTAGACGTATGCCGAGGACAAGGGGGAGAGAGAGAAGAGGTGGGGAAGGTGGCAGATGATGATCTGATTAGAGGGCAGATTGAACAGATGACAATTAGGGGAGAGAGAGGGGGGGAGAATCAGGTTAGAAGTCTTGACAGAAACATATTGCCCTTATTTTGCACTTTTTGTTTCTTTCTTTTTTTTCTTCCTTTTTTTTGTGGTGGGAGGGGAGAGAGAGACAGAGACAGCGACAGAGACAGAGACAGACGGCTTTTTCGCACACACAATACAAACATGAAAAGTGCATGGAACCTTGTGCAAGAAGTAGCTATTCGTTCAGTTTGGAACAAAACGATTCTCTCTCTCTCTCTCTCTCTCTCTCTCTCTCTCTCTCTCTCTTCCATCCCTCTCTCTCTTCCTCACACACACACACACACACACACACACACACACACACACACACACACACTCACACACCAACATACGCACATAAAGTAAAGGCGATTTTTGAAATATTGAATAAACTTCTTTGTTTTTTCTTCTTTTTTTTACTATTTCCCTTTTTCAGTGTTGGACAATGCGAAGCATGTTATTTCGATTGTGTTTCCCGTTCATATAGCACATACACAGTTTTGTTTTATTCAGTGTCAGCCATTTCTGTTTCAAGTTTTACAACGCCATTATTTCCAAGACATTTTTCACATACATTTGAATTTTGAGGGCAGAATCTGTCATTGTTGTTGTTCTAGCACTCCTACGCACAAAAAAGAAGAAAAAAAAGAGCATTCATAACGTGTCACCTATTCTTTTTTTTTCAAAAAATAAGTTTCATAACTTTCTGAAAGAAACAAATTTGGATTTATGCACCCACACACACACACACAACTGACGCAATCGCATTGCAATCATTTTTATTTTCATTTTATTTTGTTCTTTTTGTGCGCATGGGCTTGCAAAAAATGCTTTTAATCAGAAAACATTAAATGCTTAGCCTTTTTTTTTTTCTTTTTTTTGCCTTTTCCTCTTACTCTTTGTCTATCTTTCTCTCTGACTGTCTCTCCATCATGGCTATATATGTATGTGCGCGCGTTTGTGTTACGATAGCCTCCCCCCCCCTCTCTCTCTCTCTCTCTCTCGCTTCTTTCTCTCACCACCTCCTCTCTCTCTCTCTCTCCACCCCCACCCCCTCCCCACTCCCAGTGCCCACTTCTTTCTTCTTCTGCCCTTCACAACCCCCGTACCCCCACCCCCACTCCCTCAGAAAAAAACAACAACAAAAAAACACCTCTCCCTAATGCTATGTTGCAAACCAACAGTCGAACAAACTTTTCTTTTTGCGAACTTTCTGCCCCAGTTCAGGGTGTGCCTTTAAATTAATTCTCTCTTCAAAAGAAAGTCGAACGAATTACGTATGCTGCGAGAGAGTCCGGCGTGCGGGGGAACAGACCTTGGCACGACAGATACGGTGTGGAGAAAGGGGTGGGGTAGGAGGGGAGGTGAGTGGGGGGGTTGGGGGGGGGGTGGTTGGGATCGGCGGGGGTAGGTGGTAATTTGAGGGAATGTGAGATGGAAGAGATGACAGTATGGGAGGGAAGGGAGGGTGTGGGAAGCCAAGTGTAAGTGTTCCTCGGGGGAAAGAAAAGGGTTACTGCCCTTGGTAGAACATCGACAGGCTCTCTCTCTCTCTCTCTCTCTCTCTCTGAAAATATGTTTCTGAAACTTTTTCGTCAGCGTTTGATAGACTGTAGATGGCAAAACTGGGAAAATCATATTCAGTCAAGTGATAGATTCTGTCTCTACAGATCTCATACTTCTACACATTTAGTAAAGAATTATCTTTTGTTTAACATGGAAAGATATCTACGAGTTTTATTAACAAGATTTAGATTTGGCATTTCTGAAATTCATATGCACATATATCGTTATAAGATTGTTGATCACACAGAGAAGTTGTGTCCTTTGTGCAAGCTGTCAAATGAAGATGAAGTGCATTTTGTTTTGATGTGTCCTGTGTTGCATGGATTTCGCGTAAGATTTATTCCAAAGAAATATTATGAACGTCCATGTTTGTTTAAATTATATGTTTATTGATGGCATCATCTGATGATGGTGTCATACGTAATCTCGCACTGTATATACACAAAGCTTTTAAGTTAAGAGAAACGGTATTGTCATAATTTCTTTAACTAATTGTGAAAATGGTGAATGTTTACTGATAGTATGGTGACATCTGCATACTGTATTATCGCCCTTCATTCATGTGGGGCTATGGCCTTGAGTGAATAAATCATCTCTCTCTCTCTCTCTCTCTCTCTCTCTCTCTCTCTCTCTCTCTCTCTGTGTGTGTGTGTGTGTGTGTGTGTGTGTGTGTTCATGTTAACCCCTTCACTTGGGGCTGAAGCCTACACGGGAATAAACCATTCTGTTCTCTCTCTCTCTCTGTCTCTCTCTCTCTTTCTCTCTTCTCTCTCTCTCTTATCTTTTAAACATCACCATATTTAGTGCAGATTATTCTAGGGGACATGAATGATGTATAGTAGTCAGTCGTGACCGACTATGTCCACCAAAACAGCAGAGGAGTCAACTGTTGTCCCAACCATCTGGGCTCGGAATTGATTGTAGTGGAGAGTCTTACCCAAGTAACATCCCCGCTCTCTCAGCCAAGAAGGTTTTAGGACAGTCAGCGTTGGGGTGGTTCCCAAAGGCCAACTAGCCCCCAAGACTGCACTGGGAGAAATATATCTCAACAAATCTAGCGATACAAATTTTGTCTTGAATCAGCTGAGTTTGTTTTCTTGTTTGTTTGTTTTTTGTGGGTTTATTTGCTGACTTACACAACAAAAGCAGGTGCGCACACAGGCACAAATAATCGAAGTGTGAGACGCTCTCATTCACCCATTCAACACACACACAAAAGCCTCAGCAAAAAAGTGAGCAATGGGAAAAAGTTAACAATTGTAACACATTTCTTTTTCTTTAAAAAAAAAAAGTATCTATCAGTATGAAAACACACAAACAAAGAATTGTGAATGGAATGTTTGTGCACGTGTGTGTGTGTGTATGTGTGTGTGTGTGAGAGAGAGAGAGAGAGAGAGAGAGAGAGGCGGCAAGGATCAAGACTCTCCATTCCGGCCCAAGAAAGGAAGATAAATGATTGCACACACTACCCCCATCCCTATTCAGTATGATACAACGACTGTGCAAAACATCCGTACTGTTGATTCGTTTGTATTGTGACTCTTTATTTTGAAAGTCACTGTTTAAAAAAGAAATCACCAAAAATATTTTTTTGCTGCTGTGCATGTTCCTTTTATGTGCGATAAGTGCAAAATGCACTCGCAACCTGCTATCACATTGACTCATCCAAACGGGCAGGACGCGGTAGCATGGTTGAAATGACAGTGCAGAGTTGGTGGAAGGGAGGGGCATGTGTCTAGCGTGATTCAGAGACGAATTCCTTCTTCTATGGGTGTTTCATCCACCACAGAACCAGTACCGTTTATTCGGCCTTGCTTTACCAAAGGGAGAGAGAAAATAGGTCTGTTCAAGTAAAGTATTTATGTATGTATACATACGTTACAGTCTGTGTACAACATCATGAGGGCTAGTAGTGTCTGAGAGAGAGAGAGAGAGAGAGAGAGAGAGAGAAACGACTTCGTAACATTTTCTAGCTCCTTGCCCCTGTTCATTGCCCTGTCCCTGTTTCTTCTTTCTTGTCTTTTGATCTGAATCCCCCCTACACAGCATTCGCTTTAATCTCACCGCCACCCCCTCGTCCCTCGCACGTGGGAATGCACTTCGTTGATTTAATTTCCATGCTATCTCCGGAGGTTCATGACCCATTTTGTCTTGGGCGGTGAGGGGGTGAGGGGTGGGGGTGGGTACTTTTACCGGCCATCAGGGCAGGGACTTCACATCCACTGTGTCGAGGACTCGGAACAGGAAAGCGGGGCACTGTCCTCTGCTTCCGCTGTTTTCACCTTTCCCCCAACCGGTCAGGTACCCGCCCACCCATCCACCCCAGGAGCCAGTTGCGTTGCTTGGACGGAAGAGCCTAGTATGGTCGTAACCCGCTACTAACTGTGTGCAGTATGGAACTGACCAATGGCGTAGTTCGGTCAACGTAGGCATTTAGTCACGTGTAACTGTCAAAAAGTTAGAGCCAAGCAATACAACTGGAACCTGGGGTCGAGGAGTAAGGAAGGAAAACTTTAACATAAGCTTTTCCCTCGAAAGCAACAACAGTTCCGAAAACGCAGGCTTCGAACTCTGATCACCAGTGAACACTGGAGCAGTAGTCCAACCAACGACCTAACCGGTTCTGCCGCGGTGGCTCTCGCTACGCCCCCTACCATTTCACCGACAGTAGGCTGGGTGTTTTCAGCCTGACTGCTGACACAATGGATGACAGGATAAAGGTCTGCACATGGTTTTTATTTTACATGGGAGACCAGAACTCTTCACAGTATGTAACCCCATTTCTGACGCTGCCTGGAGGAACTGGATAATGATACGAAGAAGAAGAAGAAGAAAGACATATCTTTTCTATGGCGCGATATTCGGTACCAATGCTGCACACTGCGCCTTACATCATACAGCTAAATATAAACCCGCCTTTAAAAAAAACAACAACAAACAAACAAAAAAACGCTTTTTATTACAACTTTCTGTCAACGAAAAAAAAGAACACAACAAAAACACTGCTCTTTTTTTACACACCCAACGCGAGCGCAGCTCCTTCAACTTTCACGCCTTTGTCTCAAGAAATAGATAAATGAATAAAGAAATAAAGAAATAAAAGAAATAAAAAGTTGGAACACCAGACACCGATGACCGAGAGGGGTTCAGTCTGTTAGTGACGGCTTATAATTATCAGAGATTGACACAAGCTTACAGTTGTGCCAACAGCAAACCGACAGCTGCTTGATCAATGGTTTCTCCACTTAAATGGGAATTAATTTATGGGTTAGTCTTTTGTGAACAGCTACTGACTCACCTGGAGGCAAAACTGCACGGTTCTTAGTGCTGCAGCCTTGGGATCTAAATGGCCTTTGAGTGCCGACTGTCCTAAGCCCTCTTGGCCGACAGAGTGGGGGTGTAACTTGGGGGAGACGCTTTCTTCACTGTAATAAAATTACCCCAGAATAGTCAGGGCAGCAGATGCCTCCTCTATTGTTCTGAAGGTCAGAGTCGGACACGACTGACTGCCATACAAGAAGCTAAATATCCCAAGTCGAAACCACCATGCAATGGTGAATGATGGCACTGAGCACTGAGCTTCGACTAATGTTGCTCATGAACCAGCCGACCGCAAAAGGTCACATACGGACATGTTTGAATCTTCAAATGAAATGATTCCGCACCCTTCACAAAGGCAGTACAAAGTCATTTGATGTCAAATTTCAGACGAAGACAAAGGGTTAATTTTGCTGTGGCGTTGATATTAGCGAGTGTAAAACCAACAGCTGTCAATGGTATTCACCAGCGCAGAAGAACAAAGCGGCAGAAAAAAAACAAAAAACAAACAGGAAATAAATGGAAAACGGAAGGGGAAAATCGCTCGTAAAATATCCAGAGTTTGGCATGGTTATGTCGGTGCAGCGAGCCGAAAACACCCCCTTCAGAAATCACTCTCCGGGGGTGATTATAGTCAATTGACAAAATGCACCTTCCGGGGAGTACATCCAGACCAATTCCCCTACGAAACTTTCACCACCACCACCGCACCAACATCAAGGGCAGGCGGCAGGAGAGAGGGGTATGATCGGATATCTGGCCATGTTCACTCTCCTCTTCTTCACAGCGAAGTATGGA
>NC_134881.1:18876250-18913750 GCF_041734735.1 Babylonia areolata
GGTCTCTCCATAAGGCTGCATAAAAGAGACTTAAAACTGATACATCTGAAATCTTGTTATTAACTTAACCGTCACTGTTAACAAAGATTCGGGGATACTGCGACTAGAATGGAAACTGGTACATCTAATGGGAACTCCTTCATAAGACACTTTTAATGTTCAAGATAATTTTTGGTTTTGCTCCTCTGTTTAAAAAATAACGAATCGCTTTGTTGTTGTTTTTGTTTGTTTGTTTGTTTTTTGTTTTTTGTTGTTGTTTTTCTCAAGTCCTGACTAAGCGCGTTGGGTTACGCTGCTGGTGAGGCATCTGCTTGGCAGATATGGTGTAGCGTATATGGATTTGACCGAACGCAGTGACGCCTCCTTGAGCTACTGATACTGATATTAGCACAATACATAATATCATCCAGATCAAGATTACCTTTGCCTTGAATTGATTTATTTAAATCCAGCCTCACTTATTCTGGCGGTTGTCATTGGAAGAATATTTGGTCTGGTTTCAATGTCCATACAAGTCTCAATGTCTTCACAATTTAAGGTTTCACGAAAACAATTGCGTGGTTTGTATACGTACGTGTGTATGATTGTTAGGAATATCATGGCCTGATATATATTTCCTTTGTCTGTCTTCAATTTTGTGTGTTGATAATTTACTCATTTCTTGAGGTCTTTCTTCATATCTTTTCTTTGTTATATTTTTTCCCCTCTCGTGGGCTGAATGCAAAGAAAGCAATTTTGTTCGCTTATTCTGTTACGATCAGAAACAAAATATCATTCAATGCAAATCAGTTCAATTCATTTCTCTCTCTCTCTCTCTCTCTCTCTCTCTCTCTCTCTCTCTCTCTCTCTCTCTCTCCCTCTCTCTCTCTTCGTCTCCGTTCTCACACTTTGAAATGTTGAACTGAGCGTTCCAAAAATGAAAAATAATATATATAAGAAGCGGAAAAGAGGAAAGGATTCCTTTTGCCCATTGCATGGAATTAACCCTTTTTTTTAACTTCTATCTCCATCTTTTATTAGATTGCTGTTGTTTTTCGTTTGGTTGTTGTTGTCTTTCTTTTTGTTTTTTTGTTCCAGAAGAAATACACGAAGTGATCTATTCCTCCTTTAAGACTTTTTTTTCAAGCAAAGAGATGCACCAGTCTATGGAGATAGAACCGATGGTGTGGTCTCTATTCAAAGGCATTATTTCGGTACAAGGTTCATGTGTGTGTGTCGCACCAATAGAAACTATTATGAACAGTTTTTTTGGCGTATGTATTTTTGTGTGTGTGTGTGTGTGTGCGTGTGTGTTGTTTTGTTTTAACATTTGTCAGTATTAGGCGTTCAGAGTCGTTTCTTTCCGAGACCCATGGCAGTAACGAGTCAAGTCTTGTTTTCTTGTTGATGGTGGTTTAGGGGATGGGGGTGGGGGTGGGGTGGGGGATTCTATTGTGAATGGTGACTTTTAGATCACTTTATCAAACTCTTCCTCACAATTGGAGAGAGAAAAAAGCGAATAAAGACAGTGTTTACACGGTCATTAGATACTGAAATGTTCTGCTGAGGGCATTTTTTATGTGAAGAACAATGTCTCATTTCTTCGCCTCTCGCCGCCTGATTAGACCCACATTGCAACCCCTTCTTCTCTCTGTCTCTCTCTCACTGTCTCTCTCTCTCTGTGTCTGTCTGTCTGTCTGTCTGTCTGCCTCTCTCTCTCTCTCTCTCTCTCTCTCTCTCTCTCGCGCGCGCGCGCGCGCGCTATTTATCTATCTCCTATCTCTCCGTCTCTCTCTCTCCTACATCTTTCTTTATCTCCCCCTCCACCCATCTCTCTCTGTCTGTCTCTGTCTGTCTGTCTCTGTCTGTGTGTGTGTGTGTGTGTGTGTGTGTGTGTGTGTGTGTGTGTGTGTGTGAAGTATTCGAGGTCTAACTGTGCAATCCTGAAATTTAGGTCGTGTTGACAGAAAAGAAATAAAAACGGCTAAATCGTCTTCACCCATTTTGAGCTATCATTTTTCATGTCTCAGTTTTGTTTTTGTTTTTTTCTTCGGATATATTTTCTTTTCTTTTCTTTTCCGTTTCAAACCAAAACAAAAAGATAAATCACGTGGCGAAATTTGATAGGATCTCTAAGATTTTTCAACAGAACTTTCATGCGTGCGTCATCCCTCTGTCACATAATTTGAAGATGCAGAGAAAAAGAGAGAGAGAGGGGGTTGGGGGATGAAACGAGCGGAGGTAGAGGGAGGGAGGGAGAAAGAGAAGTCGAACATTCTATTGTTGGTGGGTCTTGGGCGACAGTACTTTGGCAGCGTGTGGTGGTGGGGGTTTAAATTGGTGGGAGTGGGGAGAAGGGAGGGGGAGTCGTTGACAAGGGGGGGTTGGGATTCACCTTCAAAAGTATTTGCAAAATGTACCGTTTGTAACACCAAAATAATGTTGTGAAGTGACGCACAGATGTTTAATATCCCTCCGTTTTGTGCCTGTTTGGATGGCCACTTCAATCATTATGCAGATAGATGTATGGAACATACGTGACACAAAAGGTTTTACCATCTATGAGAGAGAGAGAGAGAGAGAGAGAGAGAGAGAGAGAGACATGCGTGACACAAGGGTTTTACCTTCGATGAGAGAGAGAGAGAGAGAGAGAGAGAGACATGCGTGACAAAAAGGTTTTACCTTCGATGAGAGAGAGAGAGAGAGAGAGAGAGAGACATGCGCGACACAAAGGTTTTACCTTCGATGAGAGAGAGAGAGAGAGAGAGAGAGAGAGAGAGAGAGAGAGAGAGAGAGAGAGAGAGAGAGAGAGACATGCGCGACACAAAGGTTTTACCTTCGATGAGAGACAGAGAAAGAGAGAGAGAGAGAGAGAGAGAGATACAGATGCCAAGAAAAGAATGCGAGGGGAGGTAACCTGACAACCTCCTTCCTCAGTCATTTCGCTGCACAGTTTGCAAGGGAAGAAACGCGAGAGGGAATAAAGAGAACTTATGGATGACAACCTCCCACAACCATTCTCTGTCCATCCTCCTCCCTCTGTCTCTCTTTGTCTCTGTGGATGAAAAAAATGGTGACTGCTGGATCTTTTAAAAGGCAATGAAATGATAAAATGTGGTGTAAAATCTAAGGACAATAGCTATCGAGTAGAACTCACCTTCTCAGTATAAACTAAGTGATGTAAAATCAAAGGCCAATAGCTATTGAGTTTAACTCACGTTCTGAGTACAAACTAAGTGATGTAAAATCAAAGGACAGTAGCCGCTGAGTTGAACTCGCCGTCTCAGTACAAACTAAGTGGTGTTAAATGGTGTAAAATCAAAGGGCAGTAGCCGTTGAGTTGAACTCACCATCTCAGTACAAACTAAGTGGTGTAAAATCAAAGGACAGTAGCCGTTGAGTTGAACTCGCCGTCTCAGTACAAACTAAGTGGTGTAAAATCAAAGGACAGTAGCCGCTGAGTTGAACTCACCTGCTCAGTACAAACTAAGTGGTGTAAAAAGGACAATAGCCGTTGAGTTGAACTCACCTTCTCAGTACAAAGTGGTGTAAAATCAAAGGACAATAGTTATTGAGTTGAACTCACCTTCTCAGTACAAACTAAGTGGTATAAAATCAAGGGACAGTAGCCGTTGAGTTGAACTCACCTTCTCAGTACAAACTAAGTAGTGTAAAATCAAAGGACAATAGCTACTGAGTTTAACTCATCTTCTCAGTACAAACTAAGTTGTGTACAATCAAAGGACAATAGTTGCTGAGTTGAACTCACCTTCTCAGTACAAAGTGGTGTAAAATCAAAGGACAATAGCTAATGAGTTGAACTCATCTTCTCAGTACAAACTAAGTTGTGTAAAATCAAAGGACAATAGTCGTTGAGTTGAACTCACCATCTCAGTACAAACTAAGTGGTATAAAATCAAAGGACAATAGCTATTGAGTTGAACTCACCTTCTCAGTACAAACTAAGTGGTGTAAAATCAAAGGACAATAGCCGTTGAGCTGAACTCACCATCTCAGTACAAACTAAGTGGTATAAAATCAAAGGACAGTAGCCGCTGAGTTGAACTCACCATCTCAGTACAAAGTGGTATAAAATCAAAGGACAGTAGCCGCTGATTTGAACTCATCTGCTCAGTACGAACTACTGTGGCCTGCTAACACTTCTTCGCTTGACAAAGAGTCTAAGACTCCAGATGTCGTGTTTTTATTATCATCTCAAGTTCCCATTGATTTTACACCATCTTTTATCATTTTTAACTTTTCTCTCTCTCTCTCTCTCTCTCTCTCTCTCTCTCTCTCTCTCTCTCTCTCTCATCCTTCATTGTCTTTTGTTTCTCTTAATATCTGCTTGTGTGATTCTCGAGTGTTGTGGAAAAGGTCTAAATTTTCTTTGCCATGCTTTAATTAATAACTTATTTTTCTTTTATTGAGTCTCATAATTGTTTAGATTTTTTGTTTGTTTCCTCATTTTGGTTTGGTTTACAAACGAACTGGAAGCTTTTCTTTTACTTTACTGATGTTCAAAGATACGCGTAGGTGTGAACGATCTCTCGGTGAAATCCAGTTGAAACCACTGCAGTCTTAGCTCTTCAAGGATATTTCAACGTAAGGATCAAGTATATATGAGTTCTCTGTGGTGCATTTGAAACTTTTAGAGAGAGACTGACGGGGAACTCAACGATTCTTTCTCGTGTCGTCAGATTGCCTTCGTTCATTTCATGGAATTAACAAATTTAGTTTACCTCTGTCACTAGATATCACAGAGATAGAGACAGAGAGAGAGACAGAGAGATCTGGAATTACACACTTGTAATGATGCCGTTTGCATTTTTCTTTTACGAAAGTTTGCTTTTAGGAAAAGACGTGTACGGTACGCTGTTATATACAACACGGTTTAACTGTCTGCAGTCCTTTGCAAAATTGGAAGACACACAGCAGAGAGAGAGAGGGAGAGAGAGGAAGGGAGGGAGGGAGGAAGAGGGGGTGAGACAAATTGTTCAGTGCAAGGGGACAGACCACACCAAAACAGAAGTGGGAAACCAGTCCAACCCATTCTCACAACCCCACACACCCCCAAACTCCGAATAGAGGGCAAAAAGTTCCGACCAGTACATACCCCACCCCACCCCTCACAAATCCCCTTTCCTCCCCTCCCCATGTCTGCAGGTCCAACGCAAAGCCTTGCAGCAGACTAACGTGGCTGATAAACTGCAGACGTTAACGAGGGTCGAGTGGATCTGATCTCAAACCCAGTTGTTTTCCTCTCCTTCTTCCAGTCTCTTATTAAAGAACGGTGCCAGTCACCACCACCACCACCACCACCGTCCCTTCCTCACCGCTCCGTCCAACCTCTCCCACCCCCCACATCCCCCCCATCAGGCACATTAGTCTGATAGGTACTGGTTTACGATCGTCAGTGCAGGGGGTGGGGCTGGAGAAAGTCATTTAACCTTTCAATAGCTTTCTGTCTTGTCTTGTCTTGTCTTTTCTTAAGTCTTCTTAGCCGTCCTAAGCCATGGTCGTGGAAAGAGTGGGTATGTGTGTGTACTTCACTTCAGTACAGCCCCCCTGCTTGGTGCGTGCTTGTGTTCTGTGGGTGATGTATATGACAGGATGCTCTTTTTTTTCGTTTTGGTGAGAGTGATGTTTTTCTTTTCTTTTTTCTTTCTACTTTATTTTCCAGCCCGTAACCGCCTTTCTTACTATCGGAAAGCACTGACTGACTGACTTTCTGGAGTTTTATCGGGACTTCTCCTCAGCTTCATTATCTCTGTCTGTCTCTCCTGAATTGTATGTGTCAAGACATTGAAGTAATCTCTTCTGAGATTTATATCACGTCATTGAAGTGTATCGCACTTGGGAGCTTGACGCGTTCATTATTAGTCTGGCCGGTTGTGAAAGCCGCTTGAGCAGTGAAACTAGGTGAGAAAATTGTGCCAGTATGCTTACATTTTGTAAAGATATTAATTTTCCAGAAAAAAAAAAGAATGACCTCTTGAGTATTTTTTAGTATGATGTGAGGTGAAGAAAACACTGCGCGTTCGTGTGCACAAACACGCACATACGCACGCGAGCACAGGCACACAGACAGACAGACAATGCACACAGACACAGAAACACACAGAGACAGACACACACACATACACACACACACACACACACAGACACACACACACACACACACACACACACAGAGGGTGGGTGGCTGAAATTCACCAGTCCATCAGTTGAAACGACTGTTCGATAACAAATTCGCTAAGACCACTAAACCATTTGTCAAGCACTGTGGTAGCAGCTACGGCGGAAACATTGCCGTTTTAAAAGTGAAACAATGAGCAGCGCGGGTACCCATGGGAAATGCATGAGGAGAGAGACAGAGAGACAGAGACAGAGAATGGAGAGAGGGGGGGGGGGGTGAATAAAGGAGAAGAGGATAGACGACACGGAGATTGAGAAGAGATGGAGGAGGTCGATGTGGTGGAGGGTGAGGCTGAGTGGGAGACAGTGAGAGAAAGAAAACGATCTCTATCTCTTTCTCTCTCTCTCCTCTCTCTCTCTTTCTCTCTCATGAAGAGCAGAAAGATGTTGTGAAAAGTGTAGGAGGGAGGGAGGGAACGAGGGGTGGGGTGGGGGGTGGGGGGGGGGGGTGAGCGTGTTTTCCACTTGGTGATATGAGCTTGCTTAAGTCATTAAACCATTTTAATCTCTCTCTCTCTCTCTCTCTCTCTCTCTCTCTCTCTCTCTCTCTCTCTCTCAATCTTTTTTTTCAGAAAGAAAAGGAATTATCACATCTAGCTTGTTTTCACCCTGGCCTCATAAATTCTTTCACTGGGTTTGAATGTTACGTTTTCAATACGTTAAGATCGGATTCGACTTTCAGTATACCTGAAATATTATTCCACTATTCCACAATAAACCACCTGTCCACTATTCCACAATAAACCGCCTGAGTGTGACAGACTATATTTAAACAGATGACATTTTCGGACGCGGTAACGTAATCTTATAGACGTGGCGCTTTTCGTCAGTTTAAAATATAATTACAATTAAGGGTGGGATAAAACCAGACACCTGTCTGGCTGGAGAGAAATAGAGAGACAGAGACAAAGACAGAGACACAGGGACAGGAAGAGAGAGAAAGCGAGAGAGAGAGAAAAAAGTGACAGACACCATAATACATAGATAGACGGGAGAAATAGCCGAGTGGTTAAAGCGTTGGACTTTCAATCTGAGGGTCCCGGGTTCGAATCTCGGTGGCGCTTGGTGGGTAAAGGGTGGAGATTTTTTCCGATCTCCCAGGTCAACACATATGCAGATCTGCCAGTGCCTGAACCCTCTCCGTGTGTATACGCACGCTGAAGATCAAATACGCACGTTGAAGATCCTGTAATCCATGTCAGCGTTCGGTGGGTTATGGAAACAAATACATACCCATGCACACCCTCGAAAACGGAGTATGGCTGCCTACACGGCGGGGTAAATAAACACACACACAAAAAAACCCAACAACCTACAATCAACTATTCGTTGTCTAAAGCACTTAAAAAAACAACCCTGCAATATCTGCAATAATGCTTAATGCAATTAATTTCCAAATGGATAAATAAAGATGTATTTATTGTATTGTATTGTATTCTATCGTCAACCCCTGATTATCCCACACAAATGAATAACCATAAGGATTTGAGCACTGGCGAACACACCTTGCCCATGTTTTTTTGTTTTGTTTTTGTTTTTTGTCATTATTATCAAAGGAATACAACATCCGATAACATTTGAACGGTAGCCTGTTTTCGTTCATTCTTGGAAGTTTCAACCAATTCTTAATATATTAATGCAATAAATTGGATATCTCCCTAGCTCTCCCATACACAATATCATTTGGCGTTCGGATGTCCACATTCAAAAAACTGTTTCATTGCAAACAAGTGTACTTTTTCTATTTGCTCACTCCTTCCAAAGCCCATATTTCTGCACCATACTGCAGTAGGCTGAACATCAGTATCAAATAACCTAACAAAAATACCAAACGAATTACAATCAAGCTTGTACAAAATAGTAAGTGTCGGAATAACTGCGTTCTTTGCTTTATTTGCTGTATCTTGACATGCGAAACTGAAAATAAGTTTTGTTGAAAGATAAATTCCAAGATACGTATATGATTTACAACAGTAATTCTCTCATTTCCATATGACCATCCTTCGTTTCTTGCTAAATACCCTCCCTTACGGAACCCAACAATGCTTGTTTTATCCATATTTACTTTTAAATGTAAGTGCTACTTGCTGCAGCATATAAACTGTTCAACTGTCGCTGTAAACCCACTGTTGTTGTATAATACAAAATCATATCATCAGCAAAAAAGTAGAACAAACAATTTAGTCAAATCAAAAGTAACTCCATGTTGACCACACATATTTTCCAAAGCAAGTTCGTTAATAAAAAGTGAAAACAAGATCGGACTACAAACATCCCCTTGTTTGACCCCACGAATGCAGTTAACACAATCAGATAATGTTGCCCCAGCTCTCACTCTCGTTTTCACTTTATTGTACATGCTTTTCACACGATGCAACTTACCATTGATTCCATTCTTCAATAGAATATGCCATAAGAGTTTTCTGGAAATGGAATCGAAGGCCTTTTCAAAGTCCACAAAAGCTACATACAATTTTTAATTGTTTACAAACTGTTTCTGTACTGCAGCAGTCAGAGTGAATATATGATCAATTGTTGATTATCCCGTTTTAAATCCTGCCCGATGTTCTCCGATTATGTTTTTTTGTTGTTTTTTTCTGAATTATACATGACAGAGAGAGAGAGAGAGAGAGAGAGAGAGAGAGAGAGAGAGAGAGAGAGAGAGAGAGAGAGAGAGAGAGAGAGAGAGCACAAAAGAGCAACAACAACAAAAAAAAACAAAAAAAACAGTATAACCAACATCCAGCCATAATATCTCCATATCCCTCTTCACAATCTAACACAATTTACGAGACAAGCTGTAATAATCATGACCCAATTTGCAGTGTTTCTCGATCTTCCGGAAGAGAAGAAGGCATCAAATCCAACTGTCAGCTTGGTCCTAATTTACGATCGACGAGATGGGAAGGCATGGTTTATTTATAGTCGCTAGTCAGCTCTGAGCAGAACATGTTTTGGTGCTCCTTTTTTTATTTTCTTTTTTCGATCATGATAAATGATGACAGAGGTGATGGAGATACTCTTACGAGGGTCCGTTTACGTTTAGGACTACTTGACAAGGCTGTGCTCTCATGAAATATTCCGGCGTCAACCAGACAGAGAGATACTTGCACCTGCAGTGTTGGTCAGGAAAAATGAGCACCATTCCAAAAGACGCACCCGTCTAGTGGATGGACCCTCGACTTTGTAGTCCCAGTTTTCCAGTTTTGAACCCATTGCACACGCAGCTAAAGCACACACACACACACACACACACACAGACACACACACACACAGTGAAAACCTCTGATGGGGATGGAACCCGCGTCCTCCCAATCACCAGTCAGGGACGCTAACCAATTTGCCACAGCGGCTGGTGCTGCGAACAAACAATGCTGCTGTACTGGCTGTGTCCCCTGCTGCCGCCCTCCATAGCACAATTCTTTGACAAAGCTGAATTAAGTGTACCAAACACACTGTTTTAAACTGTGCAGTCGTGCAAAATCGCTATGAAATGCCAACACAAACGTTAGAAAACACGCATTAAACAGTGACTTGGGACCTTTAACCTCGGTTTTTGAAATTCTCATACCGTCGTTCTGTGTTTCTCTCTCTCTCTCTCTCTCTCTCTCTCTGTTTGTGTGTGTGTGTGTGTGTGTGTGTGTGTGTGTGTGTGTGTGTGTGTGTGTGTGTGTGTGTGTGTGTGTGTGAGGGTAGTGAGGGTAAGGGTGAGGAAGGTAGGCCAAGGAGAGAATGAATAATGCTGAACTGAATTTACCTTACTATGAAATTATTGGCTCAGATCTCAAACTCCATGAAAAAAAAAATCTGGGAGAAATTTTCTTTGTTGGAACTTCTTTTTTTTTTTAATAACGAAACGATTCCTCATCATCCCGTTGTGTTTTGTTAGTTTATTATTAGTTTTGTTAGTTTATTAATTAATCAGCTCCTATCTATCAACGTCAGTGGTAGGCAGGCACGCAGAAAGCATCGCAGTGACCCCACGTTGCCTACAGATTGCGGAATTTATGAATATAAGCTGTAACTTACGGATTGCAGAATTTACGATTATAAGCTGTACAATATTCTGAGCCGATCTTCCTCCGTTTATCTTTACGGTGTCAGCTGGATTAGTTTACTTGGATTCTCGAGTTCCTTGAATAAGGAGGGACCACAGGCACCTTTTTGCGAGGGATTCTCCTTGCTTTGCGATTATCGGTGCAGGGGTGGAGCAAAGAGGAGGGGTGAGAAGGAAAGGGAGGCGGAACAGACAGTAATTTATGGTCATCTATCTGTCTGCTGCAAGTCCAGCTGTAGGCAGCTGCTCGTTATGTGGTTAGTTCTGCTTCCTTCACGTGATCCACTGTAAATCCGTACTTGTCAGAGCAAAGGACGGGTCCCTCGGGCAAAGTCTGCCCTGTGAGTTCGTGAGGGTGTATGTTTTAGACACGAGACAGAGATAACAAATACTTGAGGGCGACTAATACCATGCAGTCCACCTGTCCCTCACTCTCACTCCTCCTCATCCACTTCGTCTTCCCCAAACGTGCAAGGCTGCTGGCCGCCAAAACAAGTCGCTGAAAAATGGCAGACGTAAGCGAGACCAGCTGTGTCAAGCCCGAGACAGTCCGTTTCCTTTTGGTCTGTATCTAAATGAACAGTACCCCCCAAGGACATCGATCGTGTGTCTGATTACTGCTGTGAGTAGCTTACGATCCTTGATGCAAGGGGGACATCATTCTGTCACATTACCGTAAAGAATGCAGATTGAAAGTCACTAGCAAAATGATTAATTCATCCAGCTTTGATCTCTCGATCGTTACGACTGTCGGTCAAACGGAAAACATTGCAGCATTCCACGCTGCAGATAGATTGAACAACCATTGAGGTGAGCTGTAGACTGAACAATCAGAGGTAAGCTGTACCGAACCTATTCTATTTCCCCAAGTTCCCCAGTCCCTGAATGAAGAGTTACCATACCGCAGGCGCATTTGTTAGGGAGTGCCCTGGTTTACGATTATCATTGTAGAGGTGGGGGAAGGAAGAGGGCTATGATGGATGTGTGGCTGAAACAGACAGTAATCCACGGTAACCTATCTGCTGCAGGGCTAACAACAGCAAGCCGCTCGTTCGTTTTGTTAGTTCTGCTTCCTTCACTTGATTCATTGTAAATTGCGCTTGTCAGAGCAAATGGCAGGTACTTCAGGGAACGTCTATCCCGTGTGTATGTGAGGGTGCATACTTTAGATACCAGACAGAGAGAACTAATACTTGAGGGTGACATATCACACAGCCCACCAGCCCCTCACTCACACCCCTCCCCATCCACTTCATCTTCCCCAAGCATGCAAGGCCAATGCAAAGCCTGGCCGTAAACCACATCGCTAATAAAACCACAGAGGTCTCCCGGACCAGCTGTACTAATCCCCTCCCCCTCCTGTCTCTCAATGAACAGGAGCCCCAAGAACATTAGTTCTGATTAGCACCAGTTCACAGTCCGTGATGCAGGGGAGACATCATTCAGTGTCACATTAATCGATTCTTCGGTCCTTTTCTTTTATCTAAGTAGTTTGATCAACCCTTAGCCACATTTGGTGGATCTCTTCATATGTACTACACCATAAACCGCACACAGTCCATCAGCCCCTTCGCTCTCACCCCTACCCATCCACTTCATCTTCCCTTGGCGTGCAAGGCCCGAAATACTGGGTACATATTACAAAAGCCCACTGTTTCATCATGTTGTTTTACATTATCACTGGACAACGCATAGCTTGTGCATGTATACCACAAAACAGCAAAACACCAAACAGCAGGAGCAGTAGTGGTAGTGGTAGACCTAGTACAATTAGTAGCGGTGGAATTAGTAGTAGCAGCAACAGCAGCAGAAGTAATACCAGCAGTTGTTGTAGCAGTGGAGGAAGTTCTAACAGCAGCAGCAGCAGCACTGATAATGTTTGTATCATTAACATACAGTGAACAAAATGAGAAACAAATTCATGAGAGAGAAAAAAAAAAGGGGGGGGGGGGCGGGGGGGCGAGAATAACACAACGGACCACAAAGAAGAGAGCCGGCCGAAAAGTTGGACAACACATCCAATCGATTCACCTGCTCCCCTATCTCTCAACGTTTATGGCTGTTGGGCAAGCGAAAAGCCTTGCCGGAGACACCACGCTGCCGATAGATTGCACAATTTACGAGATAAGCCGTAGTAATCCTGAGCCGATTTCCTCCGTTTTCCCAGTCTCCCAATGAAGAGGGGGCCACAGGCACATTTGCCAGTGAGAGTCCTGATTTACGATAGTCCATGCGGAGGGTAGGGGAGTGGGGGAGGGGGGGTGAGATGGTAAGGCAGACGTAATTTACGGTAGCCGGCAGTGTCTGTTGCCACTGCTGCAGCAGTACAGCCAAGACCGGAAGCTGCTCGCTCTGTCTTTCGTTCCTGCTTCCATCACTTGATTCACTGTTCTCCATGGTTGTTGGAGCAAAGCATGTTGCTTCCTTTTCTTGTGAAGACTCTCTGCCTCTTGTATGTATATGTTTTACCAACAGATGAAACGACTGAGAAATAAGAAAATGGAGGAGGGGAAGAGAAACATTTTTCATGGTATCTCATCGTCTTCTCATCTGGGATACCTGTTCATCGTGTAGGTTTAGTACCACGCTTACATTGAGAATGTCTAGAGTCTGTATCTCTGGGCGAAATCGTGGCACCGAATGAGTGTCGTTGACCAAATAAGTTCTTAGTTATTTTCTCAAGATTTGTTGTTGCCGTTGTTTTGTTTCCACAGCCCGACCAGTGTGCTGGGTTTATGCGTATCGAGCATCCGCTTGTTTGTTTTCCTTTAGCACGTGTGGTGTACCATACATATGGACGAGACCACACATTATGTTGTCTCTTTGAAACTAAAATTTTGTAAAGAAGTGATGGCCATGATTCGGACTGTATGACAGAAGGGAGAGAGGGGGAGATGGAGGAGAGATGGGCATACTATTAAGAGACGATTAAGGAGATGGAGGGAGATGGGGGTTATAGGATAAAAAGACTCTGGAAAGAGAGAAAGAATGAGAGGAAGGGGCAGAAAGAGAGAGAGAGAGAGAGAGACCGAGAGAGAGAGACCGAGAGAGACAGAGAGAGTTCAGAATTCAGAATTCAACAGTTGTTTAATGTACACTGGCCTAAAACTACGAGAGAAAGAGACGGGCAGGCAGACAGAGACAGAGACAGAAACAGAGAGATCACACACAAGTTGTGGGAAACAGACCAGTCCTTCCACCCTTATCTTCCTCTCATACATCACGCCTGTCAGACAAACACTTAAAAAAAAATAGAAGAAGAAGAAAAAAAAAAAAAAAGGTGACGTGACCAACGCTACCGTGAAATTGCACAATTTATGAGAAAAGTTGTAATAATCCCCCGGTCCCGGGAGAGAAGAGAGAGAGCAAGCAAACACATTTGTCAGTTTGCAGCCTTGGATTTACGACTGACGAGTTGGGGGGGAGACGAACGTAATTTTATGGTCGACGCTCTGGCAGGCAGAAGAAAAAGTCTTGGGGGGTGGGGGTGGGGGGAGGGGGGTTGGCTGGGGGGGTTCATCAGTCCTGCAGACCAGAATTCCAGACCGTGTGTTTGTGTGTGTGTGCGTGTGTGTGTGTGTGTGCGTGGTGGTCACATTCATTCAGCATTGCTTCTGCATGATGTGATGGTGGGTGGTAGGAATTATAGTGGTGTGCATACAGAAATATAGGGTTGCTGTGTAAGACTTAGTTGTGCCGGAACTCCTTCATGTCGACGCTTTCCAGATCCCGAGGGCTATTATAAACCATCGAGCAAAGCAAATCAACTCAAAAACTCATATCAAGTTTATTTCCTCCTCCCTGTCTCTGAGTCTCTGTCTGTCTGTCTCTCTTTCTCCATATTTCTCCATAGTACTCCTTCCACACACATTCTCTCTCTCTCTCTCTCTCTCTCTCTCTCTCTCTCTCTCTCTCTCTCTCTCTCTCTCTCAAAATATTCTTCCACTTTGAACACTTTCAAATCATCCCTCTCTCTCTCTCTCTCTCTCTCTCTCTCTCTTTCTCGCTTACTCACTCAGGGACACGTTTCACAGCCGATTATAATCACAACTAAGAGTGATAACAAGTCGATTGTTGATGTAACCTCTATTGGACGATATGTATGTATATAGCTGTACAGACTAGGTTATTTGAAAGGGAAAAAAAGCTGAACCTACGTATTATTTTCATATCTTTGAGTGTTAATTGCGGGGAGGTGGGGGTGTCCGGATGGTGATAGGGGAGGGAGGGGGGCGGGAGGGAGGAAGAAGCAGACAACGGAAGGAACAATGATAACATCAACAGTGAAGTAACTGGCTTAACCCTTTCACCGCCAAGCTCGCATTTATGCACAAGCGGGGTAGAGGACCCATGTCACCGAAAGTTGACCATTCATTGGTCTGTTATCCATGAACTTTCTGCTGTTCATGTTTTCGGTGGTAGGATAGGCCATATTTTCTATACATCGCAGGGAGAATCCCCAGCTATTCTTAGCCACTGTCTTTTCTGTGTTTATACAACAAGGGAATTTTGTACTCTAAATTGACTGGCGGTGAAAGGGTTAAAAAAGCTCTCGACTGTGAAGTCCAGAAGGAGACACAGTATTTCGCAGATTTTACGATGCAAACGCGGAGGAGGAGGAGGAATTTTGTTTAATGTCCCGTCACACATATCGGTGATTGAAGACATTTTGTTAAAGTATTTATGAATACATTTGAGTATCATCAGTTAGAAGGGGTGAAAGATGTGAATGAATGGAGGGTTGGGGGAAACTGGGCAAATGAGGGTGAAAAGTATTACGAGCTGTTGCCATCGGGACGACGCTACAGATCTTTTAAGTTGAAATCCAGAGCTCTGAAGACTTTTATTCCACGTTCAATCCACCTTTTAAATTCTTGAGAACTGTGTGTGTGTGTGTGTGTGTGTGTGTGTGTGTGTGTGTGTGTGTGTGCGCGCGCGCGCGCGCGCGTGCGCACTCTCATGTGAGACGTGTGAAAGTCCGTGCATGATAGGCTGTACCTTGCTCTAGTTGTGGTGTGTGTGTGTGTGTGTGTGTGTGTGTGTGTGTGTGTGTGTGTGTGTGTGTGTGTGTGTGTGTGTGTGTGTGTGTGTTTACCGAGCTTAAAACGTGACAATTGGTTATAATGAATGTGCAATATGTAGGAAGAATAATGTGCAATATGCAGGATGAATGTACAATGGAATATGTCTAATGCTAACGTCCATATTCTAAGTATATTTCTGTTTAATAATTACGATGTAATAATTAATTGCAATGTTTTTGAAAGCGAATATGTGAAATGCTTTTATTTGAGAACATATGTTTATTACTCTTGTTTAATCAAGTTATCCGCGTGTGTGGGGTGGGGGGGTGGGGGGTGCTGATTACCTGGTTGTGGTTTTCCGCAATTCATCTTTATTCTTATCTTATCTATTATAATCAATGTGCAGTATAGTAGGCTATGTTTATAATTATATTCAAATAATGTTTCTTAATTCTTTCTGTTTTTACATTAAGAATACTAGTTATTACCTGCAGTGTGTGGATATATGTATGAAACGATGTATGTGATATTTTTTACATTTGTATCTTCGTAACATTTGTAGGGGCTGTTGTTGGCTTTTTACAGTTATGGTCCTCATGTTGTTTACTTGTCTATGTTGTGAAAATGCACCTGGCCAAATTTCTCCAGTTGGAGATAATAAAGTTATTCTTATCTTATCTTATCTTATCTTATGAGGGTGAAATCTGAAAAAAAAATCTAAATACAATGACAAGGAAATTACTTAAAACGACTTCGTAAAAGAGAAGTCGTTAAACTGACAAGCGAAACAACCGATAATGAATGCAAAACGTCAAAAACATCAACGATGCAAACGCAAGCTGCAGCGGAGAAGAAATTCCGGCAACAGACTTTCCTCGTGGGAACACTAGTTATAAACCAAACAAGTCCCCGACATCCCAGTTCAGGGTTGGTTTGTTTGTTTGTTTGTTTGTTGTTGTTGTTTGTTTTTTTTAATCATCAGTGAAACATTGACGAACACACACACACACACACACACACACACACACACACACACACATATTTCCACTCACTCACACACATACACACACACACACTCACTCTAACTCACTCACACACACACACACACGCACGCACCCACACTCACTCACTCACTCACTCACACACACACACACACACTCGCTCACTCACTCACTCACACACACACACGCATACACACACAGACATTCTCGCACACACACACGCACACACTCCCACTCACCCACCATACCCCTTCCACCACCACGTACCCCCCCCCCACCCCAATTCCCCCCTCCCCCCCCCCCACCACACACACACACCACCACACACATACACTAAACAAAAACAAAAAACAAAACTAGAATCCGAACACGGGGGGGGGGCGGGGGGGGGGGGGGAGAGAAAAACACTGAAAAGAACGAGCACGCACAACAAACAGAACCTGAGGTTCGCAACATCTATCTCCCCCTCCTGTCCCTCCGACAAATAAGGCATTTATTGTAGGGCAAAAAAGCAAAAGCCCCCCTTTTTTTTGCAGCAAGCCCACGTTTGCCAACAGACTACACAAGATCTTACCAGATAAGCCGTGCTAATTCTGCGCCGATTTTCTCCGATTTTCCAGTCCACGAATGAAGAGAGCACACCCCGGGTGCATTTGTCTGTCAGTGTTCTGATTTACGAGCCATCCAGGCGTAGTTGGAGGAGGAGGAGGAGGAGGAGGAGGAGGGGTATGGAGGGGGAGGGGAGGGGAAGGAGGTTAGATGGTGGACAGTTTATGGTCGCTTGTCTGACGCAGCGCGCTGGCTACTACTTACTCTAGGAGCTGATCGTTGCGTCTTTATTCCCGCTTCCGTCAATCGCTTCGGCGTTAATCCGTGTTTTTTGTTGTTGCTTGTTTGTTTGTTTGTTTTGTTTGTTGTTGTTTTTTATCGGGAGCGAAGGACAGTTGCTTGTTTGCGTCGTTCAGAAGGAACTTTACCATGTATGTATGTAGGGTGGGGGGGGTGTATGAGAGAGAGAGAGAGAGAGAGAGAGAGAGAGAGAGAGAGAAGAAGAAGAAGAAGAAGAAGAAGAAGAAAACGCAAAATGCCATTGCTAACTATTTATTATCAGGCCGTAGCCCTTAATATAGTGGGGTGCATGGTCATACAAGCCACAGTGCAGTCCACAACGAAACATTAGACATTCGTACCAGCGGTCACAAAAGGAGAAACACAGAGAGGGACATTTATTTATCTCTTTGTAAGAATACGTATTGTATATCATATGCACACACACACGCACGCACGCACGCACGCACACACACACACACACACACACACACACACACACACAGAGCGAGTCTGCTCAGAGCGAATGCTAAATGTGGCAGAAAGGGGTTGTTACATACACTAGTACCCATCTATCCTTGTTGTAACAGCAGTAACATCAAACACAGTGGTGGGGTATTATCACTTGTGAAAGCGGTGAACACAATGAACACATGACAGCAAAGGTTGGGCAGAGACAGACAGACAGACGAGGCAGTTAGAGGACAGAGGGAAAGACATATAGCTGACAACAGAAAAGGATAAAAAATAAGATACAACACACACACACACACACACACACACACACACACACACACACACACACAGAGAGAAAGAGAGAGTGCGTGAGCAAGCAATTAATCACTGAGCAAGACACTGAATGGCTGAGAGAAAAGGACAGAAATAAAGAGAGAGATTGGGGAAGATAGAAAGAGAGTTGAGACAAAGAGCGAGCAAGCAAACGAGAGTGCGAACAAGCGAGTGAGAGGGCGAGCGAGAGCGAGAGAGAGAGGGAGAACACTGAATTATTTGTTGTACGTCAGCCATAGGCCCTTATACACACACGGGGAGGTTGGGAGGGGGTTAGGGTGCACATGAAAAATACATTTCGACAAATTCTGGTAATATTTCTCGTTTTTTGACCCGAGTAGTGTTCCAAAATCAATTCTTATATCGTCATTCAGAAATGTTTCTCTGATGTCACTGTACAATACACACTCAAATAGTACATGTTTTTCAGTTTCAACAGAAAATTCACACAGAGAGAGAGAGTGTGTGTGAGAGAGAGAGCAAACGAGGGAGTGAGAGAGCGTGATGGAAAACATGACAGTGAGAGAGGGGAGGAAGGGGGGAGGGGGGTACGGGGGGGGGGGGGGGTGAGAGCTAGCGAGCAAACGAGAGAGCAAGAGAGAGAGATTAAGAGACAGACACAGAGACAGAGAGACAGATAGAGGCAGACAGACAGACAAACAGAGAGTGAGAGACGGGGGGGTGGGGGGGGGGGCGGAGAGAGAGAGAGAGAGAGAGAGAGAGAGAGAGAGAGAGAGAGAGAGAGAGAATTAAGCGCAAACCCAGGAATTAACAAGCCACATGTCATTGTCGTCGCCACTCATCATCATCCTTTCAACGCCATTGAGCCTGATGTTCATTCAACAAGCTGGAATCATCCGAAACCAATTGCTCATTTCTCACGCTGTCCAAAATCACAGTGGCCTTAACTGTTTTATTGCTTTCACCCTAATTCATAAACCGTTGAATGAGAAGACGTAATAATTTGCAAGCCTGTTTGGGATTGCTTCATGTCTTCAAGCCATTTGTTTCCTGTTTCCTGATCGCATTCCTTTAGACATTTGATCCCGTCTTTAGCCATGGCCATCATGCTACTGAATGCCGGGTGCGCTGGTCAAATGGCTAGGGACACGATTCTCGCCAGTATTTTGTATTTGTATTTGTATTTCTTTTTATCACAACAGATTTCTCTGTGTGAAATTCGGACTGCTCTTTTTTTTTTCCTGCATGCAGTTTTATTTGTTTTTCCTATCGGAGTGGATTTTTCTGCAGAATTTTGCCAGGAACAACCCTTTTGTTGCCGTGGGTTCTTTTACGTGCGCTAAGTGCATGCTGCACACGGGACCTCGGTTTATCGTCTCATCCGAATGACTAGCGTCCAGACCACCACTCAAGGTCTAGTGGATGGAGAGAAAATATCGGCGGTTGAGCCGTGATTCGAACCAGCGCGCTCAGATTCTCTCTCGTTTCCTAGGCGGACGCGTTACCTCTAGGCCATCACTCCACTATCCCGCGTTCGACCCCCGTCGCGGCATGTGAAGTGGAGATAGTTCCGATCTCCCAGGCCAACCTATGTGCAGACCTGATAGTGCCTGAACCCCCTTCGCGTACATACGCACACAGAAGATCAAATACGCTACGGGAAAAACAAAATCCAGCATATGCACACCACCAAAAACGGAGTATTGTTGCCTACATGAAGGCGCAAATTAGAAACAAATCGGTCATCCTACTAAAATTATACGCGTGCGTGTGTGCGTGCAAATCGGTCATCCTACTAAAATTATACGCGTGCGTGCGTGCGTGCGTGTGCGTGTGTGTGTGTGTGTGTGTGTGTGTGTGTGTGACTGAAACCTGACGGAATGACAAAGGAAACGAATGATGAACGCCCAATGGCAGCTGTCTGTTGGTTCTCTCCATGTAGGCAGGGGGCTGTTGTGCAGATGACTCCATGCTTGTAAAGCGCTTAGAGCCTTGTCTCTGACCGCTGTGTAAGAATCCAGATCATCATCATCATCATCACCATCGTCATATAAACCTTAAGCTGTATAAGCGTGTGTGGCTAATTCCTCGTGTAAACTATAATGTGTGGTTTTCTTCTTTCTGTCTTTACGTCATTCAGGACCAATTTTAAACTGTTAATCGTTAAGGTCCTTATATTTTGCTGCCTCATTTTCACACACTTGCGCCGCACGCACTCTCTCTCTCTCTCTCTCTCTCTCACACACACACACACATACACACACACATAGCAAAACCATATTTACCTGTCATTTACAAAAACTGCAGTTCCACCTGCTTCTATTAGAAATGTCTTTTATGATAATAAACATGTGTTTGAAATAGTTGCCTCTTTGCTGTGATTCTACTGGTTGACTGGTTAGTTTATTCTATTTCGTTTATATTCTTCTTCCGTTATTTTTCTTTTTCTTTTTTAATGCTAATTGAGGAGAGAGGAACAGGGAAAGTAGTGATGATTTAAGGCGTGGGTGGGGTGGGGGAGATAATGGATTTTCGTCTAAAATCACAAATGTGGATAGACGTTAAGCAAATGAACGAACGAACACACACGTACATACACACACACACACACACACACACACACACACACACACACACACAGAGAGAGAGAGAGAGAGAGAGAGAGAGACTCAAACACACACACACATACAGAGAGAGAGAGAGAGAGAGAGAGAGAGAGAGAGAGAGAGATCAAAAAGCTTCTGGTCCACGAACCAATCCATTCATCCATCTGCCTCCATCCCGAAACGATAGGCCACGCTTTTCGTGCCTGCCTGTCGGAAGAACGGAAAGTTTCTCGTGCCGCCCCCCACCCTCACCCCACCCCTACCCCCCTTGCCCCCCATGTCTGACAAACTGCTCACGTGAGGAGACCAGCTGTAGGTTAGTGATCCCATGCTGATTGTTCCCCTCCGTTTCCCCCATCTCCTGAATGAACATGGGGCCTCTCAAGCACGGTGTTTTTTTGTGCCGGAAATGTCCTAATTTACGGCCCTCGCGATACAGGAAGAAGAAGTCGGATTTACACCCCTCCTGTTTGAGTACGCATCGTGTCTTGGAGCGGACTGCTTTGCTAGCAGTGCGTGTGTGGTGGTGGGTGTGTGCATGTGTGGTCTTGGCTGCACGGCTGGGATTCGTCAGTCTTAAACTATAGTGCGTGTGCACTGCTGGTGCATTCATTTCGAAGAAAACCAAACTATAAATCGCAACTAAATAAGTGTTACATCCTGTTGACTGTTTTCAAGATCATTACATCGATGTCCACTCCCCCCGTTCTTTAGAGAGGGAGACGGGGAGAGAGGAGATAGGTTGATTGATTGATTGATTGATTGTTAGATAGACAGGCAGAGTAGGAAGAAAGAGCACACTATTGAAAAAGAAAAAAGAAAAAAAAAGAAGATAAACACCTGGAAACAATCAAATGATACTGCCACAGCAAGTCTAAAACAGTTTGCTTTTGCTTTCAAATGTATGCAATAATAAAGATAATAACGATAAGAAGAAGAAGAATCAGAGATGAGTTTCTAAAATTTCTGATATTTATTGAAACCGGGATACGCTTGGGTACAATTTGAAGCTGAATCAAAAAAAAATGGATTAAAAGGCTGACCTGCATTCAAAAATAGAATTTATCATCTACGGTGTTTTACAAAGGTCCATGGTGAATCAATTAGCAGGCTGAATAAGCAAACATATAAAGCACACAGATACAAATAAACTCAAAAATACTTCCATTTGGAAATTTAATTGTGCATCTATATGCTCGTCACTCACCCGACACAATGCAACCACAAATATACACTTGGGAATGGTATAAATTTACTCATGTAAACTAAGAGAGAGAGTGTGTGAATATTAGTTTCAGTGCAACTGTGTTTGTTTGTGTGTGTGTGTGTGTACATGTATATGTGTGTGCGTGCGTGTTTGTGTGTGTTGCAAAGAGAAAGTGTGCGTGTGTGTGTGTACGCGCGCACGCGCATGTGTGTGCATTCGATTCAGTGCAAATGTGTGTGTGTGTGTGTGTGCTGATAACAATGCAATGGCACCTGCGAGAACCACCACGTTCATCTGTGTGTGTGTGTGTGTGTGTGTGTGTGTCCCATTCTTTGAAACACACACACACACACACACACACACACTCACTGTTACAGAAAGGGTGGACAGCCGGAGGAGTGACGTCGCACAATGCGGAAATACACCATGCGAAAACGAAGAGAACGGCGATAGAGAAACACGACAGACAGGACGCGCGTTTTGAACAAAATATTATGAAACTGCATGCACATAATGCGAATGGATGGGCCTTTGGTGCACTGGCAACAGATCCCAGACCTCAACAACTCACACTCAGAGTCTGCAGCCATGAAATCCACTGTTGCGTCATTGGCTGACATAGTTCCAGCAGACACCAAAAAAAAAAAAAAGAGCATCATTGTTGACGTCAAAATTAATGCTTCGAAGTGTGTGTGTGTGTGTGTGTGTGTGTGTGTGTTTATGTGCATCTGTGTGCATGTACGTGTGTATGTGCGCGCGTCTGTGTGCGTGTACGTGTGCGTGTACGTGTGCGTGTGTGTGTGTGTGTTTCACACTAGTCTAAACGCATGCCACGGAGAGATCGCCTGTCAGGGTCGGCATTTTGACTTGACCTCGGTCACCTACCACGGTTAGGAAACAACTATCCGAATAAAGCGATCTGATAAGTCACTTTCCACTCAAAGGCTCTTTAAGTCACAGGGTCTACAAACGGAAAATACAGACTGAAGAACTTTTTTTTCCGTTTTGGAGTGTAGCTATTTAATTCTGACGCAGGACCATGAGCGCGATATGCAGAAAAGTATGGCGTTGTGTGCGTTTTAAAACGGGTTCTCTAAAGCATACAGTTCGCCGCGTTTTTGAACCATGTAAGAATGGAAACCGTTTGGGTATACAGATCGACACGGGGAGTCTGATGAACTGAAAACAAACCTATCACATATGCATACACCCCTTGATTTATAACGAATCTGAGGATCGACCTCTTGGGCTCTTAGATTTACTAATTTCCGTAAATTTACGTAAACATCTTGTCTCTGAATAATGCTAATAATAATAATGCTAATGCTAATAATAATAATAATAGTAATAATAATATAATGATGATAATAACAACAATAACAATAAAAACAAAACATACTAAATAAGGTTGAATAATATAATATGTAATACAATTCATAATAAGAAAAAATATATAGAAAATGGCAATAAAAAGAAAAATGGCGAAGAGGGAACTGAAAAAAAAAAAAAAAAAGTGCGTGACATATAGCAGTCTCTAAACCATGGCTATCAATCAGTTACCAATGGTGTACCTGTTCTTGCTGGACACAAGTAACGCAGTCCCAAGACGGAGCAGAGAGTCCCCACATGAAGGACGGCGACTTGACATCCTGATCTCAAAGTTCTGTCTTCTCTCAGTGAGGTGACTGTCCCTTGTGGACGGGGAGGGGAACGGGGGGGTGGGGGGTGGGAGGTGGGGGGGGGGCTCTCTTCAGCAGATCTCATGGGGTTAAAGACAAATGCCGATGAAAAAAGAATCGGGGTTTTGTTTTCTTTCTCTTGGTCCCCCCCCCCCTTTTTTTTCACGTTGGCAGTTACTGAGTCATAATAAAACAGATCGACAATGACAGCTCATAGCAAGTTGGAGGGAACCTTGCCGCACTTCACAAAGCCTCAGGGATGTGGTCTGTTTCCACAAGTCTGGTTGCATTCGAAACAGTTGTCTGCTTCATCTACTCTTAATCTATCAATCTCTCACTCGCTTTATTTTCTTATTCATTCTCTCTCTCTCTCTCTCTCTCTGTGTGTGTGTGTGTGTGTGTGTGTGTGTGTGTGTGTGTGTGTGTGTGTGTGTGTGTGTGTGTGTGTGTCTGTCACTTACTTATTGATTGTCATTGGCAAAACTGGTATAAACATGTTCAGAATAGTGACATATTTTCTTTTTATAGGACATTTAAATCGTCGTGGAATTGCGAAAATTATCTTCGATGTGTTATTGATAGATATTTTGAATGTTATTTGACAACGTTTAGATTTGGATAACAGACATGGCAATTCATCGCCATCGATATAATGAAACTTCAACTAATACCTTGACATGTCCATTATGTAAAACTGAAAAAGAAGAAGATGAAATGCATTTTTCATCTGCTGTCCTGCTTTGTGTGATCTCAGGTTAGATTACATTCCTTGAAAATTTTACGAAAACCCATGTCCCTTTCATGTTACATTGCTGATGACAAAACAAAATAATATGATGAAGAATGTATCCACATATTCATATAAAGCCTTCAAGAATAAGACATTTGTTTCTGAATGCTTTGGCTATGACGCTGATTGCAGTACCTAAAGAAGTTGTCAGCCCATTGTTGCTTGTACATCCTTTAGTCTTTTGTTCGTTATAAATGTCATATTTGTATTTGGACCCCTTCAGAAGGGGTTGTGGACTAAACTGAATAAAACTTTGGTTTTAGTTTTACTCTCTCTCTCTCTCTCTCTGTCCCTCTCTCTCGCTCGCTCTGCCTTTCTGTCTCTATCTTTCTCTGCCTTTCTGTCTCTATCTTTCTCTCTCCCTGTCTCTGCCTTTCTCTCTCTCTCTCTCTCTCTCTCTCTCTCTCTCCCTGTCTCTGCCATTCTGTCTCTCTCTCTCTCTCTCTCTCTCTCTCCCTGTCTCTGCCATTCTGTCTCTATCTCTCTCTCCCTGTCTTGGCCTTTCTGTCTCTATCTGTCTCTGCTTTTCTGTCTCTATCTTTCTCTCTCTCTCTCTCTCTCTCTGCCATTCTGTCTCTCTCTCTCTCTCTCTCTCTCTCTCTCTCTCTCTCTCTGTCTCTCTCTCCGTGTCTCTGCCTTTCTGTCTCTATCTCTCTCTCTCCCTGTCTGCCATTCTGTCTCTATCTCTCTCTTTCTCTATCCCTCTCTCTCTCTCTCCCCGTCTCTGCCTTTCTGTCTCTATCTTTCTCTCTCCCTCTCTCTCTCCCTGTCTCTGCCTTTCTGTCTCTATCTTTCTCTCTCTCCCTCTCTCTCTCTCCCTGTCTCTGCCTTTCCGTCTCTATCTCTCTCTCTCCATCTCTCCCCCTCTCTCTCTGTCTCTCTCTCTCTCCCTGTCTCTGCCTTTCTGTCTCTATCTTTCTCTCTCCCTCTCCCTCTCTCCCTGTCTCTATCTTTCTCTCTCCCTCTCTCCGCCTTTCTGTCTCTATCTCTCTCTCTCCATCTCTCTCTGCCCTTCTGTCTCTATCTCTCTCTCTCCATCTCTCCCCCTCTCTCTCTGTCTCTCTCTCTCCCTGTCTCTGCCTTTCTGTCTCTATCTTTCTCTCTCCCTCTCCCTCTCTCTCTGTCTCTATCTTTCTCTCTCCTCTCTCTCTCTCTCTCCCCCTGTCTCTGCCTTTCTGTCTCTATCTTTCTCTCTCCCTCTCTCCCTGTCTCTATCTTTCTCTCTCCCTCTCTCTCTTTTCCTATCTCTGCCTTTCTGTCTCTATCTTTCTCTCTCCCTCCCTCTCTCTCTCCCTGTCTCTGCCTTTCTGTCTCTTTCTCTCTCCCTCCCTCTCTCCATTCCTCCATTCCCTCTTTTCTTTCTTCTGTTAATTCATCACCATCTGTCTTTTAAATTCTTCCCTTCATTCTTTCATTTATTCCTTCCGTTTTTCAGTCATTATTTTCTTTCGTTCTATATAAAAAATAAAATAAAAAATCTTTTTTACGTGCTGTTCATATTGCTTTCCTTCCTTTTGTTTCTCTTTCCTTTTTCTTCTTCTTCTTCTTATTTCTTTCGTCAATTTGGTTTCCTTCCGCTTAGAAATAAAAAGACCCACCCACCATGAAAACCGTTTTGCTGCTGCTTCTACTTCTGCTTCTGCTTCTTTCTTCTTCTTCCTTCTCCTTCTTCTTCCTTCTTCTCCTCCTCCTCCTCTTTCATTTCGCTCCCTCTTTTTGACCCTTGCACCCAAAACCTCTTCGGGGTCGTCATTCATCGTCACAACAGCACCGCTTGTGCTCAATTCGCTTTTGTTTGGTTAATTGGGTACAGAGGGGGTGAAAAGCCGCGAGAGAGGTCAGGGGGTCAGGGGATCAGGAGATACATGACTTGAACACTGTGTGTGTGTGTGTGTGTGTGTGTGTGTGTGTGTGTGTGTGGTCCATGGCCAAAGTTCATTAAAACATTTCCGTTCGTTCGTTCGCTCTCTCTTCTCTTCTCTTCCCTTCTCTCTCCTCCTCTTCTATCTTTCCTTCTTTCTTTCTGTCTGTCTCGATGTCTGTCTGCATCTCCCTGTGTTTTTTTCCATTGGTCTGTCATCAATCGCTCTTCCTCTGTCTGTCTGTCTGTTTCTCTCTTACACACACACACACACACGCATACACACACACACACACACACATACATATATATATATATATATATATATATATATGTGTGTGTGTGTGTGTGTGTGTGTGTGTGTGTGTGTGTGTGTGTGTGTGTGTGTGTGTGTGTGTGTGTAAGGCAGGATGAGGAATAAAATGGAAACCAATTTGGGAAGAAAAAAAGTGGAAAAAACAAACAAACAAAAAAACAAAACACACACACAAAAGAAAATAACCTTAAAAATATATCAACGAACGAAATACATGTTAAAAAAATAATGAAAAGTATATAAAAAAAGCAACAAAAAAAAGCACAAGTGAACAGAAAATATAAGAAGATAAAGAAGATAAAGCAACGAAACTAACGAAACAAAGAAAGAAACGAAAAGCAAATAAACAAAACAAAACAAAACAAACAAATATCCCACCGCAATGCAGCTACTCCGCAGCGAGAAACAAGCCCCCCCCCCCCCCCTCGCCCTCCCTCCCCCCCGGGCAGTTCATCACCAGGCAATTCTCAGGATTCAGAGTTCGATTCTAACCAAGTAATGGGGCCAGGGGGGAAACCTTTTTTTTTCCCCCTTTTCTTTTCCTTTTAATACCCCCCCCCCCCCCCCAAACGCAATCCACCTGCACCGACTGTATTTGGTCCATCAAGCGTGCATTTACTTTTCTGGGACTTTGAGCTGCATCCACTCAGTTTTTGTTGTTTTGTTTTTCTTCTTTTTGTGTGTGTGTGTGTGTGTGTGTGTGTGTGTGTGTGTGTGTGTGTGTGTGTGTGTGTTTGTGTGTGTGTGTGTGTGTGTGTGGTTAAGGAGGGTGAAAAGAGGAAGAGAAGAAGAAAATTGATGAGAAAACGAGGAACAAGAGAAGAAGAAGAAGAAGAAGAAGAAGCATTCACTTAGTTTGATTACGTGGAAGTAGTAGAAGAGAAGTGTAAAGAAAGGGGACAGAAGAAATTAAAGAAAAAAAAGAAACATCTGAGGAAGAAAAAAGAGAAAGGGGGGGGGGTGAATAGAAGAAAGAGAAAAATATCGTTCTGATGGAAGAAAGAGAAAAATATCGTTCTGATGGTTAAGGAAAAGGTCAGTGGAGAAGAAGAAGAAGGAGGAGGAGGAGGAGGACAACAACGACGACAACAAAACCATGAAAAACCAAGTATGAGATGAGTTGGGGCGTGGGGGTGGGGGGATGAGGTTATTAATTCCAAAGGTTAGCCATTTCCTAACAAAAAACAACAACAGCAAAACAGAAAAGAAAAAAAGGAAAGAGTAAGACATAGAAATTGAGCCGGAAAATGCGTGTGTGTGTGTGTGTGTGTGTGTGTGTGTGTGTGTGTGTGTGTCACAGTAACACACACACATATGTATATATGTATATATATATATATATATATATATATATATATATATATATATATATATCTTTTTGTCTCTGTCTGTCTCAATCTCTTTCTTCACTTTACTTCTTTTCCCCTTGTCTTTCGTCTCGTATAGATACAAATGAACGTGGGAGTTGCAGCCCTCAAACAAAGAAGAAGAAAAAAGAAGTATCCTTCTGTCATTTTCTTTCTCCCTTCCATTTTTTTCTTTCTTTCTTCTTTTTTTTCTGTATCAGTTTTTTGTCCATTCGGGTAACCCCCCCCCCCCCTCTCTCTCTCTCTCTCCCCCTGACGAACAAGCCATTCATTTCTTTTTTACTTACGTTCATTTGCCTTCTTCATGATGTCTTTCTCTTTTTGGTCTTTCTTTCCTCGTCTTTCTTCTGCCTGTGTTCCTCCCCCCCCCCCCCTCTCTCTCTCTCTCTCTCTTTCTCGCAGTATTCTTCTCAATTCTATTTGCTGATGGTGTTGTTCTCTCCTGTCTAACACACCCACTGAGTTTCCAAATGAACTAAATACCCTTTAGCAAGTAACGGACAACAATTAACAGCAAATCTCGACAAGACCAATATTGTAGTTTTCCAACAAAGGGGGTCATCTTTCGACTAGTGAAAAATGGTGCTATGGTGATAGGGAAATAAGAGTAACCAATTCATATGAATATTTAGGAATGTTATTCACAACTAAATTGAGTTTGATGTCTCTGTGGGATGAAGCAGATAGGAAAGGGAAAAAAGGTGTAATCCAAAGTATAAAATCACTCAGGAGAATATTGCCGACTGATGCACAGCTTTTCTGGAAACTTTTCGACACATCAATTGAACCAGTTTTGAACTATGGAGCGGAAATATGGGGAGAAATATATTAATATCGTAACAAACAAGTGGCATAGAATTTGTTTTGCGAGGCTCAGATTGAGAGCACTTTGACTGAATGTTAACAGAAGATGGTTTGATTCAGACGCAACAGCATCCCCTTGCCCAATGTGTGGTGAAAGCCTACAAGATGATAATCATTCCATATCTAACTGCGAAAGATACGGAGAACTGCTAAAAAAACTGTACCCTTTTCAATATAGCTCCAGCGCAGAGAAGAGATTTTGTTCGGCATACTGATAACAGAAAATGAAGATATGACACTATCACTAGCAGAACATGTATCCGAAGCAGTAAATATACGTAAAACGTCTACTATCGGTCCAAATACTCCTTAATCAATTAAAAACTTAGTACGGTTTCTATAAGAGGGGAAAAAGGCATAGACAAAAAGGAAGGGTTACATCTGGATGGTCAATTTCGACAATGTATTTTGTGTTCGTGTGGATGTGATATGTTTCGATATTATAGGCTTAGATAATTGTTATATGTTTTTATGTACTTTTTTATGTGTTCGTATTGATATGGTGTGTGTCGATGTCACATGCTTAAATAATTATCATGTGGATTATACGTACTTTGTTTCCTTTGTACTGTCCAACCCTTGGAGACGAACGACTGGGGGAAAAAGGCACAGTACCCCCCTGCCACATGGACTTTTTAACTCTCTCCATACGAACGGCGAAAGAGACGACGTTAACAGCGTTTCATCCCAATTACCATCATCAAAATATTGCAAGCGGAACGCTCTTATACTGAAGAGGTGACTGTTGACAAAGAATACCACAGTTCTGACGACGGAAGCTAAAGGTTAGGTCATTCAGACACCCACTGGACATCCGAGGTGTCTGTGTAGAGGAGAAGAAAGGACTGGCCGTACTGAGTGAGTTAAGCTAATAACAAAGTACCAAAGTGTCGCTTATCCCTTTGTGGTTTATTCTCCTTCAATTCTGCTTTTCCTTTCTGTTACATTTTATTTGTTCTGCACCAGTTTTGTTCTGATTTGTACCTACTATGTCACTTGAGCTCTACAGCAAATGACAATCAACATTTCAGTGTTCAGTGTTCTCTCTCTCTCTTGTACACTTTTTACTCATTTTCTCTGTCTGTCTGTCTCTCTCTCTCCCTCTCTCTCATTTTAAATATCCCTCTCTTTTGAACACTTTCTATTCACACACACTCCTTCCTCTCCCCCCCCCCTCTCTCTCTCCCCCCCACCCTCACTCTCTTTCTTACAGTCTTCTTTCCATTAGTCTCTCTCTGTCTTCAGTTACCATCTTCTTTCTATTATTTTCCCTCCTATTCTGTTTCCATCGACCCTAGTTCTTAAAGAGTTTCCGGGAGATTGGGGATTGGGAGGGTGTGGGTGGGGGAGAGAGGGGGGAAGGTTAGGGGGGCGGGGAGGAGGCAGTGGATGCGTGGGGTGTAGGTGGGTGGGGGGGATGAGGAGTTACGGCGGAGAGGGAAGGGGGGGGGGGGTGTCAGATCTCAGCAGATGATCAAGGAAGCACGCTGATTTCCTGTCTCTCTCTATTTCTGTCTGTCTGTAATTTTCTGTCTGTCTCTGTCTCTCTCTGTTTCTGTCTGTATTTTCCTGTCTGTCTCTCTCTGTTTCTGTCTGTCTCCTATCTTTCACACACACACACACACACACACAGCACACCGATCGGGAAAAAAACAACAAAAAAACAAATTTGAGACCAAGAAGGAGACGACGGTGGGGTAAAAAAGGAAACGAAACAATATATATACGAAAGAAACGTCAAAAACAACAACAAAAAACCCAAAAAACAAAAACAAAAGAAGAAGAAGAAGAAGAAAAGAGAGATACAACTATGAGACAAAAGAAGTTAAAAAAAAAAACCGAAACAAAACGACAACAACAAAAAACAGGTTAAGGAAACACATACATATCAAAATAATAATCAAAAGATAAAAAGCAACAACAACAACAACAACAAAACTGAAACGAACGAACAAACAAAAATCCACCACCACCCCACAACAATAACAGCTACCCCGCTAGCCTCCTAATACAAGCCTTCCACCACCTCCCTCCCCCACCCTCACCCCCACCCCTACCCCTACCCCTCGCAGCAACAGCACCAAGCGGAAGAAGAAGAAGAAGAAGAAGAAGAAGAATATTCCTCAAGGATCCAAGTTCAACTTCTTCTTTTAAACCAAATCCATGCGACCTGGAAAACCAAACCATTGGCTTATTTTTTTCCACACCACCAACCCCCCCCCCTCTCTCTCTCTCTCTCTCTCTCACTACATCTTGGTCCATCAAGCGTGTGTATTTGGCCTCATCGGGACTTTGAATTACATCCACTGACGTTCGGTTAAGGAGGAGGATGGGAGGGAGAGAGGAGGAGGGAGAAAGAGGAGGAAGACAGTAGGAGGAGGAGGAAGAGAAGGAGGAGGGAGAAGAGAGGAGGAGGAGGAGCAGGAACAAGAAAAGAAACTGTGGGAGCAGCAAAAAAAAAAAAAAAAGGAAAGATGTTGATAAAAAAAAAATTGAAAGAACTGTGAGAGTGAAAAAAATGATGCTGAAAAAAGTACTGAAGAAAAAAACAAGGAAGAAAAGTAAGAAAAACAAGGAAAAATAAAATCCACTTGGATGGTTAAAGAGAGAAGAAAAGGTCAGAAAAGGAGGAGGAGGAAGAAGAAGAAGAAAAAGGAAAAGAAGGATTAGGAGGAGGAGGAAGAGGAGGTGGTTGAAAGGAGGTGGTTTAACATAGAAGTACTTGAAGGAGAAATCGAAGGAAACTAGAGGTTGAGTGTTTGCGTGCGTTTACTTTTGCGTGTACCTCTGTGTGTGTGTGTGTGTGTGTGTGTGTGTGTGTGTGTGTGCGCACGTGGGTTATGTGCGCGCGGTGTGTGCATGTACACATGTGTGTGTGTGTGTGGCTGTCTGTCTGTCTGTGTGTGTCTCTGTGTGTCTGTGTGTGTCCGTGTGTACGTGTGTTCGAGTCTGTGTGCACACGAGAGTGTTCCTCTCCGTGTTTGAAACGCGTGTATGTGCGTGTACGCATCCTCATGCGCGCCCGTACCGTACATATGCTCCGACAATTTCCTTGAGCTGTTGTTCTTTTTTTTTTGTTGTTGTTTTTTGGTCTAACTCCTCTACCTTTCACACTTGTGAAAATGATCGGGTTCAGGAAAATTAGAAACTGTATAAAAAGGGGAAAAAAATTGTGGCCAGCTCTCAAGAGCCGTGGGAGGAATGCTGAGATCTTTAAATCCACCTCCTCACCTCCACTCTCCACGTCTCTCATTGCGGGCGTCAGAGCTATATGTTCATAGCCATGCCAATGAAAAGGATCCTTTCCACTTCTGTGGATCCCAAGAGAATGGGGGGAATTTAAAGTTCGCTTCCTGTCATGAACGGTTTGTGAAGACGTGGATTTATGATCAAGCGGTAGAATTCAAAAAAAAAAAAAAAATGTATGGTAGAAGTCAAACAAAAAATAATTACGTATCTTGTCTCATTAGTGCGTGTGCTTATGAACGCACGCACGCACACATACACACGCACACACACACACACACACATTGTTACTACAATGTTTACACTGTACGTTTACACACGCGCACGCATACACACCCTCATGCACACGCACGCTCGTACACATACAAACACCCCACCCCCCTCCACACACACCCACCCACACACACACACACACACACTCATACAGACACAGACACAGACTCGCACTCACACTCCATTGCCCATACCAGGGTATAACTATTCTTTCTGAAAACTGTCCACGTTATATAGTTTAATCTCGAGTTACACACCAGGCATTCAAAAGAAAAAGTGATATCAGTTCTCCATGAAATTCCGGAACGTAAAGATAAAGGCAAATTGTAACGGATGGCACGCTATCGGTTGCTCACTGCTATTCTCTATCACAAATCATCATCTTCTTCTTCTTCTTCTGCGTTCGTGGGCTGCAACTCCCACGTTCACTCGTATGCACACGAGTGGGCTTTTACGTGTATGACCGTTTCCCCCCCCCCACCCCCCACCCCCTGTCATGTAGGCAGCCATACTCCGCTTTCGGGGGCGTGCATGCTGGGTATGTTCTTGTTTCCATAACCCACCGAACGCTGACATGGATTACAGGATCTTTAACGTGCGTATTTGATCTTCTGCTTGCATATACACACGAAGAGGGTTTAGGCACTAGCAGGTCTGCACATATGTTGACCTGGGAGATCGTAAAAATCTCCACCCTTTACCCACCAGGCGCCGTTACCGAAATTCGAACCCGGGACCCTCAGATTGAAAGTCCAACGCTTTAACCACTCGGCTATTGCGCCCGTCTCTTGTATGTATGCATGTATGTATGTATGTATGTATGTCTCTCTGTCACTGTGTGTATGTGTGTGTCTCTTCCAATCCCTCCACCCTCTCGCTCTTTCTTCAGTTTTCTCTTTCTTTCCTCATCTCCTGTCTTTCTTTATTCGCTTTCCTACCCCAGTGTTCAGCTGATTTCACTCTAGTGACCACACACACACACACACACACACACACACACACACACACACACACACACACACACAAATGACAACTCATCTATTTCTATCTCACACCCCAGATCACTAAACATGGGTCAACAGACAATAGGTAAGCCCTCCAGCTAACCGGCCAATCGATTTCAATACAGCACAGTCTACACTTTTTTTTCTTTTTGTTATTTTATTTTATTTTATTTTTATTTATTGTATTTTTTTCTCAAGGCCTGACTAAGCGCGTTGGGTTACGCTGCCGGTCAGGCATCTGTTTGGCAGATGTGGTGTAGCGTATATGAATTTGACCGAACGCAGTGACGCCTCCTTGAGCTACTGATACTATACATTGCCGCGTCAGGACTGAAAGTCGGAGTACAGGAAAGGTAACTAACCAACCACCCAAAACAGTGCGCACAATACAGAATACTTGATTATCTCCATTCACCAAAGTTCATTTCTTGTCTTGACCTGTTACGTGAACAATGTGTGACACTCACAGCCATTCAGTATGATGGAGTCTCCCTTCGGTCCGACGGATGAGTAGGCAGGCAGACTTATCTCTCGGTTTTGTGTCCTCATATGGGAGAAGAGGCCGATTCTGGATGCGCAGCACTTCCCACAGGTGTTGCAAGGGAAAACGTCTCCAGAAGCTGAGCCCTGCTTCCTTCGCTCACACTTCTCCTTAATGGCCAGCGTTCTCTTGTTTTCATTCAGCATGAATACATATAAAAGACATAACTTGATTAAATGCTGCGTTGAGGAAATATCATATACAATAACTACAACCACACGTATGCAATAGATACAATAACACAATTGCCATGAAATAGCATACAAAATAAAATAAAAAATAAACAAACACCAATAAATTTTTTTTTAAAAACTCCCAACCAGTTTATCCATTGGCAAGCTCTCTGAAAATAAATAAATAAAATCATTTTAATTAAAAGAGAGAGATAAAAAAAAAAAAAAACAACGGATCTTCTAGCATATCCATACCACAATCAAATTGCTTCTGAGAAAAAGGAAACGCCAACAAAAGCAACACGAGATGGGCTTGTAATATCTGGTGGTGTGGATTCCAGGTCAAGACCCCAAAGATTAATAATTCATCATGCAGATTTTTTGACAAGAGTTCGGTTTCAGTTCAAGCAATATAAAAACTGGCCTGGGGCAAGAAATGGCGGTCCTTTAGAATACCACACCCCCAAAAAATTGATAGATAAATAAGTAGATAAATAAATAAACAAATAAGTAAATGAATAAAATAGAATAGATATTGCTACTTATAATCTAGGCGAGCGCACGATGAAATATTATTCGTGACCTTCGGTTTGGTGTACTGTTTAGGTCACACCCGGGGGAAAAAATAAAGGTGGGGGAGGGGAGAGGGGCGAATCATAATTGGAGACAAAACTATAATGTGTGACTAATTGATTGGAGGTGTTGGTATTTTTTCCTCTCTTTTTCCTCCCCCTCCCCCTCCAACTTCACTGCACACACACACACACACACACACGCGCGCGCGCGCGCGCGCGCGCGCATGCACGTACGTACGCACGCACACCCTTGCAATCGTATTTCCTTTTGCCCCAGCTCAGACTAACAAAACAATGCAAAAAACAAAAAAACAAACAGAAATGACAGAAACAAATTCAGAAGTACTGTTGCTAAGGGCTCGACCAGCTGCACTACTGGAAAACGAAATGATGCGAGTGTCTTGTCATTTACATCAGCTGCTCTCCACCTCCCTACCCAGCGGCCCCCACCCCCACCCCCTCACCCCCACCTCCCCTGCCCCCCAACGTCCACCCTCTTCTTCCCTTTCGATTTCAAACCGTTTACAGGCCGCTTTAAAAGCCTCTGGAACGAACTTTAGCCTTTACGATTCCTTCTGGAATTGACACTGGAATCACTTGGGGGCTAGGGGTGGGTGGGAGGGAAAGAGAGAGAGAGACAGACAGACAGACAGACAGACAGACACAAACACACACACACACACACAGAGTACTATACAATTAATTGTGGCGTGGTCTATAACCGTTTTTAATCTCGAACAAACTACTTTGATTCTATTAATAAAGGATTATTACCTTCCTCCTTCTTAACCCCCCACCACCACCACCACCCATGCCCTGCCCCCCCCCCCCCCCTCCCCTCCCACCGCCCCAACCCCCATAAGCATTAAAACCTAATTCATGTATATACAATACATACACAGGACTCGACCATCGACACCTACGAGCGCCTGTACGCCTACATGAAGGAGCACCCGCAGCACATGCAGCCCAGCGTGGAGGCTGGCATCGAGCGCGTGCAGGAGGGGGGCTACGCCTTCTTCATGGAGAACACCATGATCGAGTACCAGGTGCAGCGCAACTGCGACCTCATGCAGGTGGGCGGCCTGCTGGACTCCAAGGGATACGGCATCGGCACGCCCATGAGTGAGTATTGTATTGTGGGGAGATGGAGAGAAGGAGAGAGAGAGAGAGAGAGAGGAAGGGAGAGAGGCGGTTGCGTGGGTGTTTCGTGGAGTGTGTGTGGGCGGTGTGTGGGGCGCGGCCCTGCTCGACTCATAGTGCACAGTACGCCCATCAGTGAGTAGCAATTTTCAGTTTCAGTTTCAGTAGCTCAAGAAGGCGCCACTGCGTTCGGACAAATCCATATACGCTACACCACAGTGTAGCAAGGAGTTGAGTGAGTGTGTCGTGGGGAGTGTGTCGGGGTGGTTGGGAAGATGTGGGTGTGTGTGGGGAAAATGGTAGGCGGTTGTTGTTGAGGGGTGTGGATTGCATGGAGTTGGGAAGAGGGGGGGGGGGGGGTCTATATCTGTACCGTTAAAAAGGATACAGGATTGGCACGTGCCCATAACTTGACTTGTTTCATGTGGTGAGCGCGCGTGCGCGTGTGTATGTGTGTGTGTGTGTGTGTGTGTGTGTGTGTGTGATGGGGTGGTTGTTGTGGTGTAGGTATGTGTGTGTGTGGGGTGGATGGGGGGTGGAGATAGGGGGTATGTGTATGTGTGTGTGTAGTGTGGGTGATGTGGGAAGGGGAAGGAAGGGCCAGCCCGCGTGATCCCAAGGGATACGGGATCAGCAATCCCATCTGGGAAAACAACGGAGTCGCCTGCGACTTTGACTGACTTCTTCGTTGATAGGTTAATCTGATTTGTCTCAATTTCTGTGACAGACTAGGGGAGTGGTGGGGATGAGGTGGGTTAAATAATTCATTCACAGTTCTTCTGAGGTTTTGTAAACGTTTGAGGGGGTGGGGGAGGGGTGTGTGTGGGGGGGGGGTGAGAGGGATGCGAGGGGGCACGGGGAGGGCGGAGGGGGTGGTGGTGTGAGGTTGGCGTTTTTCTCTTATAATTGCGAAATGTTTAAAGTGTTTGATCACACACACGCACGCACGCACGCACGCACACACCTCTCTCTCTCTCTCTCTCTCTCTCTCTCTCTCTCTCTCTCTCTCTCTTCTCTCAATCGCTATCGGAACCTTCTGTACATTCCTTTTTGAAACACAGATCCGAAAATGAATATGATAGTCGGATTAATAGCTGAAATGGGCAGTTTTCAGTTTCAGTAGCTCAAGGAGGCGTCACTGCGTTCGGACAAATCCATATACGCTACACCACATCTGCCAAGCAGACGCCTGACCAGCAGCGTAACCCAACGCGCTTAATCAGGTCTTGAGAAAAAAAGATTTAAAAAAAAAACCCAAAAAAACCCCACAAAAACTACTACCACTACTAATAATATGTATGAGGCGCAAAAACGTGATGAAGTCAACTATAAGCGTACATAAATAAGTAAATAAATAAATAAATAATAATTATATTTTTTTTTAAAGGTAGTAGTAGTAGTAGTAGTAGTAGTAGTAGTAGTAGTAATAATAATAATAATAATAATAATAATAATAATAGTAATAATAATAATAATAGTAATAACAATAATAATAATAATCTACGGGCATAGAAAGGAAAAAACATCCTCGAGATTGTTGTCAACCGTTATGAAGAAAGGTCATACAATATTACGTTGTTTTTGTTGCGGTTTTTTCTCTCTAACTTAAAGCAAATAAATTTTGGTTTTTGTCAAAACCTCAGCGGGAAGGGAACGGAAAGCGGAAAGGGCACACACATACTCATCCAAAAAACAAAGAAACAAACAAAAACTATACAAATATAATGAATGTTTCTCAATAATGTCTTTAGATGACACCGCACACACTTTACATCTACTGAACTAACAGGAAACAACAAAGGCTTTTCCAAAAAGTGTAACTTTGCTCATAAAACATGTAATTGTGTGTGTGTGTGTGTGTGTGTGTGTGTGTGTGTGTGTGTGTGTGTGTGTGTGTGTGTGTGTGTGTGTGTTGTGCGTGCGTGTACGCGCGCGCGTGTATGTTTGTGTTATGTAAAGAAATGATTGTAATATGTTTTGAAAGAATTGACTGCATGAGTGAGTTTGTAAATGGACCG